>NC_060249.1:50409418-50726290 GCF_921293095.1 Ischnura elegans
ACTACCATTTGTGTTTTAATCATGGATATAGCATTATTCCACAAAATTAAGCCTGAAACGATTTTATACAAACTCATTATTACTCCTTGTATGATGTGATACAGTGGAAGATTTGAGTGCTATAACCATATGTAAAACCAAGGTAAAGTTTTGAGAAAAGTTAGAAAAAATAATGTTTTTTGCACTAGGAGAATAGAACTTAAGGTTTCAGCAATGTCTGTTGAAACAGTTTTGAACTTCTGTTGAAAGTGGCAATTAATTACTGCTGGTGGAGGGGAGGAAGGGCTTCTCATTTTTGCAAAAAATTTATCATTATCTGGCTCTAGCACTCAGATCTAAAATTATCATCAATACTACTTCCAAGTAGTCCTTGTTTATTTTTTCATTATTTTTTGTTTTACACCCTGGTTTTTCAAGTGGTTGGAAGTCAGTCCAATGTTGTTCGTGGGATAAAAATCTGTTTGAAATCTCCTCTTCACCTTCCTAAACATGGGTAAAATTTATTGTCATCAAATTCATTAGATAATTATATTTTACCCTAGAAAGGGAAGCTGAGGGAACTATCCATGCTTACTTCTCGAGTGCTGACTTTCATCTTCGACTATAGTGTAGTTTCTCGTCTTTAACCCTTCCGTGACTGTGCAGGGTAACTCAGTTACCCCTAATTATGTTAATGTTGTATAATTTTTTTAAATTTTGTCCCTTTGGTATTTTTTTGTATTTGAGCTCAACCACTTTGCCATCATTTTGGCGAGGAATGATATTTTTTACTCTTAAATCGTTTTTGAAAACTTCAAATTTTATTGGTGGGGTAACTGAGTTACCCCGTACGGCTGTTGGCTAAAGAAAAAAAGCTTGTTTGTTATATGAGTGCAGGGATAAAATGGATGCAATAAATTTTATTATATATAATAACTTCAATAACGCCAATATTCTGCACAGTGGCAACTTTTGCACTTGTTTTTCATAGCATATTAGTCAATGTGCAGTTACAATAGCAAAATATGAAAGATTCCTGCCATTTTGCACAAAATCAATGTAAAAACCTAAATGCAGCCTACAATGTATTTATAAATTATACAAAACAAGATATTACATCATTAAAGAAAGAACCATGGTGTTGAATTACAAGAAAGACTAGAATACAACATGTAATTTATGAATTATAAATGGAGTACCTGAGATTTCCCTCGCAGTCGTTCATGTAAGTTTTCTAGGCACAGTCGCAGAAGGGTTACTGCAATAATGCCACCATATATTTCTATAATTCTTTCAAAAACTAAAAACTTATCCTAGCAAAAGGTAATACATCAGAAGTTGATATATGTTTTAGGCTTTAGTGCTCATGAATAATGTTAACATAATTAGATAACATGCCTATCCAGATAAAAATAAAATTCCATTTAGGAAAAATATGTGTAATAGTTAGAAAAAAAAATATTTTTTCGGTGTTCTAAAACATCAGTTTGAATAAAATATTTTTTTTTCCCATCACAACGGAGGACTGACTTTCATCTACGTGTATAATGTACTCTATCTCCTTTTGAGGTTAACTACGCATTTGGCAAGTTCAAAAATGGTCTAACTTGGTGGTAATAATTAATTTGACTGTGTATACGTGGCACTGATGACGTCATAAATTTGCAGAATACCTCCCGTGTAAGAAGAACTTGGATGAACTGCAAGAACTTGTGAGAATGAGTAAGAAGCAGAGCCTTGGAGCTTTTGTGCTCAACTCTTTGGAAGCACGAATAGACTTTGTTCTGTCCATAGTAGAGCGCCTAAATAATTTGAAACCAAAGATCAAAGGGGAAGATTTTCCCAGATGTTTGAAGAAAGCTCTGAAGCTTATAAGACATATATTGGATAGATTGAAGATATTGAGCGGGCAGGAGCGAGCTGATTTTGAAGCAGAATGTCAGAGGTTCCATTTGATTCTGGTGGTCCACGTCTTGGAAAACACTCAAGGTTTCGCTGCTTACCAGCATCCAAATTTGTTCCGAACTTATCTACAGTACAAATTATTGGTTGATGAGAAGAAGGCGTTTGACAAGTCTAAGTACCCGACAGCATACAGGGAGCTCTGTGACATTTACAATGCAGTCAATAATGGAGGCATCCGTATTTCGGATGAAGAAATGAAGGAAGTGACTGCAGCATTGAACCTACACCAGGGACACTGGGTTTTGTGCCCAAATGGTCATCCTTTCGTCATCACCGAGTGTGGCGGAGCAGTCTCCCAAGGGATATGCTCCGAATGTGGGGCGAGGATTGGTGGGACAGGCTACCAACTTCACGAGGGAAACCGGCGTTTTGAACATATGCCAAGAGGAATGGAAGAGTTGTAATCCCAAACCGAAATAAAACTAACAAAATGTTTCTGATGTTGGTAATCAATGACATAGTGCGCAAAATAAGAGGCTCACTGTGCAGTTTGCTCAGACATTTAAAAAATGACCCTTTTAATTGCTCATCTGTCTTCCCTATTGAAGGATGATCCTTATTTTTAATTCTTATAAATGTTTTCATATTTTGAAATACATGTGTATTATAGGTGCCAGAGAAAAAACTTTATGTGAAGAAAAGAAACTTATCCTGCCATTAACCATTTTAGTGCTAGCCTATTTTGCCTGGTATACTGAAGAATACCTAGCCTTTTTCGGGGAATTTGTAGGCTTGATCTTTAAAGCTTATGCAGAGTTAGTTCGTTTGTTATTCCGTTAAGTTTTATTTTCTCTTTATTGGGCAACTGTTTCATTAGGATTCAGTGCAGAATATTTGAATCTGTATTATATAACTTTCGCTCACATTGCAGAGTAAATTTTCACTTTTTGGTGAGGAACACAAAAGGAAGACCAGTAAAGTCTGATATGGATTTTCTGAAGCTAATTTTTTTACATGTACTCTTAATACTTATAGGTAAGTTAAAGTTTGACAGATGCTAAAAAAAAAAAACAGTTGCAAAAGCTAGATGAAGCACAAAAAATGAAAGGTGTGAGTGTGAAAAAAAAACCGGTCGATAGATTGGCCTGCAGCACTCTTCAGACATATGCCTAGAGCCAAAAGATAGCTGGCACTATGAGGGTTAAGGAAAAAAAAACAGCTGGTAGGAGTTAAGCGAAACGTTTGAAGTTGATGGCTCAGTAAGCAAAGTATGTACCAAACTCTTTGCACTTAGTTCAGACATTGAAAAAATAATCTTTTTCAAGTGCTCATCTAAATGCCCTGTGGAATGTAATTCCTTATTTTTCATTCTTTTTAATGTTTTCATGTTTTAAAACGTGTATATTTTAAGTGCTGGAGAAAAAACTGCAAATAAAGTAAAAAAATAGACGCTTGTCCTACCCAAAATACAGTAAAAATAAGGAAAAAATACAGTTGATAGATGAGAACCTGCATGACCTGTTTTCAAATTGTTTCCTTGTGAATATAACTTTTATTGGCTTGGTTATGGATCACCTACCCTATTCAGGGTTGCTGCTCTTCTCAAAAACTTAGAAAGTCGTTGAAAGTTGGTGAATTTCAAATGTTGATGTTATCTTTTGCTTATATGTTTGTAGATATATTGTTGTAATATTCCATATCCAGTATGCCATTCAAGTTGCACCCATGTTACATTTATTTTTATGTTTTGTTTTTACGTAATTTGTTTGAAGATCAATTGTTAATTAAGCCTTTTATATCCTGTGAAGATTAATACTTTGTAGAATACAGAATAATATTCAGTCCGGAAAATTACGAAAAATTTATTCTGGATAAGTGAGGGAATTTTGCATTTTCGATAATTATGTGGCCACCATAAACATGAAATGTCTGATTTACTGCCTGTACGTGGTGGTGAAGTAGCAAAGAATTGTATACCTAATGACTGTGGTATTATCAATTTTTATACTATGTGGTACTGAAAATGTAGAAAATGTGGTGCTGAGTGTGCTTCTGAGATTTTTCATAGAGAAAAAGATGTATAGCATTGAAAAATAAAATATTTACTCTTATTTTTAACTTTGTGGTAATCTATTTCATCATACCTATTAGAGGTAGTATACATATCATGTGAGTCGCAGCGAAGTTCAAATTAATTGCCATGGGAAAAAAAACCTTTGGCTTTTTGGGCCTCTGTGCAGATTACTACACCATTCAGTTTCCTTGTTTTCCATGGCAATTTCACTGAGGTTCACATTGGTAGATATTAGTCCCTCCCAGTGTATCAAGGATGGCAACAAAGGTGTTTTTTTTGTGTTTGTAAATTTGCAAATGCAAAAAAATTGTGATTACATTGCAGATATTCCAAATGAAAATAAATTTGAATGATAAACTGTACTCGTAAAAATCTAGGATGATCCTTCATCTTGAATTTCGTTTCTGCATAATGTTGATATCATCAAATTTTCATTCTGGTATGTAAGAAGCAAAGCTTTCCATTATAGCATAGTATTAATCTCAAACAAACCTGCAAGTTCTGAAATATATCATGATTCTTGGCAAGAATGTTTTTTACGCCACCTCCAAAACTCTGTTAATGTAGATATCTTACTTACTGTATATAATGGTGCTTTTTATTCCCTGATGTCGTGTAACATAATTTATTGGGGCTCATCATGTCACGCATCCAAAATATTTACAATACAAAAAAGGGCAATTAGAATTATATTTAAAAAAAAACCTTATGATGCTCCCTCCAGCACCATCTTTAAAACTTTGAAGATCCTCCCATTACCATGTGTCTATTGATTATCTCTGCTAATTTTTAAGCATAAAAATCTGGACATGTTTGATATTAACTCCAGTTTTCATAATTATGAAACCAAAAATAGGTAAAGCCTTCACTATAATACAGTAAGGACAAATAGAACTAAATTAGGTCCAAGAGAAATGGGACTCCAAATAAATAACAAACAATCAACTCCCGCACCATTTAAGAAATCAATGTGAGTCATTGGCATCTTTTAAAAGGAAGTTGAATGCATTCCTGCTTGATAAGAATTATTATTCTGTTACGGAATACCTGACGGACTCCACAATCTTGTGCTTCTTTTTTATTTTTTGAAAATATGTAAATGTGAAAATATATGCATGTACATAGCATTTCATCTATACATTTCTAATCTACTAATTTGCATGAATCTCATCCCCCTTTTTTTTGACGTGTCTTATATCGTCTTGTAGACCCTTGGACAAATAAATTATTATTATTCATCATTAAACAGAGGTCTCTTTAAACAGACTTTTTTAGCAATGTTGAGATCAGACGATGGCTGTAAACCCATGCAAAACATTTCACCTTGAATGGGAATTGAACCATGGCTTTTCTGCTAGTTTGGGTTTATATTCCATCTCTGTTTCACCATCTATTTGTATTCTATGTTTCCATATGTATCTTATATATACTTCTCTATATGTTAACTACATTTTTGCATCCCTTAAAGATGTATATTGCATGAAATTCTATTAATCAAGTGTCTGGAAAATTATGAAAAGATTTTTGGATATCAGGTTTAACAGGTTGATTGTCATGTCAGTCACCAGTATATTGACAGTATAAAATGTGATATTAAAGGTGAAAATTGAACATTTTTTCAGAAAAATTTAATGGACTTTATTGAAACAAGGTAAACATAAAAATGGTTGTCCCTCATGGTCAATACGTTCAAAAATCTCCATCGAGTGAATTCTAATTTGCCAGTATTGCACTTCGCATTGCTGTACGACGATACCTGCGCGTGCAGCCTGATGGGGAAGTCGCTATAAAACAGCGTGGCACTCAATGTGTTAATTTTGGAGGTGCCTCAGTGTGACTGACCGTTTGTCTGGTCTCAAAGGAGTCTTCTGTTGATTCTTACAGATTTTAAGAAGAGTCAGAGTTGCTTGGATGAACTGCAGCACCTCATCGGGAGGAGCAAGAAAGCTCAATATGGTGCCGCTGTTCTAAATTCCCTTGAGGCTCGCACTGAATTCGTTCTGACCATAGTTGAGCATTTTAATGAACATAAGAGCAAGCTGAATCCATTGAAGGATCTTGGTGAATGCGCAAGCACTGCAAACAAGCTCGTCAGGACAATGCTGGGAAGAATGGAAATCTTGTCAGAGCAGGAGCACAGTGATTTCGAGGGCGAATGCATGCGTTTTCATCTGTTGATGAATTTGCGGGCCTTGGAGAACACACCTCAGTTCAAGAGCTCCACCAAGTCTGGCTGGTGGTACATTGAGTATTTGAATTGCATTGCTATAATAGAGGATGCCAAAGCATTTCGGAAGGATAGGTACGGGGAAGTGCTTGAGAAACTGGGGAAGGTCAATGCTACATTGGCAAGTGGAGTGGCCCTCTCCAAGTCAGAGATGCGTCAAGTGGTGAATGCCATAGGTCTTCATCAGGGTCACTGGTATAGGTGTCCCAATGGGCATGTGTTTTCTATTGGTGAGTGTGGTCAGGCGATGCAGTTGGGCAGGTGTGCTGATTGTGGAGCGGAAATTGGAGGCGGTAGCCACCAATTGCTCTCAACCAACACACGCGTGGCTGGTCTCCCAGAAGGATTATAAAAGCTGTCAAATCACATCCCAAATGGGATTCTTTTTAAAAGTCAATGGTGACATATTTTTTTGGGAAATCATTTCAAACTTGCTGAAATTCCTTAAAAATTTCTTTCAGGGGTGGATTAAGGTCGTTGTTTCGGTTCACCATTTTTGTGGCATTGATTGCATAATTTTTTTCCAGCCATTGATCTTTTAGAGTTAATGGGAAGATGGACTGTTTAGAAGATGGACTCATATTAGGGAGTCATCATTGTAATTTTACTGTAATCAAAATGATTTTGAAGTCATCTGATCTTTTAGAATTGATGGAAAAATATTAGGGTGTCATCATGTCGTTATTATTTGACTGTAATCAAAATGATTTCGATGTCATCTTGGGTGGTCTCCTTGATATTACTGCAATTTGCTTATTTTTCAGCCCCTAAAAATTATTCTCTCATATTGCTGAATATTCAAACTCTGTTAGCAAGCAATATTTTGTAGGTGGGTGATTTTTGTTCTTTGCTAAGGTTAAATGCATGAAGACAAGTTATATTAAAAATGGATATGAAAAGTTGACCCTTTTTATATTTAAAATGTGTTATTTGTTATACCCTAATATATCATTTCCATTTATCCTAAGAAAAATTGTAATTTCTTTGACTTAGTGGTGTTTATGTAAATGTGGTAATGTGATAATTGATGGAAAGACTGACTGCTTCAATTTTTCAAATGGCTTTCAACTATTGATTAAAGCTTTAGTGTCAGTTTTTTGCATAGTTTTAGTTGAAATGCATTTATGTATTATGCTCGTGTGTTATTTTGGACTGTAAAAGGAATTGATAATTCACCAAATAGACTTACTCACGAGCAATAGAAGTTGCTTTGTGTCACTGCTTCATTTATTCCTGCATTTTCAAATTGTGATTTGTTTTACTGAATGTTTTAATTTGATATGCCCTTATGCGAGAAAAAAATTTGGTGATTTTAAATTGTAAAAAAATGCTTGCTTATTTTACTTACTAATGTCTTTTGCCTGAAACAGCATGTACTGCGATGGGAAAGAGAGAAACCCCACCGAAGTTTTTGCCATCAGTATTGGTCTATGAGACAATAGTGTCCTTTCTGATGGAATGCTATTCTTAGGCTGAATTTTGGCAAGGGAAATACAAAACATTGCACCGTCTTTCTTTTTTCGCCATACAAGGTGGAGTCGGAGCGTATGCAGCTTTCCTTCTCTTTAGTGCTATTTGCAGTGGTGTCTGAATGATAGCACATCCAGTTATCCTTATGTAATTGTGTTATTTTTTTTTATTTTTACTCACCTGCTAAGAATACCCCATTATGTTGTGAATTAACTGATTTCTAGATCAATATTTCTTAAATTACTTAATTTCTGCCAGGTGTCAAATCAATCACATTAGGGCTGAGGAAGCTGTGTTTACTCAGTCTTAGACTTGCTTGGAAAAAAGAAGAAGATAAAGCGACTTGTTTGAATTTCCCTCGTTGGAATTTTGTCCAAGACTCCATGCCATCGAAAGTAAAGCAATTATTCTGTATACCATTAATGGTAACTCAGGCTTAGCTGGGATTTTGGCCCATTATATTGTATATATGAGCAATCATTTCATAACTGATCAGCAATTTAAAAAAGGGTAATGTGTCTAATCAAATATTTTCTGATGAAGCCCAAGTATTTTTAAATGGAGAAGGATAGATGTGCAAAAAATAAATTTTATTGTGATTTTTTACAAGACTTGATGAGAAAATGTACTCTAATGAGGTTTGAAAGTGACTTACCTTAATTCTTTGGCTGTGGTTTTCTTGTCAGTGTCCGATCATGTATTGCTTGACCTAGTTGAGTTATATTGCTCCTTAACGCTGGGAGGAAGGAATTGGTCATCATTGGCCCTCATGTCATGTTCAAAATCAAATTTAACGACTAATTTTCTGTCATATTTCTTCTGAAATTCAGCAACTTTGAGTATACTTACTCATACTACGGAAGTATAAAGAGAAAATTTCTTAATTTCACGTGCAATGTTTTCAAATGAATGTTATGCCTGTTTATTTATGTTTCAAATAACGCATCAGAATACATATGGATTTGTAACCTTTCAATTCCATTTTGATGTTATTCTTAAATATGTGGGGTTAACCTGCCTTGCATGTTGTCTTAGCCGCAATAATTACCTCAATCCCTTTGGTTCAACTGAAAATTTTGTTTGCACTAGAAGCATGATTGATAGCAAGTAAATTTTCCTCTACGGCCTAATACACACTGTATCACAAAAATTTGAAGATTTTGGACATCTTCACATGAAAAATGAGCATGAAGCTAGACAACTTGATGGGTTAAAATTACCGATGGCCATTCTCCTAGGTAATCTTAATACTCCTCTCCTCCTAGTGTTAATCAAGTTTTTTTTTACCAATGTATGCCTTAAAGTATGTATTGTTCTTTAAATAAAGCAAAAGTTATCTAGAAAAATAAACTTTTTGAATTGGTTGGCAACCAGTATACTTATGTATGTATATGATTAGAATAGAGGCAATACTCCACTGAACTGATTTTCAACAGAAGTGGCTTACAGCAGTGAGTGAAGTACCACGTCTAAATTTCGTGGAGGAATATGAGAATGTAAATTTTCACATGGCTTCTGAAATTCAGATAAATGCATCAAGTTTTGGGTGTAAAATTTTGAGATAGTTACATTAATAGAAACGAGAGCACAGCATTCCTCCTCAAAGTGGATGCATAGTTGATCTGCAACCTTTTGAGTTTTTTCGGCGCATAGATGAATATGTAGGTCCATCCAAGTATGTATAGTGTGAGAGAGGAGATTGTTTGGGGATGAGTGCATGAGGCCATCCTTGGTTGCCAATGCTGCTACACACTGAATAAATAAGACAGACCAACTATTTTTGAGGGAATTATGGCAGATGTCTACATTATTTAACAAAAATATGGGATATTTAGAGCATGGCAAAATTTCACAGAAAGCAATGCAGTGTTTGTGAAAAAAAAATTAAAAAGAATGTCCAGGGTTCCCACTCAACCGTGAAAACCTTAAAACCGTGAATTTCGTGTACCGTGAAAAAACCTGGAAATAGCAGTGAATTTCATCATAAAACCCTAAAATCTCTCAAACTTGATAGAAGAACTACAATTGACAGATCAAAAGAAAAATCGATACTTCGATCATGTTTGAAGGCTGAGTCAAGTGCAGACACTGTCCACTCATTTATCTGCACACGTGTATTGAAAGTGCAATAATTGGCCCGTGTGCCATGATGACGCATTGACCTCAAGTCTGTGGTTGGAACACTGGTAGCCGCTGAAGTGTTCGTTCACCCTGGCAAAAAAATCATTCCGACACTTCTTCACTTCCCTGCCACCCTGCTCCCTCCATATTCCCACTCACAACCTTAAGCCAGACCCGAATTTTGCTATCGATAGGTGACGTCATGAGAGAGAACACTTTCATTGCTGCAGTTGCATTCAGGGCATCTTTTGCGTTTGTTACATTTTTAGTTAAAGTGCGGCTCATGATAGTTACAATATCAATATTTCTGCCAAAAATGCCTTATCTATGAACCGTGAATTTTATGAAATTTAGACCCTGAAAACCTGGAAAAAACCATGTATTTTATAATGTAGTTAGAGTGGGAACCCTGATGTCATTTTATACTTAATATTACTTCAGCTTCAACCTCACTAGTCATTACTGCATTTTGAATTCTTGCTCCTATGTGACTCATAGGTGATGTAACAGTGAAGTCACTGATTCTGAAGCACCACCGGCTGGGGAAAGCAAATACACTTATGTGGAAGAAAGAAAGGATGTGCGAAAGTTTATTAGTTGAACAGATGAGGAGATTGAAACTCGCTGAATGGTCAATTCCAAATGAAGTACTTGACAACGAGAATTTGACATTGTATCACTTGTGTCTGCTTTCAAGCCTCTGAATTGATTTCATTTGAATGTCTATGCAAAATTTAAATGATTGAATCTGAATGATTTTGCTTGATGAAAGGGTATGAAAGAAATTTGCTAAAAGAGATAAAAATATAGGAGTTGGAAATTTTTGGAAAATATAGGATCAAATACAGGACATCCCAGGAAATATGAGAAAGTTGGTCACACTACATAAATGTCTTTGTCCCTTACATTAATTCACCCCATAGGACCTACTTATCTCGATCATTTTTAGTGACAAATTTTTGACGGATGAACTTTTGAAAATAAGAAACCCATACCTATTAAAAGTTGTGATTTTAATAATCATAGCTGCATAATTGCACCAAAAAATATGTATGGAAGGCATTGATGGCGTTTAAATATGTTTTTAAAAAAATTCCTGAACGTCTCACGATTACATCTCCAAGACATTTGCGATATTCAAGGCCATAGTGAGACGTCTCTGAAAGGTTCATTGCTATGTGGGATGCTAACTGGTGCCCAGATTGTGTGGACTTTTTCCAGACTCAGTTTTTTCTTGGCAGATGGCAGGAAATATTTGCTTAACATCGCAGAAGCTACCAGGGTTCTCTCTGAACCTCTCTAGTAACTGCCGAAGAAAATACATCAAACCATCTATGAAGCAGTAAGGCCCAACATTCAGTGGAGTAGCGAGGGGGGGGGGGGTCCTCCTCCCCCAAAATATAAAAACACAATTACTTCGCTTCATCATAAAAGAAAATATTGTAAAACCATGCATTTACAAAAGATTTCTTTGAGAAATGAAGATTTTTTGAATGTGAAAAGTGTTAAAATTAGTTAAAAGCCCTTGGCATGGTACCCTGTTTTTCAAAAATTTTCCCCAGGCCCCCCTGGTTTTGGATCCACCCTCTTTATCCCCCCAACAACATTCTTGGGTGCACCACTGCCAGCGGCTCATGGTGGTACTCACTCAAGTCTCCAGCAAATCCTCCACATCCCACATAGCAATGAACCTGGGGAATTTGGTTGCCTATGCAGCAGGCAACACAAGATTTTGGGGAGTAATTTTGATTTCCTTTAAATGATTCGAACAGGAATTTAGCTGACAACCTGTCAGAGACGTCTCACTATGGTCTCCAATATCTCAGAGAGTTATCGTGAGACATTCAGGAATTTAAAAAAAACTTATTTAAATGCCATCAATGCCTTCCACATATATTTTTTTCCGTGCAATTCTGCAGTTGTGGTTATTAAATTCACGACATTTTTCTTATTTTCAAAAGGTCATCCATAAAAAATTTGTCGCTAAAAATACTGAGATAAGTAGGCCATAACTGTATACAGTGGAACTCGGTTATAACGTCATCAAAGGGACCGGAAGATTTTTAGCGTTATATCCGAGTGACGTTATAAAAAATATATAAATATATGTATAGCCTTAAATCTGAGTAAAAGGACAAAGTAAAATCGCAATGTTCTGCTATATGCAACACTGTTTATTGAAATCTACTCGTACATTGGAATATGTATAATATAAAAAACATTAATAAAAAAAATGATATTCACAATTAAATATTTTATAACCTGATAAAATTTTCTACTCATGGTTTCTAAGAACTTTGGGACATAATACAATCACACTACCACTATTGCAACCTAAGAATCACTACATTTTTGACGCTATACCCAAGCATCGCAATATTTGTTGACGATATAAACGGGTTTTCATTCAACATAAAATGTTCAACTTTGGCTGGTCTGTTTAAAATATGAATTTAAACCTGAGTTTACGTTACAGCCGATGCCATTATCACCAAGTTCCACTGTAATTTGCATTTAATTATTTTTTGCCTACGTTTTTAAGCATACCATTGTACAAAATTGCATGAGACATCTCAGAGACATTTCATGAGACATCTCAGAGACAATTTTTTGGACGCAGTGACATCTCAGAGATGCCTCTGAAACTCTCAGAATGTCTCTGAGATGTAACATGCGATATTTGAGACGTATGCGAGACGTATTTCTGCTATGTGGGATTTGAGGTGAGAACCAATCGATCACTGTGTCCCGGTTCACGTGGTGCAGAATGGTCTCCAGCTGTGCGCTACTACCCAAAACGATTGGAGCCGTGCCGTGTCCACATTGTCACTATCACATTCGGTCACTGCCGTGCTCCACCCAAGTTTTGCCACTATCGCTCAGCGCCTCAACGCTGTTCTCGAATCGTAAGACAGCAACCTCTGCCTTGTGTAAATGCCAACAACGCAAGTCGGATGGTGGAGGAACAGGGTGATGCATTCTCTGATCGACGAGTTTGAGTCAGATGCGGGTGCCAACAGCATTTTTGTCGGTGGCAGCTACTGACCCCTCCTCTGACCCGGCAGCACCGTCACATATGTGACGTGGATCGGGTAAAATGTTACTACGTACTTTCCAGGAGTGGATTTTTTATGACGTCACCATCTCTGCAAAATTACTCCATGAAGGAACCTGATTCAATTTCAAATGCAAATGGCAGAAAGGCAAAAGAAAATGTCATTATTGTTAGATATAGATCGCTAACAATATTCGGTAGTGTTTAAATAATCGTAGTCAAGGTCATAGCTTGAAAAACCACCATACCCAGGAAGAAATGGAAAGAGAGCAAAGTGTTTCTGTCTTCCGGCGACTGTCGCATAGGCTGTTGAAATCGCCAATTCCTTTCCTTTTACTAGTTCACAGCGTGCAAAAATGGGCTAGTGGTGGCAGTGTAGCTTGCCCGCACCCTCTTGTAGTCTGAGTCCCAGGCAATGAGCGGTGAGTGTCTGCAGAGCATTTCAACAGCGCTTGTCACTAAATTTATAAATTTTGCCATTGGAAAGGCAAAATTGTGATTTAAATATCATAAAAGTCCAGTCATCGCACCTACGTCACATTTATTCATGGTCATTACATCAGTATTGCAAATGCAATTTTCACATATCGCTATATATGATGTAGTAAATAAAGTCACGTATTATCAATGAGCATAACAATAACAACATTCTTCATTTGAATAAAAAATATGTTTATGTAATGGAGTCAGTATTGAGCATTAACCAATGGAGGTAAAACCTTCATATGTAAGATGCAGGTGATTTTTTTGAGCTAATATTTTGGAAAATAATAATATTATTTATTTGCCTGGAGATCATTGGTACATACATGTTCCATGATATATGGCACGTCAATGTTTAATTACAAAAAAAAGACATTTAAGGAAATAATTATAAACATTACCCATAAAGAACATATTTACATAGTTAAATATTCGTCAATAGAATAAAATAAATGTGTCAAAAAGAACTCCTTCTCCTTGAATTTAAAACTAGACATTTTTTCCAAGCTCTTAATGTTTCTAGGAAGCTTGTTGTATAGTAGTAGGCCCATGTTAAGGGGGGAAAGGCTGGTTTTACTGGTTCTGATGAACTTTACATGTAAATTGCTAGAGTTCCTGGTGTAGTGGTCGTGAATACTATCGTTGGTAGCATACAGACCAAGATTGCGTTTAGCACAGATGATTGCACTCGACATGTAAACACACGGAATTGGGAGAATGGAGAATTTCTTGAAAAAGGTGCATCTTATCCCTTTTACTGCCATCAAGCCAACATATCGGCCCTCGCTGGTTGAGCGAAAACTGCCAGCGGCCGATTTATTGGCCCATATTATTTCACTTTTTTTTCGTAATTGTGGCCTTTTCAACGACTGTAATTTATTTAAACCCCCATAATCTATCTATGGCAATAAGATGTAAATATATCTTAAGAATTGGGAAAAAATTCTAGATGTATTAAATAAAATTAAGTAGCTGAAAATTTTTTAAAATCTGAAATGTTGCTATTTCCGGAAAATAGCCTTGACAGTCTTCGTACATACCACCTGAAATGGGCTGGCAGTAAAAGGATTAAATGACCTCATATATGGTATGTACTTCTCTTTTAGACAAGCCCATTAGCAACTGACAAAATGAAACATCAAGGCACTTTAATGGGTGAGCATGAAAATTATTATTTCAGGGATACCTGGAACATAGTTGAATGTCCACAGCTTAAAAAATATCACACAATCAGACAGATTTGGAAAAATAAAAGCTTCACCAACTAAAATGTAATAAAAAGTTTTATTGACTTTAAAACGTGGTACAGTGAAAAGGGTATCCACTAAAATTGTACTGAACAGAAAAAATAAAATTTATTGGGCATGCCAAATCTGCCTTTCCTTCAAGAGTCAAAGATTACAAGCAATAGCCCCAAAAATAAGGTAATATCTTCAATAAAATTGAAATGTGGTAGATACAGATACCAATACTAAGGGTTTCTATTAAATTTTACCTCTCGTTACATGAGAAAAATACATAAATTTAACATAAAAATGGAGTTGGTATACCTTCACTAATCACCCGCTTACCTTAAAATTAGAATGTTGAACTCAATATAACTCATACTGCATTGAATTCCAAATCTAGATGAGCAGTACAAGGAAATAGAGGCCAATTATGAACTTTTATGTTGCTTCAAGGGAAGCCAATTCTTACCATATCTCATTCAAGAATTTGGTATGCAACAAAGATACATTAATACTAGATTACATTAATGTCAGATATAAATAAAAGTAAAAGTCCTGAGTTGGGTAAACAGGCATAAAATCATGATAAAACACCAACATGGAATTGAATAGTGTATAGAGAACATATAAAGAAAGAGCTTAAAACATAAGTACATATACATTTTAATTCCACATCATGCATGCAGCACTTTTAATTGCTGATTGAACGCATACATTATATTATACAGTAGGTTATGGATATAACGAACCAATATTAGAGTGCTTTTGTGATACTGATAACCTCCACTACAAAAAACTGAGCAAAGTTTACAGGAAGTATCAGCTGGTACGGATTAAGAAATAATTCGGAAAACTAAAGTTATCACAGATTTCAATAAGTGCCCAAATATTTTTTTTTTTTGGTCGGGATACATTAACAGCACCAATGTGAAGGCTCTGTCAATATAAGTGGTAGGTATCTGCATTGTTGTTATAGAACCATTTGGCTGACACCATATCTAATAACGATTCCATTTACTTTTTAACTTATTGATGTCAATTGACCCAATTAAATGAGGTGACCAGCTCAGCACCAGTAGCAAATGCAGCTAGTTATTTGCATTCGACATACAATAGTGTGTTAATTCTTTCAATCCCCAATAAAGATAAACTATGTGCATCAACCTACTTTTTTTCATCTTAAAATAAAAATTCAGATGTAGTAGGGAGATTGACAACTGAAATTTACATATTTTCATAATTATGGTTGTTTTGGTAATGTGCTGGTTTCTTCATTGATTGAGCAAGTCCGTTCCCCAAAGAACAAGTAGAGCTGGTATCATACGTAAAATAAAGTACTATGGGCAGGTATTGGTAATTGTATTAGGAAATGAGAAAAATTATTGGAATAAGTCTCGGAAACTCCTGGTATCCATTCATCCCTGGAAATAACTTAAATCATTGTGTAGTGAGTGAGTAACCTTCGATATCAAGCTCAGAAAGCCATTCTAAAACGAACTTCTCCCTCATCAAAATGTAGGAAAAATCAATATGTATGATACCTATGATTGAAATAAGAATGAAAAACTATCTTTAAAACTTTTAAAATCACCTATGAGCAGTTATATTACCAGCATTGAGAATAAGATATTAATTGCAAAGACAGTAACTATGTACTTCTCTTTTTGAAAAGCTCACTAACAACTGAAATTAACAACCGACAAGATGAAACATCAAGGCACTTTAATAGGTGTGCATGCAAATGATTAACTTAAGACATTATTCCCAGAGATAAGGCGGTGGGAGCCTTCAATAATTGCAACATTGCACTGATCACATCTAACAGTTTGTTTGTCCTGACTTATACATTCACCAACAGCAAAAAAGTGATTATTAGGGCATTCATACCAACAACCCATATGCAAATCACATCCAAAACCTCTTGGTTTCACTACAGATGAGGGAAGCTGTAGATACCCAGATGCATTGATTTTCCTATGCATTTCCAAATACTTATCTTCAGAAAACCTACATGATTCAGCAACAAATTCACAGCATTGTTCATATTCCAGCTGCCAGTGGCCTCCTTTAGCTGCCTTGAATTCTTCACTGCCCTCCAGGGCACGTAGCTCCATCATAATGTGAAACCGCATACATTCTCCCTGATAGTCACCATATTCTTGAGGAGTTACATTATTAAGTCTTCCCAAAAATATGTGAATCAAAGAGTTAGCCTCCTCATTACATTTTAGAAGGGATTCTCCAGCAACTATTGCAGTGCAGAGTTCTCGATAGTGCTCCACGACTGACAGTGCGAATTCAATGCGAGCTTCCAGGGAGTATAGAATACTAGCTCCAAAGTGCGCCTTCTTATTGCTTCGCAAGAACTGCTTCAATTTATCAATGAAACTCCGACTCTTCTGGAAGTCTGTAAATTAATTTTAAAAAATAAAGCAAGTCATTTAATGGATTCGTAGCATACTTGAAATTTATCATATTTTCTAACTGGTATACTAATAATACTAATGGATTTTGATCAATAATAGGGTGGTTTCCTATTATTTTTTTATTGCCTAAATCGAAAGATTATTACTCCTGGAGTACGTATTTCGCGCTTTTAGATTTTTAAATGACGATATCTATTTTTCGCGATTAAATGAAAAGTGAAAAATTTCAAGCGCGCAAAAACGCGACGCGTAAGTAGGAAAGTCCGTGCGACGCATTTCTGGTTCCCCCTCTCTCCTTGTGAAGTGACCTTGATCGAGGCTCTGAGCGCTGATAGGACGCAGGATGCTAGCGGATAGCTGAGTACCTTGCTGAATGGTAGCGCTTGGCTTAAAAAAGGTTTATTAATACCTTATCAAACGAAGAAAACTTTCCGACCTTAGCCAGTTTTAATAGGTGATTATTAAGACATGTTTCCCTGAGCTCTGTGCCTCATGCATGCATTGGTAACCTCAGACGATGTATAACTCCTATCCTCTCGTGTAGAAACTAGGTCCCTGTGACGTCACGCGGAGTGGAATCGCATGGGCGCCAATCTGGCCTTTTTCAAATGAGGATAAAATTTGACCCTTGCCATTCGTCTAAACCGGTATTTCAAAAACCAAATAATTTGTGTATTATGAATACACTAATGGTGGGTAACGAATCGCAATCAATGCCTATCGTTTTCTTTGATGAAGGAAACTACCCTATTCCAGCAAGAAAAGCATCAGTAAATTATATTGTTTACATTAAATGCCTCCCATGGCACCCTATTGCTCAAGGACTATTTTCTCTGCCACACCAGGAAATACTTCCATTTACTTCCTCAAGATGAAGGAGAGAAAAATACATATAATTGAAAGCCTACTGAGGTAAATGAAAAACTTTATCCAAATTATCTAGTGCTTATTAGTGTGAAGTTAATTTAAAAAGCACCTAAAATTAAATTTTTCCAGAGTTAACCTAAAATATGTACATAAGCAAAGAAAAATTGCACTTCTAGTACTACTTACACAATATATTTTCCTGTTGTATCTCTCAGGTGAATGCTTAGGCAAGTTACACTATATCAAGTTAAATTGGAAATTTAAAGGTATTATTACACCTAAGGTTATTAAAAAGTGTTGTCTCACCATGGCGTCACAACAAAAAGTGATGCAACTCTCTGGTTAAATTTTCCTCTGAATTATATTTTATTATTTTCAGAATTATATCAGGTAATTTAGTTTTGTTTCCTTCATGCTCCAGTATTAGTAAGAAATTATAATTGCCAGGCACGTTACTTCGGCACTTAAGTCGCAAGCAATTGCTGTCGTGTTCATGTTCCTCCTTCATTGTTTATTTCTCCAATCGTAGCCAACGTTACAGTGGTTATGGTCCAATATTCGCAAATCGTAGTTGAGGATCCAAAATAGCCAACCTTCAAGATGTGAATTCGATCTTTCATGAAATTATTTTATCGAAAATAATTATCCGATGAAAATAAGTACTCTTCTCTATGTATTTACGGAAATAATCACGTAATTTTTAAGTACATACTTGAATTTTTGTTAATGACCACAGCCTTTCATCAATAGTGTGCATGTAATGTGAAACTACAGTGGAACCTTGATCTATCGTTTTTCAGGGGTATGGATGAAAAAAAGCAATGAATGCGGGAAAACGATCAATGCGGGAACGATAGGTCGGGGTTCCACTGTATTTTCGAAATTAAATCGAAAATAATTTGAAAAATATCATCGCTGTGGATATATTGAACTTTATTTTTCTACTTTAAACTTTTCTCAACCTCATACAATTAAGCAAATGCCTCACAACATATTTTTTATACTTCACTTTTGGCAATTCTACACCTCAGTAATTAGGTGGTAATGAAAGGATAGCGAGGTTACTGGGGTAAATTTGTCGCAAATTACCAAAATAATTTCCGTAAAAATTATCTTTTGTGCTGACAGGGATCTTTTTGCCAATCGCTCCAATTGGCCGTGAGTTTGCCCTTTTAACAATGCAAATGCTCTGGACAACTCGTCACTTTGAAAGCATTGCCAGCCAGAGATCCTGATGTAACAAGGCAAACTTGCAGCCAATACGGTAGTTTCCTTCATCAAAGAAAACGAAAGGCATTGATTGCAATTCCTTACTCACCATTAATGTTTTCAAAATATACAAATTATTTGGTTTTCGAATTCCCAGTTAAGAGGAATGGCAATGGTCAATTTTATCCTCATTTGAAAAAGGCCAGATTGGCACCCATGCGATGCCACTCCACGTGACGTTACAGGGACCTAGTTTCTATAGGAGTAGATAGGAGTTTTACCTGGTCTGAGATTACCAATGCATGCATGAGGCACAGAGCTCAGAGAAACATGTCTTAATAATCACCTAATAAAACTGCCTAAGGTCGGAAAGTTTCCTTCGTTTGATAGGGGAATAATGTTCCTTATTTAAGCCAAGTGCTACCTGCTAGCAGGGTACTCAGCTACCTGCTAGCATCCTGCATTGTATCAGTGCAAAAAGCCTCGCCCCAAGGTCACCTCACTTGCGGCAGTGGGAACCAGAATGACGTCACACGGGCTTTTCCCAGCATTCATACTTAGCCGTCGCGTTTTCGTGCGCTTGAAAATTTTCACTTTTCATTTTATCGCAAAAAATAGATATCGTCATTTAAAAATCTAAAAGCGTGAAATACATACACCAGGAGTAATAATGTTTCGACTTAGGCAAAAAAAAAAAATAATAGGAAACCACCCTATTGGAGCGCTTGGCTACAAGTTCCTGTAGTATAAAAAGGGTGCATATTTGACCTAAACATCATTGGTAATTTTGGTTCCTAATACTATCTAAGGTTTAAATTCTGTGACAATTTTTCTCCACCCTGAGTAGAGATTTAAACTGTTGGTAATCCTGACAAATCTTCACCTAAGTAATGAAAAAATTGCATCATATTTTGCAAAATATCACGTTGACTTGCTTTCAATTACTCTTGATGATGTAGGATAACAATCAAAAATGACAGTTTACAAACCACCTCCATCAGAGAAGACATCTAGCGGTCAACACTGTGTTTAAACGTGGAGCAATGAATTTAAAATCGCGCCCATAGTACCAATGTCATTAATAAATCATCATCTCCTCTTTTTTTTCAAAAAAATGTACTCTCCTCTTCTTTCCCCAACCAAATCACACAGCTTGACGCTGCTGCTACACACTTGGATTTCTTTAATGAATCTCCAGCTTCAATCAGCAGAAAAGTTGGGATGTTTTCAGAGATGGTCCACACTTGCCTTGAGTCATTTAATTATTGCATGCATATTTTTTTGTAATAATTACTTGTTATACATTTGATTTTTGTTTTTTTTTCTCAGGCTGTTGTTACTTTCTTAATCAGTTCAATTTTGTAAAATAGTGTTAATGGTATTATCCGATGAAATAAATAAATAACAATTTTGCAGCAGATTGCACTGCAAGGATTTCAATGGCAATTTGCTAGGACCCACATCAAGATGAGAAATATAGTGTGTATTACCCATAAATGGTACTCTAAATCTTGCTGAAATAAAAATAATTACAAACTCCCCATTCCAAAACTCGCCATTTGCTTGCTCTCCAATCCTCCCTGTTGGAGGCCTTCAGAGGGATCGGATTGGTGTGGTGGCTAGAGTGTTGGCTTCCCACCCCATGGACTAAGGTTCGAATCCCGATAGCGGCAGAGAATTTTCAGAGACCTGATGCCTGCTTGAATGCAATGTAAAAGACATTTCAAGCGCAACACTCAGTCCGTTGGATGGGACGTTAAGCCGTGGTCCCCTTGGCAACTTTCAATAAGAGAAGGCTAATGTCGATGCTGGGTTTCTCTCCACCCTTCCTTACCTATCCTTCCATCATAGTGCAAATGAACTAAGCTGTCATTTGCCTCATCCAAATACCATACCATTGGAGGCCTTCCAAGTGAACCCAAACCCCTAACTATCTCTGTTTGCCAAGACCCCCTGAGCTCATCTTCCTACCCAAGCGAATTAAGGATAAACCCCTACGTAGACCTCGTAGATAACCACTAGATGCCTCTTGTGTTGGATGTAATTCATAAATTTTCAGAAGTCTCCTTTAAATTTGGTGAAGTATCAATAACCGATGACATAAAATTAAATCAAAATCAAGTTAACTTGATTATCAGTGATTTCCTACACCCCCTAAGCAGAAGTAATGTAGATCAATTTTTCTCAATACAGTAAAATCTGGTTAAAACTGGTCCACGGCTAGGGAGACGGAGTTTGACTAGCATAATCGGCAACCCATAATATTGCATGAACTTCTGGGGGAAAAGTCCTTGAAAAACTAAATTTTACCTCAAATTTATTTGATAATATTTCAAATAGGGGTGTGCAAGGTTGAAGTAGCATTGCTTGGGTATTGAAAATTTTCAAGGGTATCCTTACACTTAATAATGAAAATTGAGGATGGAATAATATTTGGGGACATGATGACAGAAGTGTGTTTTGGTTAGGGGGTGATGTCGTGTTGTAAACCTGCAAAGATGTCATAACCAAAACACTTCCAAGGGTTGGCAGCACTGCTTCTGTATGTTCTTGTGTGACCTGCTGTGTTCTATTCAGTCTGTAACCCACCCTGCTACACTGCAGTTGTTCTATAGCAGATGTTCTCAAACTGTGTTCTTAACTTCCTATTTTACGAGACTATAAACGGCCTTCCGTACATTGTAAACAGAGAAAATTATTTACGGTTGAAATCCCAACAATTACCGACCGCATTCATCACTTAAACATGGTATTGCTATATATCGGCTGGCAAGTCTGGATAAATTTCGCCAAACAGTTAACAACCAACACCAACAAAATCACAATTTTATGACTTTGGGGGACAAGGAGAGACCCACATTATATTCAATACCGCAAGTTAGAGGGGCACGTTATTAGCGGTTTTTACTGTACTTTTAAATCCAACAGCACATAGCTTATTTAAAAGTTAATGAAAGACTTACCTTCTACATCCATAAGATTACACAGTTTTACCGCTAACTTCTCCACTTTTTTGCTGACTTGCCGTGGATTCCCAGTCACCATTTGTTTCACCTGCATTACACGATTCCAGTGATTCTTGGCAGCAGTTTTGTAGCGATAAGCTCGCTGAATGGGCACGTGACACAAGGGACAAGCAAGCAGTTTCACCACATGAGCCGTCATGCAGAGAGACTTTTCCAATGAAGTTGACTCGAACACATGGCCACAGTCAGGCAACATTATAAACCTGCATGGGGAGTAGAGACAAAGCATTGATTATGAGCACCTATAACGACCGAGTCCCATGACCAGGGTGCAAACAATGATCATCTCCACCAAAATAAAGATAAAAACATTTAAAAAATACATATGGACCTCAAATAAATCATTAGGAATAGTAAATGCAAACAGAGGGAAAAATAACTAGTCTGCAGGATGGTGTGGACATAAAGTAAGCTCTGCTTTCATCCACATGACACTGATATTTTTGTTCTATACATATTTGAAAATGTGTAAACGCATTTTTATCTCCAAATAGTTTTTTTCTCTGTAATATGAAATAAATAATTTAAAATTTTTTGTGTTTGTGCCTGCAGGTTTTTTGGAGTTGTTCAAATGATTTCATAGAAAAAAAAATTTAAAGTATATTGAAAGAAACACCATTTTTCATGATTATAAACTTTATTCCTGATGCAAGGTTTTGATGCTACTACAACATCTTCAAGGTACAATTTGGTTCCTCATTGCGAATCTCAACAAGCAACCAAGTTGCATGTTTCTCTCAATATGGAAAAATTTCACTCCATCAAGCTTAGTTCTTCCGAATTTGTCCATTTCAAACTGCGTAAGCTGACGACCAAATCTTGAGATTAATCCAAATGATGTCCACTGATGAGCAAGTCTTGAGATTTACCTCAGAACTGTGTCCAATATGACAAAGACTATTCTCTGCCTCCGAGAGATCTTTGAGACTCGGAGAATCATCTCAATAATGTGTCCACTGAATGAAAAAGACAAGTCTGAGAAGAACGAGATTGTTTTGAATAATGAGACATGGCCTCAAGAGCAGAAGTGCCGACTTATAAAAAATATTGGGAGACCCATACCTGAGGTGTTGCCCCAGGAAACTTTATAAATTGTGAGTTTTAAAGTTTTTTAAGCACTTTAGAAGAAGAGTCATATGATCAACCCTGAAAACTCAAATCTCGATAACTAGACACTCCGGGGAAAATCGAAAAGCCTGACATTTTTTCCTCACCTACCATAACCAATTTTTAACGCGTTGACCGCCATGATGTTTTTAATAGATATGTCCTCTGACACCATTAGTGTTTTTCATTCCGATAACTATTCCCGGATCATAAAACATTAAATGTGATTTAGCACTTCACTTTAAAATAAATATTTATATTCTGACGCCACAATGATCATGGCCCTTACGTTAACAAGAGATTCTGGTCACTCCAGGGTCAGAAATCCACTTGAAACAGTCGCTCGGAGGCCTGTCAGTATGACCGGCGTGGCTTGACAGGAGCCACTCGACTCCAGTCAATGTGTTAAGGGGGCTCTGGCCCCCTCAAGCCCCATTTAGTTGGCGTAACTGCTCAAGAGTGTTGCATTTATGGCATAGTACGGTGAAGGATCAATAACACGTGGCACTTTCTACCAATTAATTTCTAACTACAGTGGAACCTCGTTAAAGCGAGTACGGGCTATAGTGACACCCCCGCTATAACGACAGATTGACGCACCGTCAATTGACCCTATAATAAGCGTGTTAAAAAATTCGTTTTTATGAGACCCTTTTGGTGTTGGCTCTCGCCATAGCGAGGGTTTCACCGCCGGAAAACTTTCATCGAGACTCCTTAACCTCTGTAATTGCTAGCGATCTGTTAGAAATGAAGTTAATGGAGTGCTCAGTCTCAAATTTATGTGGTAAACTGCCGTTTGATAAATAAGTAGTTAATTTTGGTGATAATATTGTGGCATTAGCATTCGCGAATGCTTCATCTTCTTTTGTTCCTCGGGCGGCAGAAAGCAATCGGGAGCATACCCGCACGTCCGTGAGTTGCGTGAATAGAAAGCATTTGATGGCAGTCACCATGGCCAAAAAAACACCAAACACGTCTAAGCAAGAAAATAAAAATAAAGGAGTATTATGAGAGTGTCGGCCGGATGGAGGGGAGCGTAGGGGAAAAGGGAAGGGGATGGAGGGGAACGGAGAGGTGGAAGGGGCAGCGCTTCCCATTGGCTACTTTCTATTTTCCACCCAGCCGCCTTCAGTTCAGAAAAATGGTATAGTGATGCAAAAAAATATCGCCTTTCGTCTGGATTTATGCTTACGTTTATCGGATAGATGTTTATCTGTCGCCGCACCACTCCTGTTCCTGTATATCTGTTCGCAACAGGTATATTGGCTATTATTTGCTCCACCTCCGGTAAAGCGACAATTCGATATAGCGAGTGTTTATAAGTGCACCGTGGGGTGTCGTTATATCGAGGTTACACTGTATACAACTCCAGCCATATGGCCACACAACACACCGGATCACACATCCCGACAACACCACTGCATCTTTGTCCCCAACACCTTAATCACAAAACAATTGACACTCTGAATTCAGTACTCCAAAAAGCATTGGAAAGTACATATGCTTGTCCACTGGCAACGATTGAAGTCACTCAGACTAATCTCACTTTGTCTCCGAAAGTGGTCTGACTCCAATTTCCGCTTGTGACTCAGCTCTCGAGACTCAATCACAACATTTTTAGTCTCCAGAGAACAATTAGCTTTAGCTTTGAAAAGGTTTGCTTCATTTTGTTAGCAAGTTTAACCCTTTTTCTACTAACATGAGAAATATTCAGCAGTACGATTCTTGACCTGGGAGATGAAAGCCGAAAAAATCCATCAGAAATTTTCCTATGCAGGCGAACAAATGCCGAAAATATCAGGTTCCTTGCTCTCGTTAAGGGATGGCAGATATACAATTGTTCATTCAGTCATTCTATGAAATAAACATTACTTCTTTTCTCAATAAATATGAACTAAAAATTGAATTCTTTGTCTTTGGAACACTGTTTACAATTTTTAAATGAAATTCTACCATAAATATTGACTTACATCTTAATTTCAGTACAAACATCAACATGGAAATTGTTGATTCATTAACCCTTGGGCTGCGGGAGTTCACGATTTTGGCTGCCTACCAGTGAAGGAGGGCTGGTCTGGTAGAGTTAAGCCCCTTAGCGATCCTTATGGTGAGAGAAAGTGCCCAAGTGCAACATATCCAGGTAGCAATGAAAACTGAGGATAAATTCCACAGTCAGCGTGCAAAAAATATAAAAATGTTCCTGCACTCTTGAGGGTTAAATCTGTTAATTTGGACAGCAGAGCTTTGTTCAAAATTTCACCGAAATACCGAGGAATCCAATTTGAATTCTAAAATTTACATGCAAGCAAAAATTATCCACGTAGCTAATTCATATAGACAAATCATAAGTTGACCAGGAACCGATGCCCCTGGTGGGGTTATGAACCCGGAAAGGAGGGAGACCAACTACCCTCAGAGTCCGAGATAATGTGGAGTCACATCCAGGAAGGGTCAAAAAAGGTTGGTGGTAAAAGTGTATGATTATCCACGAGACCCTTCTTGACGAATGTCCTGTAAAATTGCTCCGTTCGGAGGAGATGGAATAGTCTCTTGGGGCTCAGTCGAGCAGTCATGCTAAAGAGAGAATTCCATTGCCTCAAAAGGGTTAAATTTGTCGTTATTTTTCTGCTGAATCAATACTCTCCAATGGCCCTTCACTGCTCAGGCAAAAAAATCTGTGCTGTGATTGCACTAAATCTGCACTGTAACTGGACTAAACTATGCGTTTAGCACAGTCACAGTACACTCTTCTGTACTAGACTGTACTATGGCAGCTAGAATTTGAGAAGAACTCTACTGTAACAGTGCTGGATCACTGTGCTTGAACTGTGCTAGAGCTCAGACTGCACTGTGACTGGGCTGGGTAACATGACTGGAACTGTACTATAGCTCAAACTGGACTGTGACAGGGCTAGAAAACATGACTGGAAGTGTACTGTGGCAAAAAGTGGACTGTGACTGGGCTGGGTAACTGGACTGGAACTGTACTATAGCTCAAACTGGACTGTGACAGGGCTAGAAAACATGACTGGAAGTGTACTGTGGCTAAAAGTGGACTGTTACTGGGCTGGGTAACTGGACTGGATCTGTACTATGGCTCAAACTGCACTCTGACAGGGCTGGACTTAAACTAGTCATCATTTAGAGATTTAGTGGAGTGAGGACGGGGGTCCACAGCAGGACACGTGTCTATGTGCCGCTCCCGTATAACCTCAGTTTTAGTGGCTAAATCATTAACTGACGCTGATTATGTCATTAACGTCCGTGAATGTTCCCGCTGTCCCCTACTGTGAAAATATTCAAGATCCAACCAATTTTGGCTTTTTTTGTGGCATTTTTAGTGTTTGCCTCAATCTAGCCGCTGCCGAGAAATTTCAAAGTCCCACCAATCTTAGGGGGTGGCTTTGCCTACCTTGTGATTCTATGTGCTTCTAGTGCCATTCATTCTACTGCTCCTGTGAAAGTTTCGTTTCCCTACGTGCATTTTTCTTTCAATTACGAGTGTCTTAAGTTTTCAGTTATACCGAGTTGGTTTTTGTGTTATAATTCCCTGTGTTATTGAAAATCCCTCCTGATTGAGGTTAATCAGTGTTTCGGAGTTACTTTTCCTTTATATTTCACCCCTTCAGTGACATTCTATGCCTTATTTTTTGTTATTTTTGTGTTTCACGCTTGAACATGTGACGAGTTGTCGATCGTGTTCCAATAATACGTTATTATTTCTTATCAGTGCATTTCCAAGTGTTTATATCCAGTGTAGAATATCAATATTATCTAATTATACTATTCTGTGTGCCTTTTATCTCGAAAAGTGAAAATCTGGGGTTATTTTTTGATGTTTTTCGTAGTGAAGGCGATCGTCCTTTGTTTTTGTCGACTGGTGTCTCCTTATAACCTCCCTTTAGAACCCAAAAATTGTGTTCCGGATCGGATTGTCAAGGTCCTGGTGTTATTCCGAACGTTCTGTGTTTATTAGGAGGCCGACAAATCATTTTTCAAATTTTAGTGATTTTTGAGTTGAACTTGCTGCTGTGGACCTCCGTCCTCACTACTCAGAACCCGCGAATCGACTCCCGTCCGACCCCATTGCTGGTGACTTGTTTTTGCTCACCATAGCGTATCAGATTGAAGGACACTACCTCACTCCACGCACGACAGTGCACCGGTGAGCTAAAGACGGTGTAGGCAGGTGAGAGACACTGCAGGCCCGTAGGCCAACAGAGGATGATACGTTAAAGTCCCACTCGGCCACTTTACGGAAAACCTCCGCGAAATGTAACACCATGAATTTATGTAAAATGAAACACCATGTAAAATTCACCATGTATTATTGAATTTCATTGTAAGATATTACATTTTATATTAAATGATTTTATATCTGAATTGGCTTTCATGTCATTTGTATCCAATATCAAAACAGGGTTTAGATCATTCCCTTTTCCAGCTAGTTTTTTGGGTCTTCTTCAGAGTTTATCCATGGCTTTGGATGAAATTTAGTCAAACTTCCAGTCAGCTTCTTTGTGTTCATTGAAGTGTCAAAGAGGATTCGGTTGGACATAAATATCAGTCTGGCCAAATCTGCATCGCTACTTCAGTGGATCTGATGAAGCCAGCTGGAATGTTGGTGATTTTTCATAGAGCCATGTATAAAACGGAAGAAGACCCAAAGAAATCACTTAGACTGTACTGTGGTGACTGCACTCTGACTGTGCTGAGGCGACTGCACTCTGACCGTGCTATGGCCACTGCACTCTGACTGTGCTGTGGCCACTGCACTCTGACCGTGCTATGGCCACTGCACTCTGACCGTGCTATGGCCACTGCACTCTGACTGTGCTTTGGTAACTGTACTTTACTGTACTATGGCAACTGTGCTGTATTGTTTCAATTGCATTCCCAGTCCAGATATTAAGTGCAGTTAGAGTATAGCTTTAGCTTATTTAGCGTACAGATTTTTTTGCCTGAGTGGCTATTAACTACAGGGTAAATAGGATGCAAACTAATACACTTCATTATGTGAGAACAACCACTCGACTGACACTTTTTATTCTACTATAGGTGGCAGCACATATACAAAAAAACAAATGGCAAACCATAAGTGCAATGATGAAATACAAATTGTTTGCGATGCTTACAATATTATACATCCAACAAAATTCATGCTCTGTGAGAATATGGGTGGTGTATGATGCGAGGTACACTGTGCTGACACCAGTGGCATACATAAAAGTAAGCAGCTAACCAAAGGAAATTTGAGAGCATTTCATATTTAATTATTATCCATGCCTCAAGCCTTAACACTATCCTTCCAGGTATGTGGTGCCAAACTCACATCCTCCAAGTGTTATAGTGCCCTACTTACCTGTTTTTTTTCAAAAGGTACAAGTATGATTGGCATAATCCTTTTAATTGCAAGGTGTTGAAGAAAATTTTTTAACGACATAGCTAGAAAAATGACCAAAAAACATCTTGGCCACCACTTACATACCGTTTCACAGCTATTTACAGTGCAGTAAGCAACTGCTCATTAATTCCTTCACACATGGTAACTCAAGTAGATAGGTGAGAAGGAACCAGGATTACTTACAGAAAACATGAACTCAGGGTTTATGAGCAGCACTGGTATTCAGCTCTCAATTGTGTTACTTGATGGAATTTTTATTTGGAAGTCCCATAAACAAATGGCTACTTCAATGTTTGTAATCACGTACCATATTCTTTGATCCAAGAAATGTATTGTCACAAAGGACATGAAAGTTATTTCCCACGTGGGGCAAAAAGAGGACCAACCAAAACCTGAAATAGCCCGACAGATGCATACATCACTATTTCATGCTAACCCATTCCCTAAATTACCTTGAATTTTTATCTCCTGTTGCATTTAGAGAGACCAGAGCATCTTCCACTTCTTTGGGATGGCAAACTCGGCATAGATTTGGACATCTTTCCCCACAAAATCCAATGCATTCATGTCCACAGCCTAATTTTCTTGTACATGGCTCATTGCATGGAGGACGGTCACAGAAGTCGGAGCAGTTTTTATTGCAAGTTTGATGCTCACAACTCCAGCCACATTTTTTCTAAAACAGAGATATATTAATGGAATGCATAACTAATAGCTCGAATGCATGAATGAATAGCTTGGAGGTCAGCTTGAAAATGATGCTGGAATAAATGGACCATATTTGAGTGTTAACCCTTGGACTGTGGGAGTTCACGATTTTTGCTGCCAGCCAGTGCGGAAGAGACCCCCTAGAGATATCCAGACAGCAGTGGCACAGCAAGGGCGGGTTTTGGGGGGTAAAACCCCCCTCCAGAGCTCAGAGAATTTTAAAAGTTTAATCCATTTCACTTCATTGGACTAATATTACTTATAGAATAATGTGAGAATTATAAAAATATCCCTAAGAAGGCCGTAAAACTCACCATTTTGAACCATTTATCTTAATTTTTTCTGAGGGAGGGCCCCCGGCATCTTCCGCTTCCCCTGGTAGGTATTGCATACCCCCTAGCTCCCTAGTATTAGTTGTGCCTAAAATCCCCCCTAGCCTCAATTCCTATCTGCGCCCCTATCAGGCAGCAATAAAAATTTTGGGAAAAATAAGTAGAAATAACATTTTTCAAAGGCAATTATTTCAATGGAATCAGTTTTCCACAATCTTGTAAATTTAATGGAATGTTTACAGAACAAATACAGTAGAATCCTGATTTAAGGTTTTTCAGGGGGGACAAAATAAAAAACACTAAATGCGGACAAACACTAAATGAGGACATGCCATTTTTTTCAGGTTTTAGGGTCTGTAATGATTGGAATGGCTTTTTATGAATAAAAAATATTATTTCAAGTACCTAAAAGGTGCTGAATGCAGCAAAAAATTCTTTAATGAAATGTTCTCTGCCCTATGAAGGTTGGATAATACTTTTCAGGAATCGCCTAAAAAAATGGGTAGTAAAAATAAGTAATGAGAGGATGACAATTGTTTTAATGAAATATTTTAAGAAAATTCTAATAAACATCAACTTAAAAGCATTCCCACACGGATCATTACTGTGCGCATTAGTGATTCCATTTTTATGCATAATTCAGTGATCTCGATGAAATTTAGAATTTTTTCTGTAAAAGTGACCTGTAGGTGACTATAGCATTTCTAATATAATAAGAAAAGGTGTAAGTAGGTACTCAAAAAATCGTCATTAAAGATGAGTGAAATAAAGGGACAGCAGATGATCGCTAATCTCGAATTATAAACTACCGAATATCTACTAAAACGGAGGTTTTCTGGAATTTTGCCAACTGAACGTTTTCTGTTGCCTCGGCGAAACAAGGGATTTATGAGCCTTTAAAAAGCCTCCTATGCGCAAATTTTGGATTTCGAGGTCATCCAAAAAAGTAGAATCTTATTTCTAGTATGCGTACAAGTCGATGGTGATTCAACTCGATGATAACACCAGATTCGTTGTCATATATCCGCGGCCTTATGCAGGTCGAATGGAGCCGCGAGAAGTTGCTTACGCGGCGCGCTGATCACCTTGACTCCGACTCGCCTTGTTTCTCGGCAGCTTTTAATAAAATTTGGTTGGACCTTGAATGACGATTAGCTAAACTCTGTTAAGTGAAAAGGTTTAATATTCAACAGAACTGGATTTCATCCGAAAAATTGTCAGTGCCTCTGGAGTTTGGCAATTTCGTCAGGGTTATGATGTCGAAGTCAACCATCAAGGGATACCTGCCGGATTTTCGTATTTTTCCGCGCTCATCTATTCTACCGTGAGTATGCGGTGATTTTTTTCCAGCATGAGCGATTTATTTTGAGTAATGGACCGTGATAGTTCGTCAAAACTCCGATTGTCATTATCTTTTGACATTAATTAGCACCAGATAGATATTTTTGAATCGACATCGATATCAACCAGCCGCATGTCGGTAAATTGGCTCCGGGATATCTAAATTACGATGTAAAATAATGTTGTTCCGTAGGGAAAGAATGCTATCACTCACGATCACGACAGGGGAAACACTTCCTCGGTTCTTTCGCTGTTCCTCCGTGGAAACTGACCTTGGAATGGATTATAGAAAGAATCTTCTAGTGAACTGCGCAATTGATATTGGGCCTCCTCTTTTGAAAAGAGAAAGTAGCCGACTGAAAAAATATTGGGCTAATAATCGACTGCCCGTAGGTAGAAGAGTTGAAAAGGGCACAAGCCATCAATTGAAAACATAACGAGAAAACCATTATTGTAGCGGCCCTCGGAGGATAACTCGTGTCATCAGTCGTCACGTATCATCGAAGTCAAGTTCAAGAAGTGAAGGATAAGGTAGTTCGAGGTTATTAAAGGATGACTTTGCTCCATTAGATCGGATCTGATACAAAAAGTGCCTGGTGTTTGGATCAGAAGGGGAGCGAAACATTACGAGAAGACAAATCACCCAGCTTGCGAGTTGAAGGTCGCAGGCGTCGCAGCGCGGAAGAAAGCAGTTGAAGAAGCGTTCCCCGGTAGATTCTATCGACTCTTGGTAAGCTTTCATGAGACTGTTCTTGTTGATGAGCATAAATTCGAAGATTTGGATGAACCGCCATGAAAAAACGTTAAATCGGGCAAAAAAATCTTGAGCGGGACAAATTTTTACGACCATAAATGCGGAAAAACGCAAAATGCGGAAACACTAAATACGGATAATTTTTACATTGTCCTAATAGGGAATGAATCGGGACCCAAAAAAATAAACGCTAAATGCGGAAAAACGTTAAATGCGAAGACCTTAAATCCGGATCCGACTGTATTTCTAACAAAATTTAATCAAAAACAAGACTCCGATCAAAGTTATTAAAGATATTGTGCAAAATTCGTCAAAATCTATATTCTGACCTAGGGTGACCTAAGGTGAAGATCAACCTATTTAAAAATAAACTCTTGTCATAAAGAAAAAAAGGATACATAAAAACAATAGTGCTGTTGATACCAACATATGGTCATGAAATGTGGACTTTTACAAAAACAAACACAAAAGAAGCTCATAAAATTTTAGAACAAAGTTGAGCAAAGAATATTTGGTCCCTTTAACCCTTTTAGTGCTATCCTTCTTCCCGAGGTAAAGTCGAAAAATGCAGAGGGTATTTTAATAAAACGTTGCAACTAGGAAAATAAAACATTGTATAGTTAATTTTTTAGATATCTTTAAGCGGTTTTTTTAATTAATGAGATTAAATTGGACAATAATCACAACATTTTTATACGTTCACTGATATATAAGTTTTTTTTTATTTCAATGTCCTCAATTTTAACAACAATAACGTAAATGCCGATATATCGGCGCACCGCACTTTTCAGCCGAGCGGTAAAAGCCGATATATCAGCACGCCGCACTAAAAGGGTTAAAGAAGGAGAGACATGGAGAATTAAAAAAAAAAAGGGTCAAACATCGTGGGAATCACATTAGAAGCAGGAGATTAAGATGGCTGGGCCACGTCCAAAGAAGATGTGCAGAGACAATGACAAAACAAGTAGTTAAAGGGAAACCAGGAGGTACAAGACTGTCAGGAAGACCAAGAATGCACAAGAATGTCGAAGTTAAGAAAGATATGAGGAAGATGGGAACCCAACTGGATATGGCAAGAGATCGTAGAGTGTAGAGGCCCTTGAATGGTGGGGCCAAAGATCATCTTGGTTTCCAATGGCCACAGGAGTAAGAATAAAGCATATCAAAAAAAGCCAAAGACAACATTGTACTTAACATTAATTAAGATTTTGGAATAGCAGTTTGAGAGTGATCGTATATTTCTACCAAAATTGCATAGAAGCAAGAAAAAATGAGCATAGAAGTGAATGAATTCTTCATAAAAGATTGAATAGAACACAAGAGCAGCATGAGCCTATATTTCATAACCCACCTGACAGGGAGAGCATTTTCCACAATTGTTCTTACACTGAGAGTGATCACAACGAAAATGGCATTGCTCTTTGCAGGGAGGGCAAGGTTGGGAGCAAGGAGCTGTACACCTGGAAAATAAAATTTGAATAACTTTCAGTTGAATACCATGGAACAATTGATAGTTAGCATTCTCATGTAAACAGACTGTAACTTATATAACAAAAGGTAACTGCCCTTAGCCTATTCAAGGTGTGATTATGCATCAAGAAATTCACCAACACTGGATATGTTTGTGAATACATACCTAGTATATGATTTAAAGGATTTAGCTCAATTAGGCATGAAAAGCACAAATAGTAGAAGCCCGGTTTTACGAGTGCTCATAATCCCTCGGAAATTACTCGCAAAACCGAGCGCTCGTTGTGAATAAACCGACCAAAGTCCCATAACCGTTTGTATTCATAGTTTTTATTTTGTTTCTGCAGTATTTAATGAAGTAAAACAGCATAAGAATCATTATCAGGCACAATCTAGTTGAGTATCAACATATTAAAAAAAAAGAAACTGGTGATTTTCATAAAATATTAATTCCCCAGTTTCGGTGATTCGATTCCCGTTCTTGTATTTTTTGATTGTCAAATAAAGCTGTAAAAACAGCGTAACTAGTCTCAATATGCTTGGTATGCGGTGGATATTTATGGATAATTTTGCGAATACATCATGCCAACAATATCAGTTTTGCCGAGTTTTAAAATGTAAATCAGTAAAATTAACCAGTAAATCACTTGGAAATTTTGCCAAAAGGTTCACTGAAATATGGTATGATTTGGTGGTCGAAGATACCGTATAAGCGCGTGAGTCCCGGAAAGGAAAAAAACGGCCCCTTGTACACACCGAATTTGGACGGCCGGTAAAATATCGGCCGATATTTTACCGGCGAAGCGATGCTTGCACACACGCCGGATTTTTACCGGTCAAACGATAAGTTGCTATGTTTTTGAGCCGGCGACGGCGATCCACAGTGACAATGGCCGGCAGCTGACCGGCATTTTGCCGGTGCCGTCGCGTGTTCGGTACGTGTGCAAGCTCCAATGCTCTCCCATTGTTCACTATTGGAATGTGGACGGCCGATATTTTACCGGCCGTCCAAAATCGGTGTGTGTGCAAGGGGCCTTAAATCTACGACGTGGTTATTATCCTATGGCGCTGAGATTACCCCGATTGTTGTCCAATCTCTTGGGAAGGTTCATGTTATGTGCCTGTCGTGTTTTGCCTTAAAATTTTCCACGGCTGCAATTCTATTGCAATACTCCTACGAGAGCTTTTAAACAAAATTGTTCGTGAGTAGGACAAGCAACGTAGAGCAATGGCGTATGCGAAGAGAGGATCGGAACTCTTTCTACTCCCTCTTATGCCGCTAGTACCGCCGCAGTTATCAAAATTTCCTCTTTCAAATAGAACTGAAAGAGGAAATTTCGATAACTTCAAATTCCAGGCATTAAGTCTGCAACACCGCACGATAGGATAAAAAAATGCCGCAAAATTTTTTTTCTTCATAGCTTCGATGCTCAAAATAAGGGTGCGCCTCTTACACGTGTGCGCCTCTTACACACGCTTATACAGTATTTCTCCCCACTGAAAATGAAGTTAGCTTTTGTCTTTAACATCAAACCGTTTATGGGCAGTCCTGTAGACCTCTGTTGACAAAACCACTTGAGTTGTTCAGATTCCATTTGTGGTCCCATGCCACAAATTCTTTTGGCTTCTAGGTGTTCCTATTTCGTTCCCTATTTTGTCTTTCTTTAATATTGTGAACAACTTAAATGTCGAGAAACCAAACCGCCTCCCTATATCAGTCTTTTAAAGTCCAGCTACTTTTGCACTGTCTATAATTTTAATTTTGGTATTAAGACCCAAATATTTACATTTCCCAGACATAATGCACTCGTGCAAACCACCTGACACTACTATGCCGCTGGGACTGAATACAAGCGAGTAAGCTCCACCCCTTACCCACACCCTAACTCTCCGTTGTCACGTGATTGGACGCATCCAGTCGACGGGATGATATAAGTTTTTCAATCGCTCTCTTCTGCAGAATGCTGAGACCCCATCAGCCCTCTGTCTTGGATCATGCTGAAAGGATCGGGTGCGTTGAGTTCACCCCTCTACATAGTCCGGCTGCCGAGAATTGTCTGATGACAGCCAGAATGGCCTGCTTCGCCGTATGGGGTAAGGTTGCCAGGCAATAAACGGTAATTCCCACATTACTTGTAAACAAAATGCTTCCGTGAAGAAAGGAGCCGGAAGGAAGGGACGACAACCTTGAAGGACCCAAAGGAACAATCCCTTGTTTTGATGATTTGAAGGAAGGGCTTGTTTTGGTTTTTCAGGCTTGTTTCTTAGCTTCATACGCATGCGACAACCACGGTCGTCTTTAAACAGGCCGGAGGAATGATATTTGGCAACAACGCGGAGGAGGCCTGTTCATTATTTGTTTATCAAACTACAACAGTGGACTCGTGGTGAAGATACTCAACGTGACTCGTTTGAAGTTAATTTTATTCCTCTAAACCCTATTTTTGCAGGAGATGACGTTAGAAGATTCATTTTTTAACCTATCATCTTAGCTGTAGTTGAAGGTAAGTTATTTATTTGTAAGTTGAAGTGTTGGAAGATGATGAGCTCATACTCAATCAGTTCGACCTCCTGGAAATTATGAGCAAACCAATATTAACTACTGCCGAGGAATATTCGGGACCCAATTACGTTTGTGGGTATGCTATCAGGAAGGCATTGCAGCACTTAACCTGTGATATATGTGCATAGGCCATTTTACACGGTACACAGAATTGCGCAATCTGACGTACGTGCGAAGGCGCAATCAAAATAGCGTCGTGTAAGCGGTGAATTGCTAGAACACATGCAAGAATGCGTGGACGCGAGACGGCAAAATAGCCCATGTTCTAATTTCATTCATGCATTCAAGCAATTCCACGCCATTTTAGAAATTAATGCAGCTCTGACCTGCACAATTCCGTGTACCGTGTAAAACGACCTTAGACAATGTCGGACTTATTTCGCCTTGTATTTCTGTAATAAGTGTTGGTCTTCATGCATTGGCCATTATGATGACTCTAACAGAACCCAAGTACAGTGAGTCCTCGTTTAACGTCACCTACCGTTCCTGAAAAATGTGAAGATAAACGAAATGACGTTAATCGAAGCATAATATCCCATAAAAACAATGTAAAAATTGAATATCGGTTCCTAGACCTCACAATTCCTATGCGAAAAAATTTTAGCGTATTTTCTGGGGCATTTTTTACGATGGGAATGCCAAACTGTGGCATAAATACGAGTTCCTGTCTTCATCGACGACAATAGCAGCAGTGACGTAATTCCTTCTCCATTTTTGTACCTTCCCGCATTTGCTTTTCGGCTTCGCCCGTCCAATGAATGCTACAGACCGGGGATCCGGTGCTCCGGTCCATAGGCCCTACCCTCGCTACGAGAATTTCTTTTCGGACCGGTCAGGAGCGAAATCAAAATGGCGGAAATGAGCGAGGGCGGGCAAACTGGGATTATGAAATCGAAGAGATGGTTTTTAATTGCGAATTGAGGCGGGCGGGCGTCGCCTGGGCATCATCATCGCTGAAACATCGTCGCAGTAACAGGAACCAAAATTATTTTGAACATTGTTCTCTTGGACATTTTCGTGGAAATGTCTCTGATGCTAAAATTTGCCGAAACCGTAATCGCAATTAACAATATACACACCGTTTTACACTTTGAATAGACTAACCGTATTACCACCCACGAAACAAACAACCTGTAACGCCTGCCACTTCGCCTTTTTTCTCGCGCGAAATTTAAAATACGTGACGTTATCGCGAAGCGAAGGGACGATAAACGAATTACGGTCGTAAAATTTTCGTGACGTTATCGCGAAATGACGTTAAACGGGGTGACGTAAAACGAGGACTCACTGTATGAGGCTACATTTTAAGAGGAAATTATGAAGGCAGCTGTTTTCAGTGCAATGTACCAAACAGTTATTTTTTTGCAAGATTTATTTGAGCTCTGACAAATATATTTCTAAATAATTATACTAAAGTGAGGAATAACAGGTTGGATGTCGCTAGACACACTTCCAATATGATAAAATACTCTACAATTATGCTTGCTTTCAATTCTGTGACTATATTTCAATAAAATCATCTGATTTATACATGACTAATTTGTATCATTCCTGTCTGCTCCATCTTTACAATCAGCAATGGATGCACGATTATCCCGTGGTAAGTAAAAGAGCAGTTTTTTAGTGGATTTCCTTGCCGTAAAGCGATTTCTTTTGCCGATATTCTATGTCGAAACAATAGACTTGGTTGCACGTGAGAGCAATCCAGCAGGCCTCCTAGATGACGGGCGCGCGACGTTGCCACATCGGTCACTCCGGCCTGTTTAAAGATGGCCGTGCGACAACTATTGTATGATTAGGCGAGGGTGTGAGGTGCATTTTGGGGGCAGTGATTGGCTGCAATCTGTGCTGCTGGAGGGTTCTCCACCCCTCGTTTTTGGCTGTCATCTGACAACTCTTGCTGGCCATACTGTAGTCAGAGGGTTTTCTGGAGAGGGATTGCAATGATATAAATATTTTACTTAATGTACAAATCTTCAGTTCCTCCAAAAAAAAATAACCCTGGGCGGTTCATATGCCTACGATAAAAGAAGCACATTAGCGAGGATGCATGTGCTGATTCACAAAATTGGGAACGGAATATTATTTTTGATGTAGGAGTCCTATAAAGGAGCTTTTAAACAATGGCAAGAGATTCCAAGCATCTGGTGTAAAAAATGGCATTTTTTAATTGTGCTCGCATAGTACATAGCCCATGAGGGTAACCCGCATTAAGTTAAGCCATTAGTTTCCATTAATTTCAGGTATTGCTCAGAAGTGCATCAAAGTTTTCCTGATATAATGTGAAATTTTGAATCATTAGGAATTTTGGAGAGTACGAAGAAGAGACATTGAAGATTCATTATGATAGGATTTCCACTATCAGCACAGTAACTCTACTTTTACAAATTATTTTACAGATGATTACTCACGGTGCTGAGTCCTCGTTCGCTAACCTATGGTTGATTACTATTTTACCATCTTGGTAATATAGTAAAACCTCACCTTAACAAACACCCGCTAAATAAAGAACTCCGTTTAACGAACAAATGCTATTGGTCGGGCCAAATGCCAACTCTTTTACGAAAACTCCCGATTAACAAATAGAAATTTTGGCATGATTGAGTGAAATTCACCTCTCAATAACCTATTTTTCCAGTTAAATCTTTATTTTCATATGAATAATTTAATATTCGAAGCATTGGAGGGCCAATCAGAGACTTCCACTGAATACGCTAATCGGAATCATCATTATTAATTGTAACCATAACCTTCATTTTGGTGTGTTTCCGCCGACCCTAACTCGCGGCTCGCGGTGAATAGCAAAAAATGTTAATGCGGATTTTCGTAGAATTACACAATGTCCCAATATTTTCACGCTCAAAGATATGAAATCTAGAGCTATGTACTTTTGCATTCTTTTGACAGCTGTTTGAGATATTTTACAGAATTGCAATGCATAGATTCTGAGAAGCATTTTTTTTTTCACTTGCCGCCATTTTGGATAACTTCTTTTGACTACGGCAGATACAATGTGTGCACTAGGAGATGAAAGCCAAAATTTGCCTCTCTTAATTATCTAGAATATGACTCAGTAGTAAGTAAATCTTGATCCATTTTCAAATTTTATTTCAATATCATCTCGAAACTAGGAGAAATTTTTGTCTTTGCCGCAATCTTGGATAAATTCTCAAAAATAAAAAATATTTGCACTTAAGCAATGAAAGTCAACATTTTCCCATTGATCTAGACGTTATTTCAATTGAGTGCTTTATTCTCCAGGTCGGTCTCTGTCATATGATTGTAGCGATGTCCTAACGTGATGTGAAGCAGTGTTGATTTTCTTTGGAGGAAGAGGCAAAAAAGGTTTTCGACGGCCATGGATCATTGCATGAAGAAGACAGAGGACACAATTACAGTCCAGCCGCCGAGAGTTGTCCGATGACAGTTAGAAGGGGTAGGGGGCAAGGTTGCCAGGTAAGCAAAGGAAACACCCATGTTGCTTGTAAACAAAAGGGTTCCGTGAGGAAAGGAGCCGGAAGGGATCATTAGTGAAGGACCCAAAGGAAGAATCCATACGGGCCATGGAAGAATCCATTGTTTTGTGGTTCGAAGAAAGGGCTTGTTTTGGTGGTTCAGGCTTTTTTCGGTGGTTATTAATGCATGAGACAATGTTGTATGACTAGGCGAGGGTGTGAGGTGCGTTTGGAGGACAGCGATTGGCTGCAAACCGTGCTGGCGGAGGGTTCTTCACCCCTCCCTTTTATCTGTCATCGGACAACTCTCGCCGGCCGCACTGTAAGTACAGCAGACTACCGATTATCCGGCTGTGGTTTAAACGGGTTGCGGATTATCCATGCATGATTTCCACTCTTGCTCAATTTTTCCTTAATCTTTGTTGGAAAAATCAGATGAAAAATCATTGGAATTACAACATTAATTCTACAATACACCTGGATTATTATTTGCGTTACAAATCCCCTACGTAAAACAGATGCGATCACGCACTAGCTGCATTCATGGGAGTTCCGTATTCCTGTTATCCAAGCCTCGCAGTGTGTGACCGCAGTCCTTGATCTTGGATACACGTTGCGCAGAAGTTGCTAGACGCGACTACGTGGCGTGGTGCCTGATAGTGTAGTTTCCAACATCTAGCAGTGGTTTTGAAGCATTCCTGCAAACCACTTTTCAGTATCCATGATCACACAGGCACGGATGTGTGGATTACAAAACCAGGCCTTACATGGAGCATTAATAATACGAGTATAACCATGTTATCGCCGCTAAAATGATCACGAACTGGCAGAGAAAGCTCTCAATGAGTCTGGGAAGCACTCTTAAATGGCTTATGAAAATCAGTTCTAAGGACATATTTATTGCTGACGAAGCATTTTTTTTAGGGATGGACAGATCCAGGATTTTTTCGGATCCGGACTCGGATCGGATCCTTGATTTTCAGAGGATCTTTCGGATCGGATAGTTTTGGATCCAAATGCATTTTCAAATTCCTGCTATTAAACAAAGTGATTATTCAAGTTTATTCTGGGAACATACAATCAAAGGAATGCTTTTTAGATTTTCATATTCTTATAAATTAAAAATCATTTCTATAGGCTTTTGAGTTGTTTTTAAAAAAAAACATCTTTACATGCTCAGGTCCTAAACTATTACACTTGTGTTTGGAAATGAAAATAGGAAAAATTAGAGATGGGTCGAATAACAGATTTCTTGAACTCCAACATCGAATTCGAATATTAAATCATTGCTCGAATATTCGAATTTCGAATACCTCGAATACTAAACGATGAATGTAGGAATTTTTGACTCGGTTGCCTATGCAGCAGGTAACACAAGATATTGGGGAGTAATTTTGATTTCTTTTAAAAGATTCAAACAGGAATTTAGCTGATTAGTGGAATACTTTAATTTTATGGAAACAATTGGGCAATTAGTTGATTCAACTAACATCTCTTTCAAATATTCTAAGGGGACACACTACCTCGCGAAAAATGATTGCATGCCATCTCGGCATTTACACTGCTACGATGAATTTCTGTCTGATGCATACATTCTTATCTACCAAATGCCATTTCAGCGGCACGCCCATCTGATACTCGGTTTCATCCAACTTCTTATTCTCATCAGGTAGCTCACTTTACCCCCACTCCTACTGTCAAGTGCTAGCAGACAATCCGAGGCGTTTTCCAAAATACACACGCTTCTCCACCGGATTTTCTTCAATTATTTTCAGTCCACCTTTGGACTTTCAAATATTTACAACCTCAAGGTCTATTACAAAATTTTTATGATTTGAGATTTTAGAAAAATGAAAATATGTAGCAAAAGAAGGCAGGGAATTCTTAGCCAGCTCTAAAAAATAGCAGTCACTCACTTGTGCCCACAAAGAAGCTTCTTTTCACAATTTTCAGGGCAGGTTATGTGGATTCTTCCTTGCATGCACTGGACACAGGTACCTTTGCATTTATGTCCACACTCTAAGATTTTTCCACATAGCTCTTTGCACCTCAGCATAAGCTCCACTGGATGGGGATCTGCCAGAAGAAATGCGTGTGTACAATATTATTAGAGGTCCGTGAAAGTGGTTTTATTTTTTGCTAAAAAATTGTTTTAAAACCATATGATTTAAGTGTTATAGAAAATTTTGGTGGTGTTATTATAATGCTACAATTTTCCCACGTTTATAGGCATTTTATTATTTTATGGTACACATTCCATGAATACTTATACTCCTATTAAGCATTTTGCATAACATTTAACACAATTTCGATTGTACAAAATTACTGATAAAACTAAATGGAAGAAATGGTTCAAGTTATATTGGTTCAAGGTATATGAATGGTTCAAGTATGTAGTCTTGGCGAATACGATCAACAAATGGCAAATCCCCTCTACCTTATATGTGTAGACTTTGAGAGCCGTTCCAGAATTTTTGGATTGTCAATTTTCTCTACACCAAAAGAATCCTTTAAAAATGCTTCAATAGTAGCAACAACAAGCTCCTATACTTTATTTGACTGAGTGACTGTGTGTTCAAATGATAGCTGTCGTGTGGAGAGCCAAATATCTAAAGATTTGTCCGGTAATAAGGAGAACCCCCTCTCCTCCTATCCTTTCTGTTCCTTCCTTCCCTTCCCCTAACTGCTAGCGCTTCGTACTTTCAAATAACCTAAGGTGTCTATGGATGTCTTTAAACGAATCAAATCGTGCAGTTGACAGCACAGCATCATTGATGGCCGCCATGGTCACCACGGCACCCATTTCAATCCGGCCCGGCAGTGCACCGTCTATGGCGTGAAATACAGGCAGTGCTACATTGAGGCCCCTTTCTGACGAAATGACTTTTCGCCGGCCGCCGTTTACGTCATGATGCCTTGAAATTCAGGCTGCTTTCAGACGAGACAACTCTCTGCCACGCTGTGGGCCGTGCTGTGTACGGCGGCCCGTTCCCAGCCAGCAGCCATCTTTAAGTCAACAGAATTGTTATATTAGACTCACATTCAAGGTTTTCCTGCAACAAGTTATCCAATAACTCTCTCTAATGCGTCGCAATAAGTCACGGAAATAACTGCTCACCATTGACGTATGCCAGGTGCGTGAGCTTGTATTTCTGCTCTTCCACGGCCGTGTTGAATTTCTTTCAGCACTTTTTAATTCAAAATATCTCATTCTTCAGGTGAGAAAGTGCAGCATTCTATATATTTCAGGATTGTTACGTGGGAATCGAAGAGAGAGGCTGTGATAAATTAAACGGCAAATTCTGGCGGAAAAATGCATTATGCGCGAGACTAAACAAGCCAATTTACCTTGGAATCGTAATGAGATACAGCAAATGAACATCAGCAGCGTTAAACAACTAAGGCTTAGGCTTTTATAGATTATGACCCATTATATGTTTTTTTCGCAAATTCACCTAAAATCGCAAAAAATGCAAAATGATATCGCGAATTTCACAGATCTAAATATTATTTCATCATGCAATAGGTTAAGAAATATTTTAAAACTCCCAATTCTTATTTTTTAATTCCAATTAAACATAACTCATCTATGTTAATTAACCAAAGCCTATTTTGGAATGGTGCAAAGATAAACTCCCCAAAATATATATTAAGGATAAAAGAGAGCACAGCATAAAAGACAAGGCTGAAGTCAGAATTATTTTTGGGGGTGTTTTGGATAAAAGGATGCATTTTGGGTGGGGAAGCACAGTTTAACTGTAGCTTTGAAACCTTTTGGGGGCGGTTTGAATCCCTTAAGGCCCCCAACCCCTGCGTTCTCGACCTTGAAAGAAAACTAGTTTGTATGCAAACAATAACATAAGAATTAATATAATGTATGTAATGTATTTGTTGTTTCTGTTGTATTTGTATTGCCCCCTTAGTGATGCTCTGTCTGCTATATTGGGGAATATTGGTATTGTTTTGTTTTTATTTGTAACGCATGGGATAGCTTGGGGGATGATTCCCCCTCTCTCTGGTTGGACTCGGAATGGAACGGACGTGCCCAATGAGAGCGGCTATGGTGTGGTATTAACCTTTTCCCTACCGTACACGTATATATACGTGTGGACGTTTCCTGACCCGGGAGACCACGGGCGTATATGTACGTGTGAGATTTTCCCGGTCAAGAAAACGAAACCCGTATATATACGTTTTCTAGCTCTCCCCCTTTCAGGACGGTCGTGGGTTTATGTCGCCTTTGTCTCGGGACCCAACGCTTCGGGGTTTAGGATTAACCCTCCGAATCCGGGAGCAGGTACCCGGACCCTTCGTCTTTTATAACCACTCTCAGCGGTAAGGGACAGCGGTCATACAATTGTTTATAGAGTCAATTTTCGAAATAATTATTTGTTCATTTCTCAAGAAATATAAACTAAGAATTGAATTGTTTGTCTTTTGAGCAGCGTTTACAATTTTAAAACGAAATTCTACGACAAATATTAACTTATATCTCGAGTTATGTATAAAAATCAACATGGAAATTGTTGCTGCGTTAAATGCTTTGATAATGGCCTTAGAACTTCGTTTAAAATTTGACAATGCTCAGATAAAAATGAGGAATTATATTCTGTGTCTGTAATTTACGTGCAAGCAACAATTATCCATTTGCTAAATACATATAAGCAATACATAAGTTGACCGCGAACCAATGCCGCAGGTATGGTCGTAAACCCGGAAAGGAGGGAGCACAACTACTCTCGGAGTCGAGATAATGCGGAGTCCCACCGTGGAGGGGTCGAAAAAGGTTCAGCGAGACCCTTCTTAACGAATGCCCTCCAAAAATGCTCCGTACCACGAGAAAGAAGAGTCTCTTGGGGCTCGGTACAGCAGTCAAGCTAAGACGAAAACTCCGCGGTCTCGAAAGGGTTAAATGGCTTATTAAGATGTAGACCTTTTTGTTACACCTATGGATCCAACAATGTAGGGTAGAGTAAAAAACTACTCAAAATAGTCACCTCTAATATAAGCAGTCAAATATTGTACACAGTGATGTCCTTCTTCAATTCTTTCATCTCTCAACAATGATGATAATTGAAATGAAAATAATTGAATGATGAAAATGGTCACTTCCATACCATAACTAATTAATCAACTGAATCATTTAGGTCACGAACTAGCATAAATTTTATAGCCAAATGAAAATGAAGGACTGGCATAAGCATTAAAAGTTGTGCAATGGCTGAAAAGTGAGCATATTTCACCCATATACCATATTTCTCTGACTATAGTCCCCCCCCTTAATTTTGAGGCTTCAGTTTCGGGAAAAGTTAAGAAAATGTGTTTGAATATTGTCCCCCCCATTACTTTTACCATGGGCATTTTTGGAAGAAAAGGGGGGACTATATTCAGACATATACGGTATTACTGACAGGAGAATGATGGATGATAAGAAAATGATGCAATGACAATTTTGCTTACCCAGGGAAGTTTCTTTACAGAAAAGCCTTACTTCATGCCCACAGCTTGCTATGGCTGTTCTATTGGTCAATATTTCACAGCTCTTTTCGTCACATGGGATTCCACAGACACCTGGGCAGCTATGGCCACAGCGCATGATTCTCATGCATTTCTCTGTGCAAGTTCTATTATCGATGACTTCACACCATTTCACTTCGACTTTGTGGTCGCAGTTAGGTAGTTTTTTCTCCACCACCTTGTTACATTTCAACATGCCTCCACCTTCAGGAATATCATCAAAATCTTCAGCTTTGCTGACCTCAGTCAGTTTATCTGGATGCTTGTGACACTGTAACGTCAAATGGGTCCCAACAGCCTCTTTCTCTAACAGTACTTCCCTAATCTTTGACCACAGGCTGCTTTTGTCTGCGAGCATATCCAAGTTTCCAATTATGTACAAACCTTTCTTCGCCCTGGATAGAGCAACACATGTTCTGTTTTCACTTGCTAAAAATCCTATTTTCCCTTCTTCGTTATTTCTTACTAAAGACAAAAGGATAATATCATTTTCCTCCCCTTGGAAGTTGTCAACAACAGCGGTTCTGACATTTTTAATGGAACAATGTTTATCCCTTTCCTGTAAAAAAATAAATAATTGAATGTATAAAATATCAAGTAAATGAAAAAAATTATAAGTCATATTATTTTATCTTTTCCTCTGAAAATACTTTTCAGCATCAACTTTCAATCATAATGACTAGCAAATGTACCAATCACAATGACCACAATAATTTAGAGCAAGATTAGCATTCTTCTCACTGATAAACAAAATATTATGTTCAGAATTGTTTGAAACAGCATCTCTCAATTTCTCAACATTACCTAAAAAAGCTGCATGGCCATTCATCTTCTTCAAACAAGTAACAAGATCTTACCTCATTAAGAAGGTACATTTGTCCAAGGTAACTTGTGAGGATTGTAATCTGACTGGGATGATAGCCTTGCATGATGATGTATCTGCAAAGAGCAATCAGGAACTCAGCTTCATGGGTGTTCTTTTTGCTCAAATCATCCATTGCCTATTTCACAGGGGAAAAAAATTAAGACCAAGCACTAAGCACTTTCCCTTATGCTGAATATAAATGAAGAGTACATATTGGAATAAAAATCTTGCATTCAATACTAAAATATACAAAAAATAAAAAAAATATAAAATATACTACGGACGTGCTGAAGGTGTCTGCTGCAGACACCTTCAGAACGTCCGTAGGCAGTCTTTCTTACTGTGGATGTGCAGCGGACATCCTCTGGCATGAATGCGGACGGCCTACGCACGTCCGTAGGTCACTTGGCGGACAGTCACTGGACGTCCTGAAGATGTCCATGTGCTGTGGGGCATAGTATCGTTTTGGTCATTGTCTAGGGGAGGCCAGGGAGGACTAGGACATATTTTGGAATAAAATTTTATGTGAAAATATTAGCAGCTTGAATCAATTTTTTGTGATCCTTAGTTGCCTTGATCCTTCTAAATTCCATAGAAAATTACTCAGAAATTAGAATGGGTGAGTACTGTGGAATTTAGCATTTGTTGAACATATGACATTTGTCCCAGTCCTCTCTTATTCCGGGAGGAATGGGACGCTTAAGTGAAAGGAATGGGACGCTAATGTATATGTGCAAAAATGGTAGGAAAAAATAAATGATTAATTCATAATGCGTACATAATAGATATTGCAGTTATTTCTGATCATATTCCCAGTGAGAAATGGGTGGTGGAATCCACGTGGAACCCACGTGGAAATGTAACGTGGATACCACGTGTTTTTGGTCATGGAATCAACGTGGAACCCACGTGGAAATTTGGTGGAAAAATTAAAACAGCAGTAGGTGCTGTCCTAAAACCATTAAAACCTCAACCACTCTATAGCTAAACCTTCTATATATGTGTCTACGATTTTTCATGTGCTCTCATGGCTGCCTTTCCACGAATTATATAAAAATAGAATGTGCGATACATTTTCACTTAACTAGCGTGGTTTCAGGATGATAAATGACGCAATGTCACACCAGAGAGTTAAGTTCCACAAATTAGAAATTCTGTTTACTATTTTATGCTAATCACCACAAATCCACTTGAAATCCACGTGGATTCCACGTGGGTCCAACCACTCATAATCCACCACCACCAAATATCCACCACTCAACGTGGATTCCACGTGGGTTCCACGTGGACTCCACCACCCATTTCTCATTGGGTTTATACGATTTATGGTATCAGTAGTAAATTTAAACAAGGATTTCACTCTTTCAGTGTCCTATAACAAAATTGGAGAATTAAGTTTCAGAACAATATCTTTTTTCTCTATGAAACTAATGTCTTCTTGTTAAGGGTAAATTTTTTTTATTGTCTCCTCTTTTTCACATGAATTTTACATTATATCCATCATCATCCTCATTACTAAAACCTTTTCCTATGTAGTGCAAAAGAGGAAAACCATTCCACATATCAGATTACTTTGAAAAATTACACTGTCCTTGCACTTGGAAGCAAATGCTTTCATTGCATGTCTTGATAATACAGATTTAGATGATTTCTTTACTCTTGCTACCTCTATAACACTTTTGCCTTTGGTTCAATTTGGCACTGGTACCATATCTGGATTTTTTCACAATAGGGAAATTCCATACTTTTTATAGAGAGTGTGCTGATATACTACAGTAAATACTTAGTACTGCAATATACTTTTTTCCGCTTAAAATTCAGTTTATACACTAGAAAACGACTTCCAACAGCCTCCCAAGTTTCGCGGGCTAAAAAATACCACCCCCACTAATATTATTGGAAGCAAATGCTTTCATTGCATGTCTTGATAATACAGATTTAGATGATTTCTTTACTCTTGCTACCTCTATAACACTTTTGCCTTTGGTTCAATTTGGCACTGGTACCATATCTGGATTTTTTCACAATAGGGAAATTCCATACTTTTTATAGAGAGTGTGCTGATATACTACAGTAAATACTTAGTACTGCAATATACTTTTTTCCGCTTAAAATTCAGTTTATACACTAGAAAACGACTTCCAACAGCCTCCCAAGTTTCGCGGGCTAAAAAATACCACCCCCACTAATATTATGCTGTGACGTCATAATTCAGTATGAGTCCAATATCCAAGCCCAGTAACGTTGTAGCTGCAGGTTTGGAAGAGCCATGTTGCGTTTAAAAGAGAACATGGCTGAAATAAGGAAAAACTACAAGTGGTGCATTGTTCCTCTGTGCAATAACACCCCAAAAAAAATTTTCGTCAGCATTCCCACGGAGGAAATGAGAAGAAAAGCCTCGACGCATGCCGTCGGTCGGGATGAGCGTTACAGAAAAATAAGAGTATAATAAACGGAATGATAAACCTGTGTGCTCTGTGTGCGAGGATAACTCTAATATAAATAATATTTCCATATTTGATCGACTGAATAACTTGAACCTGAGGTTTTTCTATAATTCGACCGCCGTAGAATAAAAACTTCGATAAACTTGTTTCTCGATGGGTACGATGGACTCGAATTATTTATGGCACTTGTTCGATTCCAGTTACAGAAGGACATATAAAATTGCATGATGTTTAAAATCAAGGGAGGAAATATGAAAATAAAGAGCAACGTTGTTCCTCATACATTCGACTGCCACCCAAGAAGACAGCATTTTCTCCTACTATCGGCGTCAAAATAATGTGCCGCTGTACTTTGCAAATTTATATCTTGGCTAAAGGGATAAAGCAAGGATCCATTTAAAGGTTGCCAGGCCACCGTATAAAGTTGGACTTATGTGCACCACAGGGGAAATGGGGTGTTTGAGGGAAAGTCAAACCCAAAGTTGCCCAAAGAATGTGCAGTTCTCTCATATGTTGCTCTTTCCCCAGTAAAAAAACCAAATAGAAATTGGATTGGGATGATATTTTCACCACGGATTCCAGTGATAGTGAGAGTGCAGGTGAAGCTTATTCCTCTAGGATTTCCGATACGGAATTTTTAAGTGACAACGATCGCAATGACGATGAGCTCGTCTTAAGAGTAGATTTCAGGATTGTGTTAGAAATTCGTGCATATTATCGCTACTAAATTGAAAATTAGTAGTCTGGCTTGATCAGATTCCAGTGTTAAAGAGCTTCCTATCGCCTTCCAGGCAAGGTAGTTTTAAGTTGAAAGCATGATTGACTGCTTCGAGGTGGAAAATAAGTTCACCATAATACTCTCGACCTCACTGCCAAAAGAATACACATTTCACATGAGTATACGCTTTCGCCAATATTACTTGCAAGTCTCACTTTGATATGAACTAAAATAACATTTCAGATGCACATCAGCTACCTTTCCATTTCTCGGCATCGACGAAGTCTACAGTTTCACTAAAATACCCTGCGGTATCATGATGGAATCAGTAACAGGAAGCTTGCTAGGATCAGCCTAAGAATAACCATATCCCTTCATCCTTACGCAATCTATCGCTTTCAATGAAGGAGAAATCGATCAAATAATAGCCCTGCAGTTACAATGAACAACTCCGAAACGTCTGCACCTCAAGAATTGAATCATAACCACGCCGTTGCTTGTATTCAAGTATGCAACCACTACCATGGCCATGCCTCCTCGTACTGAATAATGACGTCACTTTTCTACCAGCCAATCATCGGGCGTTTTTGATTCTCACTTGTATTTTAAAATTCTTATGAACTTTGATGAATTAAATATCGCAAACCACGTCATAAAATAATAAAAAAACTTTCACCACGGTATGCAAACATATATTTTTATATAATTTTGGGGCTCTTGATTATATCTGAAATATATGCAAGTTCCCTATTAACATTAAGGATAACTTAACAGGCATAATTAAATTAAAATGCCTTATATAATATACCTTTCAAAAATAATAGCGCTTGGAAGGAGTGGGACACTACCATTCCTCCCACATATCTAATATCCCAGACCTCCCTTTAAGGGTATTTTGTATTTCACATGTGTTATTAGTGCGAAAAATCCACAGAGAAAAAATCATTCGCCTTGACCGGGATTCGAACCCGGATCCCTCGATTTCCGGCCGAGTGCTTTAGCCAGTTAAGCTACCGAGGCGTCATTCTTTCCTGTGGAAATTCGTGGACTATATCGGACATGGTGGTAGGGACTGCTGAGCATATTATGCGACGAGCAGTCCAAATCGTGCACACAAATGTGTTATTAGGTTTTAAAAAACAACTTAATGTTATTAAAATTATCAGTTAAAAACCAAAACCACATGCCTTTCCATCAGTCGCTCCAGCGTGAGAAAGTCGTGATTAAAATAACAGAAATTTTAAGTTAAAGCATCTCACGAAAGTTTCCAAAATTGGTCTGAAAACCAATATTCTCTTCTTAACTCACAATCGGAGATGTGAGGCAAGAGCCATTTTAGGTGGAAATGCAGCTACTGCTTTTCATGCATGTAAGAAAATCAAGAGCTAAAAAACTTAAATCAAGAGAGAGAAATTTGAACTGTCCCATATCCCCCACTGTCCCATTCCTCCCTTGTTTCCCCTACTATCCAGCGATTTGATCTATTGATTTTACTTATATATACTCACTAAAATCTTACAAAAACGTTGGCTCAATAAAGTATGGTTTCGCTAGTAGTGGGCCCTGGTCGCTCTCATAGCGGCGAGGGTTTTCCCTATCCCACCCTTCCATCTCTATCTCTACCCCGGAGGCATCGTTGGGCTCCTATCGGGGCGGTGCCACCATCTTTTTTCCTTAACCCATGAAGTCTCCTTCAAGGAATCACCCTTGGGCAGCTTCATATTTTTCCTATTAGATAGGAAAACAATTAGAACCCCAAATTCATTTCCTCAGATTAATTCGCCTCTCTCACGCCTTGGAAACTAAATGTAACCATCAAGGCTTGCTTATCCATCGGAAACACTGTGCCTTAAATATCGCTTATTTGCTTTTGCAAAATAATTATTGCTTTCCCAAAAATTCTAACATACAGTGCAACCTCAATAAAACAAGACCCCACCGTGCTCAAATAAACACTTGAGATAGCGAATTGTCGCTTTACCGGAGGTGGAACAAATAATAGCCAAAATACCTATTGTGAACACTTATACTGGAACAACAGGATTGGTGTTGCGACAGAGAAATTTCTATGGGATAAACGGGAGCTTAAATCCAGACGAAAGGTGACGTTCTTTGCATCACGAAATTTCCTGATTTTAATGACAACTATTCTAACAATTTATAAGTGCCGTACTGAATAAAAATCATGCACAGCATTTCTTTGTCAATCAATATGCCACTGCATGACTGACCAATCCATTTTTCTATGTACTTGTTGGTACATTTACGTGATTATTCTTTTGTTAGGGCGTTTTCCACTGTAAATTCAAGAAAGAACTGATAAAACTGTATCGCCGTTATTCGATGCCTCAAATGCTTCCATTGGTGTCAAATACGCGACAGAATTGTGAAATAAAGTATCACATTTGTTTTTGCTGACGAAAACGGTGGAAGGTGGTAGAATGATCCTGCCTTGGAAGACTTTTTCTATCATTCAATGTAATACCTACATTACCTACACTAAACAGTCTACTCAGCTTGCATAATGATAAGACTAAAATTGCTGTTGTTTTGAAGAAAAGGTCCATTTTGAGTGTTTCGCCCTCAACGCCATTGAAATATGTAATACACAGAGTGTATCCCTGACACTTGAATACAAGCAATTTGAATTACAATTGGTGATATAAGAAAAGATATTAACGTGATATTATTTCACAAAAAATATGACGCAAATATTAAGCTGATGTCACTTAATCCCTCAATGCCGTCATGCGTACCCAGTACGCTTCCTGAACTTCTGTATCTAATATTTTTTCTCCGTTAGTTATTGTATTTTAAATTAATACTAATTACTCCACATTTTGAAGAAATGTTTTTTCTTTCCAATAAAATATTCATAGCGACTGTATGCCTTCAGGTTTATTTTTAATGTTTCGATGAAATTCCGTTTTGAACCAGCGAGTTGACGAATTCCATCTAAAAAATCAACGCCTTCCTTCAAATGTACTATCATGAAAACTGCTGCCTATTCTATTAGTGAGACATCAAGAAGGATCAGCTACTTTAGCTTGAGATACGGTCCTCATAAGCTCACTGCCTTCTCTCCATCTTCTCCTTGTGTGTCATCACCTCGAGCCCCAAGTGTGTTTGGTCAGCCGTGCTATTCCTAAGAGTCCTAAGCGAAGGGGTCATGTGCTTGGCTCTGCATTTATTTTTTTCTTCTTTTGAGTACAGTAATCAACGAAGATAAGATTCCTTCTAAACAGTCAGCGTATATCAGGGCCCATTCGGGATACATATTCTCTCGTCTCTTGATGCAGCTACGAAACCACGTGCTTCAGTCCCCTAGAGCCATTCATGCTGTGTGGTGTTCTTTCAGGCAGTGTGTTGAAATTCTCATCGGGTGTACTTCCTGTGTGTGGTTATTTTTATTTATAATTGGGTATTCTACAAAAGTGCAATAGTTGAAAAGGCAAAATAACTGAAAGGCAAAAAAAGAGACTCTGAAGTCTGTTTGTGTGTTAGGTTATAAGGAATTCATAGGTGGGGAGAACATGTTATTTCAAGGAACTGTTATTGCATTTGTATCTAATCAAAAGAAAACGCCATAACAAGTGGTGTATGAAGTTTTGTAGGAGACTATTGAATGCCACAGTCCTAAAATCATGTTTTTCACAGGAAAACACATATAAAAAATTGACTCTGTTATCATTTCGCGTGCAATTGGTCGAGGTAATATTTTTGAAATATCCAACTCCATACGGGCTGTTTGGACATGGCTGTCACTCCTTGGGCAATTTAATACCAAAACTCACAGAAATACATTAGACAATTCCTACTGATATGAAGAAATCAAAGCCTCAAAGGAGGTGAGCAGTTTGCACCTAGTATGGGAAATGAAGGGACAGCGTGTACTGGTGTGAAAATCTGCAGAGGGCATATGCTTGGATTGCTTCAAATCATGTCACATAAAGCGGAATTACAAAGGTAAAGTCGTTTGAATAAGTTTTTTTAAATAATTTATAATTTTAATAATAATAATTTACGTTTGAAACATTAGCACGTGAGTGCCTATCTGAAATGATTTGGTAACAATAGAACAAAGAGAAATGGGCCCAGTGATGAATTCTCAAGTAGGCAAAACGGGTAATCCTATCGAAAATATCCAATCGGCTATGAAGTTTTCAACCCCAAATCACTTAAATACATCATGTAATTGTGTTTAAGGAATGCATGGATTGCTAGAGATCTCACAACTAATCGAAACAAAATTTTTATATTTGAAAACGGAGAAGACAGAGAGAAGGCAGTGAGCTTATGAGGACCGTATCTCACTACTGTGAGATACAGTACTGGCTACGCTTGACGGCGGCATACGAAATTTAAAGGGCACGTACTGGGTACGCATGATGGCGTTGAGGGGTTAACTAGGTTCCACTGCACTAGGACAAAGGATGCAAGGCAAAGCTTTGTGATTTAAAGCACAGAGGAATTTTTGGATCCCAAAAGGCACACATCAAACTTCGTATCTGCCGTCTTTTTGTTACTGATAAGACCATACAGAGGGTTCTGTGCCGTCTGGGTGATGTCATAAAATTATCAGCAAAAGGATTATGGCCATCCACTTTTCGAGATGAATAGCTTGATGAGAAGTCCACAAATAATAAATGGAAAAATAAAGATATATTTAACGTCTATAAAAGGCTCTATAACAATCAATAATAAAAAGTTTGGTTAACCAGCTAATTAAAGACTGTCAATGATAAAAGCAGTCAATTATCATTTTCCTTATACTATTTTTTTTATTTTGTAAAGAATAAATAAAAGAGAATCTCACCGTTTCCTCTGGATTTGTGTGTGTGATGAAGAATAAGTTCTTTTTGAGTCCAACAATTTTTTTATACGCCAATACGGAGGGGTGATTTTCCAGCAATGGATAGACAGCCGGAAATACCAAATCAGCGATTTCTGGTCTCATTCGATGCTGAATTCTCAGGGTGTCAAACCTGATTCCATTCATCAGAAGACGCTCAAATAAAGATACTTCCAAATGATAATCCTTGGCTAGTCTGTAGACAGCAGGGGAGGGACGCAACTGCTTATGGTCACCTGAAAGAAAAAATTTTACAATGTACCAAGGTGAAATCATTAAATAAATCCAGAGCTATCTCTAGAGGCCTTACCAATTAATATTAAATGTTCACACTGAGAAGATAGGCACGCAAGAATGTGAGACTCCATAACCTCTGCAGCCTCTTCAACAATGACTGTAAGATAAAGAGAAAAAAATGGTGGAAGAACAACATTTCCAGTGGCCAAAATAACTGGAATCTGCAGTAATACCAGCCTGAAGTGAGTTTGGAAGTGCCCTCTTCAAATGTATTTCCTAAACCATTATAGGAAACAAAGGAATAAGTAGTCAAGGTATCAAAATAAGGATAAAAATAATAAAACTTTAAGCTTTGAAGGAATTATTATGATGTTAGCAGAAAGATTAAAAGATTTAGCTGACTTGAAAAATGTATTCATGAAGGAAAGAGATTTTATATAGCAGGCTAAACGGCAAAAAACCAAACAAATACATTTCTCAAGGGGTTATAATGGAAATAAAAGAGGTGGACACGACTTCAAACAAAATAAATCATTTATGCAGGCAAAGTAAACTGTAATTTGGTATGATTTAAAAATGTCACAATACAGACTAAGAAAAAATGCAAAACAGTTTAGGTCTTGCTGACAAGATAAATAGACAAGCTTAAAAGATTAGCACTAAGAGGTTTGATTAGGACGACTCACAAAAAGCAGAAATCATCTCACCTATCCTGGGTCCCACCTTCTGCAAAAGCCCTTGATGTCTTGCAGCCCCAGTGGTGGTCATCCCAATAACATCGCTCCCTGACAGAATATCCAAATGAAGTTTTTGCAGTATTTCTGACTTCTTACAGTTCAACTTTTGAAAGTATCTACGAGCTCTTTCCACCAACTCCTGAAAAAACTTGACTGATTCTGACACCCAGTATCTGTATAATGCCCACCTATGTTGAGGTTCCAAGGAATCTATGTTTACAATACGAATCAATCTTTGGATTAAATTCATATCAGGTTTATAGGGCTCAGACAACTTGGCTTTCAAGAACTGCAATCTACTCGCCCACATCATCATTTCATTTCTGATACTGTCCAACTCATGGCCTTCAGCCTTAGATGCTTCATATTGCAATTGAGTAATAATTTTCTTTATATCATAAGGTGTGCACAAATGAAAATCTTCATCATCATTCGTCACGGGCTCTATGTCATCCAGGTCTAAGTTAGTTGAATTTTGAACATAAATTCCTTCGAACAGCCACTCCTTAAGCGATGAATCCCTCCAGCTGCTGAAAGCTGAATACGGTGCACCTCTTATTTTTTTCACAGCATAGCCTAAATACTTGACAGATATGATCCCTGCATTTTTCATGAGCTTATTGACAATCTGACTGCAATGGTCAATGTACCGAGTGCATTCCTTAATCTCACTCAATATTTCCCTGAAAAGATTGTACTGAGTGATTTCCTTAATCTTAATCAATATTTCCGTGAAAGGAAGTTTATCGGGCCACTTTTCTTTACTTACAACTCTAAGGTTAAATTCATTCAGTTTCTCATTTTTGGATTGACTACCAATTCTAACAATATTTCTGGTGAATGATAAAATTCCTTCAAGAAACTGATCAAGAGCATGGTTTGTGTAACAAACAACCAAAATTGGACCTCTCTGCGACTTACGAGTATTTTCTAGCAATACTTCAGCAATTTTGAGGCCAAGGTAGGTCTTTCCTGTGCCTGGGGGACCCTGAATTACAGCACACTTCTTTGTCAAGGCTGAATGTAGCGCCTTATACTGCGACTCATTCAATTCCATCTCCTCCTTTGATGGCCATGAATCTTTATTTAAAACTTTAAATTCTATTCCATTCAACCTGAAAATTGTGTCAGGGAGTTGCTCCAGGTAAGTAGGATAGTGTGAATCAGGAGACACATCAATCAAGTATTCCTTCAAGGGAAAGTTCTCTTCAGTAAAGTTCTGCAATGCTTTCAAAACATGTTGATATGCTTCAAAATACACTTCACTCTCTGCCATGATGAACTCTTTTTCGAATAATTCTCCCTTGTTCACATCTCCCACTAGCTCACACCGCAAAATTCCTTTCTCAAGGAGTTCTACCCGTCTGTCCACGACCAGCCCCAAAATTATCGAACTAAACAGGTCACTGCTGAAACATAGTAAGGTCCCAAATAGGAACCTTTTAGACCTTGACCAGTTGTGTCTACTTGACTTGGCCCGAGGATTGAAAAGTACTTCAGTGACCAAAGAATTACCTTCAAATGAATGGTTCAAAAACCTTACACCCCGATAGAATCTCACATTCTCAATGCGCTTATACTTGTTAGATTTTGAAGACTGATGATCTATAAAGTTCATAATTCCTTCTCTCAATGGAATGATGAAATCCTCCCTCATGAGATTGAATTGCACATCCAAGTAGTGCTCAACACTCTTGTAAGGCCCATCAATCACCGCTGGACACAAATCAACTTTCATCTTCAATGAAAGATCTTGTGGCAGAGGGATGACACTCAACTCTCGAAAATTAATACCGGGCTGCCACTCCCTTTTCACCTTCTCCCTGCGTCTTTTTTGAGCGACTGACTCATGTAATTCATTAAGAGACTCCACATGATCCATGAGGCTTCTGTAATCCTCCTCTAGCTTGGGTGCCACCGGCAATTTCCTGATGAACTTTAAATTTTGCAAGGCCATCACAGCCCTAGTGCAATGATCACTCAGAATTTCACTCGCTTTTGCTGGCATCATTTGAACAAAAGTGTTGTACAAAATGTAGAGGTTTTCAAAATAATTTGTAAACTCCTCAGCACTAAATTCCATGTTCTGGGCTATAATATTGAATGAAAACGTAGAAAACTGTTCCAAAACACTGGAATGAATTGAGTGAGCAAGAAGAGATGCCTGTAACTGCTTGTTGCTGGCGGTTGTGATTTTGGCAAGAATTTCTACCACCAGCATGATCATATTTGGACTAAGTTTCCGCTTCAAAAGGGTAGTGAAACCCTCTAATTTAGTCTGCAAATACACTAACAATTCTGATGGATCCATTTTTAACTTTTTCCTCATTTCTTCTTCTTGGAATCCTGCAGTACATTCATCCATGGGATGAGATACAATGTCCATCTTCATCCATTGCTGTGTACCAACATTGATACCTCTGCATCCATCTGTTTTTGGACTGAGCTCACCTGACTCGACGCAACCATCTGAACTCTGCTGATTTCTATCCATTTGTTCATAATATAGGTTACCATTGGATCTAAGATTGCTCCTACCCCTCATATTGTCTGAGGGTGAAGCATTATTATCATTCAAATAACGGCTTTGTCTCAGCTCATTTTGAAATTTTGTTGTTGAAAAATGCTGACCATCACCAGGAGCATCATCTGCACTCATATGTCTCCAGGACAAATTAGCTTCCTTTTCCTCTTTATCATTGCCTGCCTTCTCTTTCTGCCTGCCCTCCTCAATCTCCTTGAACAGCAGGCCACTAAGATTTGAAGCCATACCGTTCAATCTGTGCAGAGTAGAAAAGAAAAGCCCATTACCTTTTGTGCATGAAATGAAGATATACCGTATATCTCCGAATATAGTCCCCCCTTTTTTTCCAAAAATGCCCGAGTGAAAGTAAGGGGGGGGGGGACTATATTCGAGTGTAATCCAGTTTAGCATAATAAAGGTGACCATCAAGTTATAAATAACGGCATAATGGCTAATGTTCTCGTAGTCTTTCTATTTGAGTATATTTATGAGGATTATAATCGGAGATGTGAGTAAATACTGCCACGTTTTACTGGAAATTAAGGCAATTTTTACCATAAATGTTGTAGAGATACGATTCTTCCGATTCAAATAGCAAATTGGATATGCGTTTTCACGGAATCGATCGGGTAGCCGTTAATTTTTCTTGGAAAAGTATTGTTAGAATAATTCAATCGGCACTGATCACTTAATGACGCAAAACAATGAATAATTAAAATCAAAACTAAACACACTATCATTACATTAATCGAACACTATAATTGAATCAATAGTATATGTACCCGCCGCGATTTAGAACTCATTTTAATAGTTACACAATTTAAATCATTGCGAAAAATAAACAGATAAAGTGTACCTTTCGTGACGATTTCACTACGTCCGTAGCTACTATACGTCCATGTGCCCGTGCGGTTCGTGTTTACAACCACTGTCTTTACCACAGATATATACAATAGATTGGCAGTGGGAGGGGGTGGGGTGAAGCCGTGCCTTTCTGCTGGCGGCCATGTTGCTTTCACCGACCTATGCGTTTGCGTACGTAAGGAACTGGAGGAAAATTACATTGTGAAAGATAATGGCGCATTGATTAAGGCTATGAACTATAGAAAACGTTGTCAATTTCGTTTAAGATGTATCCAATTAAAAAGAAAGGGACCGATCGTGACACTTACGTGGTAAATTAACCAATCTTTGAGCGGAACATGACCGTGACGAAGTTATGAAATTGGTAATATAAGCTGAGCTAAGATTAATACTAATTCGGTTGCTACTCAATATTCTGGAATTGGAATCCAAATGTATGAGTTATCTCGCAAAATAATATTGTGTCCCAAATATAGAAGGGGCGTAGCAGATGGGGAAAATGGTTAACTACGTCGTCTGCTAGTCTAGGAAGCTAGCCTACAATCGTGAATACATGGTATTTTTCACCCTTAGATTTAGATAATTAATCCTTAGATAAGTAATCGGGCCAAAAATATTACCTAATTAAATTTGATTCAACCTATTTAAACCCATTACGATCTAACTTTCTGAGCAAGACAAGCTGCTTGGTGCTGTAAAATGCTTTTCTGAGGTCGTAAAGAGTCAATGCGATTGAATTCCTATCCTTAAGCATCAGAAATATAATTTACATTTTGTATAGGCAGTGTTTTGGATTTCCCCTCACGATCACCCAACTGCGAACTTGAAAAGAAGTTATTGGCTTAAAAAACTCAACGATTTGATCCATTATCAGTTTCATGTTGTTATAATATTCGAAGGGGAAGCAGACTATAATATAAATCTTACATCATGAGGGGGTACACTTTTAATGAGAATTTCTATCTCACCGGGATAAGTGATTATAACAGACACCATTTTCTATGTAGAAGCCACAAAATGATCATGTACCTGATAAGTATACTCGGTCTCTAAAACTCCGGATTTACCCAAAGTTATGCTATAGGACCTCACAGGATGTGTCACAGTTTCATGATGCTATTTATACAACTATGTGAATTTTGCCAACAATAAATTTAAAAAGGTAGAGCATAACCTGCACTCCACGTGATATAAATTTCGTGGCGATACGTTCAAAAAAAGGCATTGGAAAATATTTTCATGTTGTGTGAGATGGAAGCGGAGACATCACTGAACGCAAACCATGCTTTCCTTATATCTATTACTTATGCGTGTAGAGACACATTTTCGCCCCCAGGAAATTTTTCCCTCGTAGCGTACTTAAAAGTGCACCCCCTCACCACGCAGTGGTTCACCATTCTTCTTTTAAAAAGCTCCAAAAGCAGGAAAAGTAGCCTCTCAAATACACGGGCGTTAATGGCACACGAATAACGGTCGGTGAATACAAGATGGCTTTTTGCGCAAAATTTCTCTGCCGGCCGGCTTCAGCGCCACCGTGAGGAAAACATAGGCACTGCCAATCTATTGTATATATCTGTGGTCTTTACCGCCTTCACAGAACAAGAATGCGCAATAGTTGATGCATTTGTTTCTGAAAAGGCGCAATCATGGGCGTAATCCAGTACACGCTCCCAATGCTCCCGAGTGCTCCCGCTTCAGACGCTACAGATTCGTGGTCCACTTTCGCTCCTATCGCTCCCAGTGCTACCCTCATGGAGAATACATTATATAGGAGATTAAAGAGACTGCCACTAGGTGTTGCCATGAGCATCCCGAGCCAGAGTCCTCTGGATGGCAGTTCTCTACACTACTACCTCATAGGGTCGAGTCGTTCCATACACTTCCACTATGGGAATTGAGACGTCCGCCATTTTAGTTCTTCCGTCTCTATAGAGTCTTATGGGGGAAAGTGATATAATGCCAGTTTTTTTCATAAATACGCGATTCCTGTCGCATTTTCGGTAATTATAAATTATAATATATTCAATCTTGATGTACTGGGAACACTTTACTATCAATTTGTAAATTTTAAATCGTGAAAAATAACAAATAATCGCGCTTCAGCCAAGTTTTGATTATTTTCACTGGACGTTTTTCTAGATATGAAAAACTCATATTTGTCTGTAACAGGGTAAATTATTTCCAAAACTAATACTACTGCTCCCAGGGCTACTAGATATATAGCGTTTTGTTCTCGTCAAAGGAATAATTTCAGATTTTGAAAAGTCCAATATCAGCTGAGAGAGAATTGTTATCTTCAGATCGGAAGAGATTTCGCATGTAATATCCGAGTAAACTTCCATGAAAACAGCGCAATGCATATTATACGAGGAATTTGAGGACAAGTCTGGTCAATTTTTAATGCCGAAAAATCGGAAATATTATCCTACCCGAAAATTAGACAAGAAAAACTACAGAAGTCACAAGCTGTCATGCAGTTTATGTACTTTTCACGAGAGTTGCAGATCATAAAAGATGTCATCAAAGGAGGTATATAAAAGAAAAAAATCACATTTTTCCAAAGTATATAATGTACACACACCACAAATGTTACATTTTAAGGTTTCCAGAATGATTTAACAATTCCATTGAAACTAAGATTATTTACACATTGCAAAATAAAAAATAAATCTGAAGTGCACATGATGTAACATTTCTATTAAAATGGATTCAAATTAGTAGGAGAGAATGATGAATAGGTGATAACAGCTGCCACACATCTTGCATTCTTCTCAATGTTGCTATGTTCCTTTACCACCAATGACATTGACTACTCGAATATCTGAACCTGTAATTAAAAATATAAATAAAATTTCGAGCTTTATTACACCAAAAGCATTAATTCATAAGTAATTTTAATGAACAGCATCTTACAATTAGTGATACAACAAATTCTCACAATCAACAGTCCTGATAAAGTTCTATAATGTGTGGATGTTTATTAAACATGCAATCACTTAAGTTTCTATATCATCTTTCATGGTTTGAGCAATAGAAAATTAATAAACGTGCAATTTCAATTGGCAGACAACTTTCTGGAAATTAATATTATTACCAAGATGGCAATCTTCCTGTCAGCATACAAAATTATAAAAAGGAATAATATGACATTAACATTCCACAACACTGTTACTCAGTGGCATAACTATGGGGGGAGGAAGTGAAAGATCCCTCCCAAAAGCCTCAGAGAAATAAAAAAATTATTTATAATTATTTTATATATTGAACTGCATTGACTAAAAGTTAAATCTTTTGCGCCAAAATGATTTCAAATGTATTTCCAGGAATGTTATTCTTCAAAAATTTTCTTGGACTGATTCGTTGTCTGAGGGGGAGGGGGGTGGTTGCTACCCCAGGCCATCCTATCCTTCCCAAAGCATATTCTTAGTTACCTCATTGCCATTACTCCTTCACACAAATATTTCAACATTTATCAGATCATCTAAAATTATTATCTAATTGAATACATACAGTCATATTAAACTACTCCAGTGCCTAATCTCGACCATCCTATGCTCTCCCCCTTTAAAAAATATTTACATTTTAAAACATTCCAAACAGCGGAATAGGTTGATAGATTTCACATTTAATAGGCATTCTCAAACATATCCCATATTTTAACCCCAGAATACTGTTCAGCAAAGAATTCATGTCAATGGTGAAGGTACCCCCCAATTAATGACCCTCATTATAACGATGAACACCATTTATCTATCTCCATCAACACCACCATGGAATGTGTCATACAGTTTCCTCTAGTATTACATCCATTATAATAACATTCAGACCAGGATTAAGCAGTCAATAGTTATGGAAAAAAATTGACTGTATAAGAGGAATCTCAGAATAGTAGTGAATTAATGCACAGCAAGACCAAACTTGCCTATCAAAAGAACCACTAGTAATTATGAAGAACAGATTTCAACCCCAGAAAACTGTTCAGTGAAGAGTTCAAGTCAATGCTCATGGTACCCTCCAATCAATGAGATGAACAACATTTACATTCTCCATTAACACCATCATGGAATATATATTCCTTTAAGTACAACATATAATGTAGTAATTTGCCAATAAGGATTAAGTAATCCACACTTCTGGAAAGAAACTAACTTAAAAAGAGGAATCTCAGAATTGCAGTGCAGTTATGCACAAAAAAACTAAACTTACCCATCAAAAGAAGCATTCTCAATTATGAAGAAGAGACTTGGCACTAGAAAAAGTTTTGAAAGCAACTTAAGCTATACCAAGAAGGGCAAGTATCGAAGGAAAAATAAATATATTGGCCCATGCTGCTGATGTAGCCTTAATAGCCTATAGTAAAAGTAACCTCAAATCAGTAGCCCAAGTAGAATGGTAATAAAAGTAGGATTACAGTTAATTGAAGATAAGACTAAATATATGAAAATTGGAAGAGTGGCAGAGCCTAAAATTTCTCTGCTGGTGTTTGGTAGTCACCATTAACTGCCAAAATTAAATACATAGATGAAGAGATACAAACGGGGATAAATTAAGCTAATAGATGCAACTGAAGCCTATCAAAATAATCGTACATTCAACTTCTCAATATACCAACTCCAGATATATATCAACTCAAGAAAGATAAAAATTAAAATGAATACTATCATAATACAGCAAGTGCTCGTATACGAGGCTGAGGTAAGGACCCTAACAAAGCAGCCCTAGAAGAAGTAAATAACTGTTGGAAATTAAATATTGAGAAGGATATATGGTCCAACATTTGACGAAGGGGTTTGGAGAATACTGAAAAACATAGAGCAGGAAACTTCATAAAACAAGATATTGTCACTGTGATCAGAAGTAGGAGAATTGCATGGCTTGGTCATGTAAGAAGAAGTGAGGAGTATGGAGAGGTCAACCAGAGGGAAAGCACCCACCAGGAAGACTAAGATGCAATGACCCAGTGGTTGAGGACATGGGATGAGTTGGGGAAAAGGTTGACATTATGGAGGACAAAGGAGTCTGAAGAGACAACTTGTTGGTAAGGCCAAATATCAACTTGGATTTGAGTATGGAATCATATTACTTGCAATATTTACTTTGATTAAACATGTTTTGTGCTTGAATTCCCCCTCTCTAAGAACGACTGTTGCACTTATTTGTAATTTGATTTCAGCATTAATCTCATGAACATAATAACATTTCATACATACTAATTTCTCTTCAAAAATAAGGGGGTACTTCGTAATTGGAACTTTAAAACTTGACTGAAGGATTAAAAGCAGTGGCTTCATAGTATGTGGTTTACAATATCATTGATTAAAAAATTCAACCATGTTGCAATGACCTATTGCAAAATTTTTTTAACCATATGCTGAAGTAGAAAACTGAAAGTAAGCCATATGAATGAAGCCATAATATCTTTGGAAAAGAATGATGCCAAGCTTAAAATGATAAAAATTCAGCCAATCAGTGATGTATAAAAAAATAAAAGCTTATAATACAATTAAGTTAAGTTCAAACTCAAAGAGAACCAATGCGTCTAATATTTATATGCCACTTTCATTATGAGGTTTTTGACTTTTACTTTGCAGTGCACCATTTTCCTCTAGGAACTCTAATGAATTACCTTCAACAAATATATTCAAAGCTACAGACACTTGTGGAGAGGTCAACCAGACAACCCTTAAGAAACAAATAAATGGCAATGTGGTATCCTATTCATACATGCATGCTGGTGAGAAAGGGTAGTTGAACGCTCAATGCCAGGGTATTTCTTGTAAAATGTAGAACTTACCCAATCAGTAATTTTAGCATCGTGTGCTAGTTCTTCCTATGTTGCTCCCTTGCCAAATGACACTCTTGGAACCTGCATGAACAGCAGCAGCAACATGCAAGTGATAATGCAAATCAATTTTATTAATTTATTCCAATGGTAAACATTACTAATCACTAGAATATAGAATCAACGCAAAAGGAAATGGCAGAAAATCCCCCTACGGCTTAGGATAAACACCATAAATGGATTTAGGAGTACAATATCCTAGGTTTATCACAACGTATCACTAAGAAATGCATTTTAAAGAAGTTTTTATTGCAACAGAAATCATGATATCTCAAAAATATCATTAAAACCATATTATTTTCACACAATACCACATCATGTCTTGAATAAGTTATATCTACACATTAACAATAAGCTCCCAATCCACTCTTGACAATCACTATTTATAAAACATTTATAAAAGCACAATTAAACACACAGGCTAAATAAAAGTAAATGTATAAGTAAAACAATAAGTTCTAGAAAAATTTATATGAATAATATACACACTGACAACAAGGCATTGAAATTGAAATGATGTACGAAGAAATAATCAAAAACTCCTAGTTTTCCATAGCCATATTTTTTAAATAACTCGCAATAATTAGGCATGAATAGTACCGTCCTCTTTGATAATCACTGAAGCCATTTCAGAAAAACCTAATTAATTATATATTTCCATATTTTACAATTAGTTACTAAGCCCGAATACGTACCACAAGTAAATATTCGGCCAAAGATGTTGAAACTTCAAGTACACAGGAGCAGACAGCAGCATAAGCACTGGGCCACGACAAAAGTTCGGTGTTAATGTATTTTTCCGTTTTAACCAGCCCTAGGAATGTAATCCTCTTCACTGGACTTAAACTGGAATTAAAAATTCGGAATGAGTCAAGGAAAAGATTAGTCGCAAAAGCGACTCGTCGAGATTTTAATTGCATCCTAAAATTAAGCATTCACACTACTTCGAAATATAATAGTCATTCTTCTCATAAACTACACACAAATAAAGCAATGAAAAGTGGAGTTTCGTCCACTAATATGTATCCAGATGCGCAGATTCTAGTCAAAAACGTAATTGCCTTTATTGTTGTAAATGACCGTAAGATTACTTCATACCGGCATTGACAAAAACAAATATTTTTATTGAATACAAAACTAGCAGCCCTAACAGTTATTGTTACACTTTCTGGTACGTAGTAAAGAACTACATCAATCATCTCTGCAACCCAGACTAAATATTATATTTTAGCCACAAAATTTCACATATTCCATTGATGAATAGAAAACACAGAAGAACAGAAACACTCGTCAAGAACCTCGCCGGATTATCTGAACCGGAATGCATATTTTTTTTAAATTACTACTTATGCACAGTTCAAACCTAATAATTGAAATACGTGGATCAACACTATTAAAAATTTAAGGTAATAGTATTAAAGGCACCATTAAGTGTAGAAAAACTTACCTCACGTAGGCGGGAAGACGTTGTTTGGTGTCACTTGTCCCTTCGGCATATTTGAAGCCATTTCGCTCTTCTCTCAGTATTTTGAGGGAAACTAAAATTTTTAAACACGTCCTTGGTGCTAATGGAGCAATTAGGAGCCGAACTACAACCTATTGTGCCGTATTTCTACTACAAATAACGGAAAATCTTGCCGAGCAACTGCCAGCCACATTCACTTTCTATGTGTAAACAAGAAGTGCAGAGAACAAAGATGGTAGGATGCGACGACTCAACTTTGTAGTGTATTATCAACAATCCAGAGGACTCTGTCCCGAGCTAACGAAGTGTTGCCAAATGTCGCAGTGTTGCCTATTCTGCAAAGACGGGTCGCTGCATGGGGAAACGTATAGTTTTAAAGGGCAATAGGACAGACAGAAAACCGAATTAACTTTTCGACTTGACCACTACCCGTTAATAAATACATTTCAACGAATCACTGAACAACAAATCGTCCTTTTGTCAATTTCCCGCTAACTCCATGACCAGTAGACGACGTATTCCGTAATATGTACGACGCCTCTCACAGTGCACAATTACCTGCTTAACATGTCAGAACATCGCAACTTCTGGATTCCCCTACTCTAAGTATTGCGATGTATATCGGTAATGTTATCGGAGTATGACATTGACTTTAGTTGTCATAAGGCACAGCGAAGAAAACCACAGAATAATTAAGCGTAAATAAAGTATGACTTTTAGAAAGTATTTGCACGAGAGGGATCAGTGAAAGTTTAGAAATCGATCTTAAAAAAATACAAACACATTTCTCTTATCAACGGAAAGAGCGATTGGTACAGATAAAGCTCAAAACCCACTAAGCCCCGAACTCTTTTGATTTCAAAAGGAACGAGAAAAAAAAGGCACCGAACACAACCACAAACAACATTTCGGACGTGATGCATCATAAAGCGTTGAAGATATGGCAATTAATCTAACAATGCTCATTGCATTTGCAACGGATGTCACAGTGCAAGATTAAGAATAAAGAATGCCATTGACTAAGAAGCGCTACCCTATCTAACAGTTGTCCTTCACAGAATTGAAATTTGGCATTTTATTATGACTATAACACAAAACTCACCTGTGCATGGATTTGCAAATACTTGCCTCTGATGGGGTGGCACTCACATTAACTGTAACACACATTAGAAATCATGCAATTTGCAGCTGTTACGGGAAACGTGGACCGGATGTCATGTAGACTTAAATAATTATATCCCAATTATTGTTCACAATCACATCAAACAGAAATTTATTGCCAAAATTGTAACTTACATAGAAATGTAGTTTCAAATGTAAAACAGAAATCTCTTTAGTCCAATATCAAACCATAGCTATTCACTGTGAGTCACACACCACGTAAAATAACTTTCCTTTTACAAACAGTTTAAACTTAAGATGATTAAGCACAGCAAATAAATAATGAAACAACACTGAGAACAGTTGATACAAAAATTCAAGCCTTGTATCGTTGAAATCACTTGCACTACACTAACCTAATTGCACTATGATAACACTGACTGCTCCAGAATAGTATTAATTGCACTTCACTTTCACTAATTTAACTTCGCTCCCACCAATTGCACTACTCCAGCGGCCGTTTCTGGCCCAGCATCCTTGCAATCGAAACAGCAAAACCACGGCAATACTCCACCTAAAAGGTAGAAAACAGATGATGTAAGAAAACTGATTTAAAGGATGAAACACGGATCGACAATACAACACTCAATAAGAAATAGTTTAACACTAATTACAAATGTTAGAACATTTTCTAGTTACCAATCAGTGAAAGTTTAGAACTCTATCATAAAAAATACAAACATATCTCTGATCAACGGAAAGAGCGATTTTATGTTTCAAACGGAAAGAGAACTCACTTTATAAAACGAAAAGATATCAAATTAATTCGACGATGCCCTATTTTCACAACGCATTCACTGGCGCGGACATAAATTCGTAGGCATTGCGAAGAGGTTCCTATTCCGCCATTGCGTCAGCGCATCAATCCGCGAGATATATAGGCATGATCTAAATAGAAGCACATGGCAGATTAAATTGATCTCTTCACATTATCAACAATTCTGCCTTGAAGTCATTACACTACATCGATTTTCCCTGATTTAAACCCCACTTATTTAGAAGACAAATAGAAAGCTTTCAGTCCAGAGAAGAACATTCATGTATAAATGCCAATAAGGACGCCAAAATGGAGTCGCCCGCGATATCCCCACGATGTGTAAAAAAGGCGATTAATTGCTTACCGGCCGACTTTAAAATATTTTATTCGGATATAAACAGCAAACATGCGTATTCTAAAAACTTTGGATCTAATTTTTCATAGGTCTTTAGCAGGGGCGGATCCAGGATTTCTTTCTGGGGGGGGCACAAGCAAGGCCGTATCCAGGATTTTGTTCAGGGGGGGGCACAAGGATACCTCGTCATACAAAACGAACGAAAAGATAATGGGACCGTATTAAAAATCTAGCATATTTTTAAGAGTCTGGGGGGGGCACGTGCCCCCGTGCCCCCCCCCTGGATCCGCCTATGGTCTTTAGCCAACTTGCATATAGCTGGCACTTCCCGCCATTGCTGGCGGGAAGTAACAGCAGCACATTTTCCTCCCCAGTGCTCACTTTCCTCCCACGGCGAATGATAACCAATTGTTATCTCATCACAAGATATGTATATTAACGTCTAATAACAGACAATTTAAAAATATCGGCCAAAGTTGATCAATCCCTCTTACCAACTAAAATGGTACTCACCGAAGCCACACCACGCCATAGCCTTGGACCTGCTTTCTTCCAGATATCCACCGAAGTGTTCACTTTTTGCGTCTTCTTGTAAGCGGTCGTACATCCCCACACATAACAAGTTCGAGAATTGCAAATATTTTCCAAAGAAAATCTCACAAATTGATGAATTCCGGAGCTCTGCACACAAGCGTCCGTTGCCTTGCGTTGGAATGTAATGACTAAGCAACCCAGAGAATATTTTTGTCGCGACAAGTGGCAAAAGTGGGGAACTAATAGACGCGGGAGTCGGACCACAGCGCTTTCGGATTACTACGGGTAGCAAGACAACTAACCTGTGTAATGTATTAATCATGGCTACCCTACTGGATCACGGCTGGAGCGATTGTAGCATTTGTTAGTCGTTTGTTTTACTAGTATCGTCTGCTCGGATATTAGATCGTCTGAATTAGGGATTGTTATAGCCATGGCCACCTATAATACAGGCCGGAACATGGAATTTTGGCAACGCTGTGCCGGGGTGCGATTGTGTTTGCTTAAGAGCATGGCGACTTATGCGTGAAGAGTGTCCGTGTGACCTAAGAAGCATTAAATCTCTTGTTAAAAAGGCAGAACTGGACTTATTTTGTGGATATCCCATTGGCTAAAGGTACGTACAATAGTTTAAAGATATTTTTTGGGAGCTGAAGGAGGAAAATCACGTTTATTACTTCAAAAGTATTGTGATCACATGCCGGCCGGCCATTAATGGAGGGGAATTGAGAGTGCAACAATACTGGTTTTAAATGGGGAAAAAGAATTATTTTTCTGTACTGTGTTTTGCCTTACGGCAAGTAAAATAGTTAAAAGATATTCTCAGTGTATTGTGAGTGGATATTCAGCAGTATTTCATCCAAAGCATTGCGTCTCTTGGCGGCCGGCCACGAAGGAACATTAAGAGAACACAAATGAAACGAAGTGTATTTGTCGGGTATTTAAATGCTGCGTTGTTTTTTATAATATTATTATTCTTGAGTTAACAGTGATTGCTATATTTGGTTGCCTTATGAATAACTATGTGTAGCTGTATCTATAATAACGTCGTATATTATTGAAGGAAGAATGGCTACTCATTAACTCTATTAATGTTTCTAGGTACTAATGTCATTCATATTTTCCAAACCAATCATGAATGCACTCCTTTTTTTCTGTAATCAGCGAAACTATTTTTATTCATGCAACTTTCCATTGTTTTCATTTAAGGTGCTCAAACGTTATCGTGTGCCATATTGCAGAAGCAACTACCTATCCACCAAGAACAAGGGGTATGTGACTGTGTTCCAGTTCACCAAAGATGAACGCAGTTGACAGAAGTGGCTGAAGAATATCCCTCGGAAGGATTGGAATCTTTCTTCAAGCGCAATAGTTTGCGTCAAGCATTTTGCTGAGCAGGATATCCTACACCGTGTAACTTACATGAATAAGAACGTTGAAGTGAAAAGTTACGAGTTAGATCGCCTAAAGTTGTCCCCTGGTGCTACTCCCACAGTGTTTCAGGCCCTCTCCTCTTCTTAAAACTTCTTATTGTGATCAGTGAACCATGAAAATCTGTGAAAATAAGTAGATGAGTTGTACTTCTAAGAAATGAAATCAGGAAATATTGTATGAATCAGTGGAACAGGAAAAGACTGCTGATGAAATGATAATATTTATCATTATTTCCGAAATACATGCTAATTTGACATCTGGCCGCCTTCTACTACTGAAGGTACATTGGAAAAATAATTGCTACTAAGTGATACGGAATATATAAGTGGTATTTTGAACTAATTCATCTTTCCCTTGCAGGTAGAACTTCTTGTTGTGATCAGTGAACTATGAAAACCTGTGAACATAAGTAGATGTAAATCTTGGAAATGAGATCAACAAATATTTTATGAATCGGTGGAACATGAAAGAACATTGATGAAATGTCAATATTTGTTCTCTTATCGATAAGGGCACCTTAATTGATAATTATCCGCCTTACAATATTCTAGGTATATTGAAAATCCAAGGGTACTGAGTGATATATCTATACGTGGTATTTTTAAACTAATCCATCTTTCTCTTGCAGGTAAAACTCCTTATTGTGATCAGTGAAGCATGAAAATCTGTGGAAATAATTAAAGATGAAATGAACGAATATTGTATGAATTAGTGGAACATGAAAGAACTTCTGAGGAAATGACTATATAAGTTTTCATATTGAAAATACTTAGTAAATTGACGTCTAGCCGCCTTCCAATACAGTAGGTATATTGGAAAATCCATGAGTGCTGAGTGAAATTACATATATGTATGTAGTATTTAGAACAATATAATAATTTTCTCTGCAGCTAAAACTCCCTTTTGAGTGAACGTTTGTTAGTGAACCTTGAAAATTTGGCCATATAATCAATTATGAAGAACCTGTTGTGGCTACCATTATCGAGATTAATTCAATAATTTCTTCTCGTTTGTAAAATTTGATTTTCTTTTAATAAGTATTGAGTTAAATGTTAGTATAATGTTATTTGTTGAGATATTTTTCCAATTCGGAAGTCGTTAATATTTCATTATACTGATCTTGTTGTTAAGAAATATTAGATTGAATATATATTTATCTTCCTTGTGGCTTCATATTTTTTAAACGTTGTCCAATTTATATAATGCTAAGACTATTTTTTTTTATATCACATAGTTTTCTAATTAGCCCTAACATTTGTACTGATCATTTTTTTCCATCAGGTAATGTGGTGCCTGTGAAACTGATAGCTGTTGCTGGTGACGGTTCATCGGTGAACTTCAAATGGCAAGATCTATGGAGGTTGTTTCCAGCTGAAATTGAAATTAAGAACCTGTGGCAGCTTTTATTTATTCCACTTTCTGGAGTAATATTTATGCTTTTATGGCCATGTCTTGTGACATTGTGAGGTTGTTTGACCTCTTCAATATGAAATGTTTACCGGAAAATGTATATATCTGATTTTTAGTTTAAATAAATGTTGTTGACCTTCATAAATTATTTTTCTCTCCTGAAATACCGCGACGAAAGGTGCTAGAAAATAACGAATTACTTTTTAACATGTTAATTTTTTAGGTTATGCAGGGAGGTGAAATGATGTTTATTTAAAAGCCGCTCTTTATTTCTAAGTCAATAAATTTTATAGGGTGTCCTTCCATATTAACAACCAATGGGTTAAGTAGTAAACTAAACGGCATTTCCTTCTTGGTCTGAACTTCTGGGACGTCGATCGCAGTACTTAAATATATTTCCGTGAATAATCTCTCGTATCCCTTGGCTTGTTATTAGTTCTCACGATTACTTTTAATAAATAGCTGTTAAAATACGAAATATAACTACTCGAATAACTCAACCCTACCGTAATTTTTAGCTTAACTTTAGGGAAGGTGAACGGAGGTCCAACCGTATTAACGTCAACAGCTGAGAGGCCGATCCACCGCACCCCAGGCGATGTGCAGAGTAGCACCCCTGACGTCACGTAAAGCGCTGTCGCCAAATTGCATGTTCCGGCCTGTATTATAGGTGGCCATGTTATAGCCCCTTGTACTTTACTTAGCGTGTTGGAGAGGTCAGTAATATAAATGACAAAAAGAATATGACCATGGGGTACACCACAAGAAACCTATTTAATATTAGATCTTCATTGGATACCATGATCGGGCACCACAGCAGACCGATGCTTGTCCTGAAGATTTTACCCACTGGTTTGCAAATCCTCTAACAACAAGGTGATAAACTTAAACTATAAAGAGCAGATCATATGATGCATATAAAAGAAGATAAGACCGATTAAATACCTTATTAGAGAAATTTCAATGAAACCAAAAATAAGCCTAATTAACTTAACTCACCTAAAAGCCTGCGTTTAAACGATACACGTACAAGTTAATGCCTGTTTGCGTGAATTATTTTTGTGGACCGAAACGGAACATGTACGAATGTTTGAACCTAGCTAAAATAGGTTAAATTTGCCGATCATGCATTTGCACAAGTTGAGTGGTTAACCACTTAACGTGCAACAACGCAACCGTACGGTCATGGCCAACTCTAATACGTTTAAAGTTGGCCATGGTACGGTACATTTCGAGATCTTTCTCGCGTTCATACATTTAGACTTGTGCGGATTTATGTTGGTGTAAAAAGGCCTTAAGTGGAGTGTCCTTTATGCGATTTATCAATTGCACTCATGACATTGTATGACAGTCTCAAAAGCAGTCCTACACTTGAACCAATCTCGTCAACAACGAGCCTTAAGCCGATGTCCCACGGTCAAATTTGCGTCAAAATATTTTGATCAAAATTTTTGTCCAAAAATTTTGATGCAAATATTTTGATACAACTGGACTGGGGGTGTCCCACGATGCATCTCATTTTGATCAAAAACAAACGAAAGACGATATTTATGTAAAAAACTAGGAAACTTGTGGAGGTGGAGGATTCTTTCTTTTTAAGCAGGCGAAATTGTTTGAACAGGCCTCTTGAACATTAAAGATGGGAAAAAAAGAAAACAGAAGGAATGCTGAACTTGGCCTTGGCTGGAAAAGGGGTATGAAAGCGTTGGAATAAGCATGCTAAACATGTTGGAGAAGGAGTTGGTCGCCGATGTTCCCGTTTATTATCGATAATAATTGACGACAAGTCAGGATATTTTCATGTCCCTTATCAGCAAGGTTGAGGGCAGAATAAAACACCAGGATACAAACGTGAGGCAGTTTATTCCCGCGAGGAAAATGTTATTAATAAATGATGGACATTGTGGTTGAGGAGATGTTATGAATAGTGCTGTAAGCGTGCATTTAAATCACATTTTTCTCTCCTAATCTAGCAGTTTCTAAAATAAGGTCCTTATCCTATAATCATAGTAATAGAAACGGGCAGCTGTAGTGTTTAACAGGTACAATCGTCAGTTCATATTAGTCATTTCTCCAGCTGCTCGCTCGCATTGTATGCCTTCCATAAAGCGTAAAATTCGGCCTCGATACCTTAAGTAAATCTTTTATTATTTCCAAAACATCCCTCCTGGTATTGCGATTCTAAAGATTGCTTCCTTTCTATTTAAGATCAACTGATTATTACGGATTTCCTAGTTGAGAGCTTCCATCGCCTATCACAGAGACAAATATTTGCTCATATTTACCTTTAGGGCCACAGCAGGCGATGAAATAGACGATCACGAACGTCTGAATATTTGAAATAATATTTTGTGAATTCACTTCGTGGTATGGTGATATTATAAATTTAAAACTAAACCTTTTAGTATTCCGTACAATACTAATGCAAAACTCAACCGGTTTCGATCTTTTCAGGTCCTTATCTAGAGGTTTACGATTAAGATAACGACCTGAAAAAGTGGAAACCGGTTGGGTTTTTAATGCATACTGTGTGGAATACAACAAAGTTTATTTTTGTGTCCATAATATACATAATTATTAATTAAAATACTCATGCAGACGATAAATAAGTTTAACGTATTTGGCCTGTGTGTCAGCGCTTGGCGATGCTTTTTTGTCAAAGGCCCTGTGATTGGTTGGTTTCATCCAATTGGATGAAAATTTAGAACCTGTCCTATCCATTTGTACAAATCGGTGATTTGTACAAACGATAGGACCAAAAGCCAGTTGGACAAAATTTTGACCGTGGGACAGGGTGCGCGTCAGTTGCATCAAATTTTGATCAAAATATTTAGACGCAAATTTGACCGTGGGACATCGGCTTTAAGCATAAATGCAATGCGTGTCAACCTGACCTTAAGAAAATTACATAAGTAAAATACAACCGAACATCAATAATTGATTAAACTTCACTTGAAGATTAGAGGAAGATATCATCATTTAACAGAGAATACAATCTTCATATGGGGAAAGCTTGAAGAAAACCTAGGTTGGCCGCCAAAAAGCAACAAACGGAATGCTTTAACTAGAAGTTCACGTACCCTAACCTAAGAAGTCATATTCTATCTCAATTTCACGCAATATCAAGTTCAAATAACTAATAATTGATCTAAATAACAAATGATCAATATAACTTACAAAATTAACATAATTCTTATGTAACGGACGGAATGCTTCGACCGGAAAGTTCACTCATTACATGTCTTATTAATTTCGAATAGCCATTTTCTATCTCCCCTTCTCGCTAGCTCAAGCTTAAACCACTAATAATTAAATAATATTATATATAATTAATTATCACAACAAATTTTATAAGATATCTTGGTCTTGCCGCTCAATTTCTTCCCCGATCTGGCCCGTGGCAAACCATTGAGTTACAGCCATTTGCCTCACCGTAATATCCCCCGAATAGTTCTTTAACCATTTGGTTTTAGCATTTACTATCCAGGCTATCTTAGCGACTTCTTCCATCAACTCCAAATGGTCATATTATTGCCGGCCAGGTCCACAATTGTTATGAACACCATTTTCTTTTGCCTTCCTTCCCGTTCAAATTCGCGCTGAAAACCGGTTCGCCCTACCGGTGGTTCTTGGGAGCGTTTGTAGCGAGAGAGAAGCGAATATAGTGACGTCATGCGTGACGTACGAGAGCGCCACGGGAGCTTTTGTAGCTTCTACTGGACCACGAAAAGACTCGCTTCCAGTGCTTCGGAGCACTGGGAGCTTGTACTGGACTACGCCCCATAAATACTCTACACTCTAGTAATGTAAACTCTATGGGCGCAATGATCGACGGCTTTAAATCAGCCCCATGACACTTCCTATCCCACTCCATTGGGAACCCATGGTCTTTTATTGAAGTCGTTTCCTCAACCTGCCGCACGTTTGCCGGGGCGGCGCCACGTATTCTGGAGGGCAAGAATTAGCGGGTAAGTTAATTTCCGTATTGTTGAGCACATACTACAGGTGAGTGGAAATAGTCATTTTTGTAATTAATTAAGATTTAGTTTTCATTTATTTTCAAATGTTAGTCTTCTGCATTATTTCCTTATTGTTCTACATTAATATTTCGTGGATATATATCGCGGATTTACTGAAAAAAGGAAAATGCCGTGGACGTGTATAGTACCGCGTTGCACCACTGGTTATGGCCACAAGACTTCGGGGATTTCGCTTTTTAGAGTCCCCAAGGACCCTGAGAAGCGATGAAATAGCTATACGATTCCTTTTTTTGGTGTGCTAAAGCTCCAAAATTTATACATATTTTAAATTACAGGTTCTGCTGTTCCAGTGGTCAATGTCATTCACAGTAGAGGAATGGAGTAACACTGAGAAAATGCAAGATGTGCGACGGCTTTCATCAACTATTCATCATTCTCTCCTACTAAATTGAATCTCTTAGAATGATTAGTAATTAGAAATAGAAATTAGTAATAGAAAGAATTAATAGAAATGTTAAATTGTGAGTACTTAAAATTTATTTTTCATGACATTACCTTGCATTGATTGTATAAATAATCTCAGTTTCAATAGCATTTTGTAATCATTCTGGAAATGTAGATTTGATGTGTGTGTACATTATATAAGTTGGAAAAATGTGAATCGTTTTCATTCTTAATACCTCTTTCGATGATTTCTTTTAATGCAGCTGTTATCGATGGTACGTGCAACTCTCATGAAAAGAACATTTACCGCGTATTAGCCTGTGGTTTCTGTCGTACTACTCATCTTATTTTTGGGCGAGGGATAATATTTCAGATTTGCCAGCACCTGAAAGTGATCAGACATCCGCAAATCCCTCGGATTATATCCATTGCACTGTTTTCGTGGAAGTTTATTCGGAAATTATTTGCAAAATCTCTTTCGTTCTTATCTTTCATGTGGTATTTAACTTCCTTAAATCTCAAATTATTCCTTTTGTGAGTAGACAAGCATCGTTATATAATATAGTCTTTAACGGTAATAATGCTACTTCCGGAAATTATTCACCCTGTTCAACGCTTAAATATGCGTATTCTATACCCGTAGAACGTCCTTAGGATAGAATCATTGTTTCAGGTTTGCTGTGTCCTGCCTTATTATTATCACTTGATCGAGACTCAGGAGAGTAAAAACATTAGCATTCGTCACTTCATAAAAAGTATATCACTTCGGCCTTGATAAGAAGCCGTTTGCGTTTCTGATATTATATTTGTAAATAGTGTTTGAAAGCAAGGAATAACATCTATATTCTTATAAGGCCGCGGAAACATGCCGATGGGCTCAGAGGCGTTGGTGCGTACGTTGCTTCTATGACAACTTATATTAACGTTTACCACAAGATAGCTATAAATAATTATTTCCTTAAAAATACCTTTCCTCACTACATAAGATTTTAACTGCTGACAATCTTTCGTTATGGCTGTAACTGATTTTACAAAGGTATGGAAGCAGACGAAGCTGAAATCCAACGCCTTCCATTTGATTAATACTCACGTATGAGAACGATTTCTAGGTATTTTTCGCTATAAGATGTTAAGTGCATATGAACTTGTTAACTAGTAACCACTGTCGATGTGTTTATATTCATTTTTGCCATAAATTAGTTCATAATTACTGAAGTCCAGACCTTCTCATATTCTAAGACCGTGCTTTAAATCAATGTGTTCAACAGTTAGAAGCGCCGGCACTACTACAGTTGATCGAAATCGAGCGACTCAGCATAGAAAGTGTGATAAATTTATTGAGGAATATCTTCAATTCGCCAGGGTTAGTAGGATCGGCAAATTACGTCGCATAATGTTTCGATATTATTTCCGCGATATTTTCTTTATTAAATATAATTTTACGTTTAACAGTGACGTGCGATGGATCAAGTAGAAAGACGAGGATCAACCCTGCGGCAGATAAGAAGCCATCAAAGACGGAGTTTTGATGCCAATTTAAAAATAGCCGTTGCAGAATACGCCGTTAATCATAGTATTCACATGGCGGCTGAAAAATTTGGCGTGGAAAGAAAGTCGGTGCGACTTTGGAAAGCGCAGTTACCTCGCTTGCAAAGCGCTAATACATCGCGGAAGTCATTTCGGGGGCCTCGATGCGGCAGATTCCAAGAACTAGATGAAAATATCGTCAAATTCGTGCGCAAATACAGAGCAGAAGCTCTTTGTGTGACTTATGCAATGATTCGCGACGAGGCATTGAAAATTGCCCAGGACAGCGGAATTCCGAGGGATAAGTTCAGAGCAAGTGCAGGCTAGTTGAGAAGAATGATGAAGCGTAATGGCTTCACACTACGACGACGAACATCACTTGCACAGCGTCTTCCGGTTTGCTATGAGGAGAAAATTATTGCCTACCAAAGGTATGTCATCCAACTGCGGCAAAGGCAAGGACATTTATTGGGGCAAATGGGAACTGCAGATGAAACTCCAGTTTTTATTGACATGCCGAATTCAACAACAGTGGAAGAGAAGGGAGCAAAATCAGTGCTGGTCAAAACTTCGGGACACGAAAAGAATCGAGTGACTTGCATGCTTGCTATAACTGCTGACAGGAGAAAACTACCTCCATACATCATTTTTAAAAGAAAAACTATGCCAAAAGAAAAATTTCCCCCAGGAATGCATATGAGAGTTCAAGAAAATGGATGGATGACGCAAGAATTGGTCCTGGATTGGATAGAAGTTGTTTGGAAGAAGAGGCCGGGTGCCCTTCTAAATATCCCATCCATGCTGGTTCTGGACTCGTTTAGGAGCCACATAACTGAAAGCGTGAAGATAGAGCTAGCAAAAGGCAAAACAGATATGGTTGTCATCCCAGGGGGTTTAACCAGCCAACTACAACCTTTGGATGTATCGGTTAACAAACCATTCAAAGATGAATTTAAAAGAAATTATAATGAGTGGATGGTTATGGGGCAAAAAGAATATACACAGGGAGGAAAATTAAGGAGTCCATCTCTGGAAATGGTTGCGCAGTGGATATTAAATGCCTGGAGTTCAGTCAAAGAAACTGTGATAATCAAGAGTTTCAAAAAATGCTGCATTTCTAACCTACTTGATGGGTCAGAAGATGTCGATATTACTTGGGAAAAATCAGATTCAGAGGAGAGTGATGAGGATTGGAATCCAGGAGAAGAAAATGATTCCTCTGATGAGACTGGAAGTTGTGATTCATTTGAAAAAGATGATTGAGAAATGAAAAAGTTTATTCCATTTTAATAATTAAGGAGATGTCATATTTTTTCAGTTTTAATGTTTGTTGGAAAAAGTTTATTTCTTAATTTTAAGCCGATGTCCCACGGTCAAATTTGCATAAAAATATTTGCATAAAAAAAATTTGAAAATATTTTGATGCAACTGGACAGGGGGTGTCCCACCATTTTGATCAAACACAAACGAAAGACGATATTTATGTAAACAGATGTGGAAACTTGTGGAGGTGAAGGATATTCTGCCTTTTTAGCAGGCGAAATTGTCTAAACAGGCCTATTGAACATAAAAGAGGCGAAAAAAGAAAACAGAAGGAATACTGAACTTGGCCTTGGCCGGAAAGGGGGTATGAAAGCGTTGGAATAAGCATGCTAAACATGTTGGAGAAGGAGTTGGTCGCCGATTTTCCCGATGTTATCGATATTAATTGACGATAAGTGATGATATTTTCATGTCCCTTATCAGCAAGGTTGAGGGCAGAATAAAATGGCTGGATACAAACATGAGGCAGTTTATTCCCGCGACGAAAATGTCATTAATAAATGATGGACATTGTGGTTGAGAAGATGTTATGAATAGTGCTATAAACGTGCATTTAAATCACATTTTTCTCTCCTAATCTAGCAGTTGCTAAGATAAGGTCCTTATCCTATAGTCATAGAGATAGAAACGGGCAGCTGTAGTGTCACACAGGTTAGTCGTCAGTCCATATTAGTCATTTCTCCAGCTGCTCGCTCGCATTGTATGCCCTTCACAAAGCTAACCTGTGGAATTCGTCCTCGATACCTTAAGTAAATCTTTTATTCTTTCCAAAACATCCCTCCTTGTATTGCGATTCTAAAGATCGCATCCTTCTTATTAAAGATCAATTCATTATTACGGATTCCCTATTTGAGAGTTTCCATCGCCTATCGAGACCAATTTCTGCTCATTTTTACTTTTAGGACCACAACAGGCGATGAAATAGACGATCACGAACGTATATATACATTTGAAATAATGTTTTAAGAATTCACTTCGCGGTATGGTGACATTATAAATTCAAAACTAAACCATTTAGTATTCAATACAGTGCTAATGAAAAAACTCAACCGGTTTCGATCTTTTCAGGTCTTTATCTAGAGGTTTACGATAATGATAATGACCTGAAAAGGTGGAAATCGGTTAGCTTTTTGATGCATAATGTGTGGAATACAACAAAGTTTATTTTTGTGTCCATAATATACATATTTATTAATAAAAATGCTCTTGCAGACGATAAACAAGTTTAACCTACGTGGCCTGTGTGTCAGCGCTTCGCGATGCTTTTTTGTCGAAGGCCTTAAACGATAGGACCAAGCCAGTTGGATGAAATTTTGACCGTGGGACAGGGTGCGCGTCAGTTGCATCAAATTTTGATGCAAATATTTTGACGAAAATTTGACCGTGGGACATCGGCTTTATTACTTTGCTATTTGTAAGTCCTGTAGGTTAATTATTTTACTTAGCAGGCATTTGATGGCAATATTTTTATAATATTTATAATTTATTTATCACACTTTTATTTAGATTTCCTTAATTCTTCTAGTCACTTGGATTTGTGATGACTTGATGGGTGTGTTACACTGGATCTAAGGAAGTTTCAGGGCCAAATGCAATACTGTTTAATAGCTTTGAGTGAAAGATTACCTATATATTGACACTGTTTGTAGTCATTTGTAAATCAAAAATATTAACAATTTGTGAATGTTTAAAAAAAATACAATAGCCTTGGATACATAAAAAATATTCTCATTTCTTCATTACATCTGGTTAAGGAACTATAAATTACTGACACATGCAATGAATCGCAACATGTTTTAGGTATAGGTATTTTGTTATGATGGAAAATATGTGAACAAATTTTTCTTAATCTTCATAGAAAAAAATAGTTTTTATCGACTCTAGTATCTTAACTTGCTAACCACAGAAAAATTGCCTTCCTTTGCATTTTAAATTTTTTCCCAAAACTGAGGTCTCAAAATTAGGGGGGGGGACTATATTCAGAGGGGGACTATATTCGGAGATACACGGTAATACCAAGGTGTAATAAAATTCATTAAGTAAATAGAAACTGGGAAAATACCAGGAGATAATTAACACAATAATTTAAACAAAGTATCTAAGGCAACCTTAAAAATGCCACCAAGGTATTGAATTAACCATGGTAAATGAAACAACATTGCACTTTTCACATAGCTTTGTAACTACACCGATCAATTCGAATAGTAATCGTCCTTTTTAAGTCAAGTAAAGGTTGGCACCCCCTTTCAACTGAAGCTTGGTCATTGAAATTGATTGGGGTGCTCGTAAAGCTGCATATAAGTACAAATTTTTTCATTTACCATGTTTAACCCGTAGACCTTGGGTACATTTTTGTAAACTCTCGATTATTCGACGCATGATATTACGAAATTTTCGATTATACGTAGTGAATTTGTGGTCCCGGCGAAAAGCCTATTGTAAATACACGGCGCTATTCGAAAAGAGGAAGTTTCAAAAATATAAAATGTGAAATTACAACCATCGGGCTCAGTGCCCAGCAGTAAATAGGATTCGTTTATGCGAGCAACGGCGAAAAATTGTCAACAAAACATAGTTATTCCGGCGAAAGTAGCAAAAAATCAGTGCTTCCGGCGCGATTGTGGTGCATCAAAGTGTGAAATCGTAAATGATAGATAGTACAACCGTATAGGGAAAGAGTTCACCTAAAAACTTAAGGTAGGAATCGAGGGGAAGTAGGAATTCAGTTAAAATATCGTGGCTGACACAATTCCCCAATTTACGTGCCTAATCGAAAACATCGCGTTGACAATACTTCGTAGTTTCATATGTGAAGAAGGTTAGGCAAGGTTTTTCTTACACTCCTACTTAAACCCTACGTGATTGAATCATATCAAGAAAATGTTGCAAGTCCATAAAATTTCTCAAATTTCAACGCTCTTGCGGGTTTTTAGGCGACCTCGTGACAACACTTTTCAAATCAACAGTTGTAAATATGATAGCGAGGACATATTTTTCATTCTAAAGTTTTATTTTATATGCAACGTTACATTTCGGAGGGAGGGAATGTTGGGTGAAATACTGCGATTGTCAACGACTAGAAGGGGGGAGAGGTAGTAAGGATATCATAGTTTATACACGAGCCCATATTGAGGCCGAAATGGCTTCTCCATTGCCAATTTGAACGGGGATTTGTTGATTCTATGCATGAAGTTTTCGCGCAAGCACCTCGCTATCTATCCATGAGGGAAGCGGCGTCTGGCTGTCTTCCCTCCTGGAAACGCTGAATCGTACGGTATGGGCTTCAACAAAATTCTTAGGAGAGTGAGCGAAGGGCTTCAGTCGGTACCTATCGAGTGTCCAAGCAAAAAACAGTTGAGAAGAGGCAACGGCTGTGACCAGTCATGACAGCAGTGACTACGAAGATGAAAGTGACGACATAATAATTCCACCACATAAAAATGAAGTTTACGCAGCCCTCCATACATTAAGAAATTTTGATCTTGAGAACGATCGGAACTCCCAATTTAGTTCCCATTGATGCAAGTTGGACGCCACGATTGAGAAAATCAAAAAGAAAAAATCACATTTTTTTATTAAATAATAAAGCTAATATCTTTTCATATACGTCGTAGATTTTCCAGAATAAACAAGTTAAATATAATAAGTATTGGTATCTATTTACCACCAAATTATTTTTCAGGCTACTCGTAACGTAGAGGCACTTCCAACCCTAACCATGAACTTTCTTTTAGCCCTCCTCCCCGTTTCCCATTCCGAGAGATCTTTCTTTCCGAAACCGTTGTTTACTCTCCCCTACCGCCTTTTGCTGATACTCCTGACATCAAACTTACGCATCCCAAACCCCCCGCCCCTAGCATTTCCCACCCTCCCTGTTGGCTGAGCTTGGGTGCGTCGTAAAAACACGGCCTCATGCAAGGCTGAAGGCCCCTTACACACCCCTCTTCCTCCCGCCGTCAACACCTCTTTACCCTGCCCCCACTCCTCGACCAGGCAATACCCATCCCACTCTTACTTACCCCAACCCCTTTGAAAGTTTTGCTGGTGTGGTGAAGGACGTGGTTCAACGGTTTATCTCTCCCACAACAGGGACAAGTTTCCAACTGGAAAGAGGCAGGAGATGTATTTTCCGTCCTATGGGAAATGAATGGGAAAAGGTTGTAATCCACTATAATTAATTGGCTACGACACGCGTTCGGTCATTTATCCACATATTTTTTGTCTGCCCTAGATCCCGTGATACTTGGGGGATAAGCATACCCTCCCACTCGGTTCACCCTAAGATACGGCTAGGCTACCTGCCTCGCTAATCCCGCAATTGACCCTAATCATGTAGCCAAATTAGATAGCACGAGTTTTTTTCGATTATGAAAAGTGTTAAAATTAGTTTAAAACCCTATAAATAGATACTTAGTACCCTGTTTTTCCAAATTTTTTTTACCCCCCCCCCCCCCCCCCCGAACGAAATTCCTGGTTACTCCACTGGCTGTAGCTCATTAATCAAACGATTCTTGAGGTTTCTGCCCCATTCATTCAGTCGCTGATTGAATGGGGCAAACATTTCTAACATGAGGGTGTATACCTGAATATTTATGGAGTGACAATACATTGAATTCCCAGTATATATGTTCACCACAAATGTGCGTTGTTAATAATGCATTTAGAGGGGGGCGCGGGGGCACGTGTCCCCTCACCTAGATGCTTCAAAAATCGACAAGATACTGTTATTATAACGATCGTATTGATTTGTGTACTACGGAGCCTCAATAATTTTATTTATATTGAAATTATGAGAATATTTCGTACAGTAACTTTGAATGTTGTTTTCAATCTAAAATATGAGAAGACCGTTTGCCTGTCAGACCCGTGCCCCCCAGAAATAAATCCTGCATACGCACTTTCATACATCCACTAAATAAAAGCAATAGATTGTTAATTTGAAACAAGCGATCAACCTTGACGTTGGTTTGACATGGTGTGGCATAGATTCAACAGGGAACATAATTATAACATATGTTCACTTCATAGTAGGTACATGATCCATAACAATAACCTTTCGATTTACCTAGTATCCTCCCATCGATTAACCTCTTATCTTTAAAAAAATTTTCCTTGAGGATCCTTCACTGAAAAAAAAGATTTGATTAAAACTATCGAACTGGTGTGATAGGAAGTATTTTTGTTAAATATACTTAAACTTTGATGCAAATTATTAAGCACTTGATTTATTTTACCAAACGCTAGCGTGAGCTCTTGATATATTTCATCAAACATTTTGGTATTGCATAATTTGGTCAATTGTACGGAAGAGTTTCGTAAAAATAACCGAATTAATTCAATACGATTCTGAGTTTGATAACTTTTATCGAAGTTATGATTAATTTTACGAAGGTGATTGCTAGTTTGGTAAAAATTATCAAACTCTACATCGCTATGCAAATTTGGTTTGATAGAAATTACCAAGTGTTTCGTAATCTATCGAACGGTCTATCGTTCCTCTTATGTTTATACCAAAACACATTTGCAGTTGAAAGATTCTTAAACAGGCCTTGCATAAAAGATAGGTGGGTAAAATGATTTTGTTTTCATTGTTTGTGATGGCGATAACGTTTTAATTTTGTTTACGTTCATTTTTCTGTTTTTTCCTGCTTTAAATTACAATACTACCCGTTAGCTGGTGCATCAAAGACATTGATTGAATAACATATTATCATAGATATTAAAGCTGTAAGGAGATGTTTGTGTATTTCGACACATTAAAACTTTAATTAGAGGTATTCCTGAGGTATAATCATTCGCGATCATGTTTAATAACATGTGATAAAAGCCGTGATACTAGACCCAATCCATGCTAAGGATATCACCCAGCACGTTAAAGCCATTTCTATATCGATGTAATAAGCCTGCAAATAAAGTTTTCTTGCGCATCTGCACTAGATATCCATATGGAGTAGCTACCTAATGCAATTTTATGCATCAAGTTTTCCTCTTAAGCATACAAAGGGAAACTGTAGTCACACCTTATTCACATATCAAAACAAAGGTTAAATACTTGCAATAATAATATATTAGATCGTTTAAATAAGCATTTATTATGGCAACCGATTTAGACTAGTTGTTAGAGTCCGTTGCTACCACGCGGGGGGCCCACGTTCAATGCTTCATGCAGGCTTGTTATTTTTCCTCTTTTTTTTGTATTTCTTTTGCAGAAACTTACGCCAAACTCCTAATTTTATGATTTTCAATCATAATAGTGTTTTCTGGTTTGAAAATCTTTCACACGTGCACGCTACGTCGGTTTTATTACCCTTTCGATTTTGATAGTTTTTATCGAACTGCTGTAGCCATTTCGGTAACAATTGCCAAATAAGTTTGATAGAATTTATCAAACTGGTTTGGTAATAATTACTGAATTTTTCAATGTGCCATATGAACCCAAAAGTTTGATAAATTTCATCAGAATTCGATAGTTCTGACTAAACTTTTTTTTCCGTGTTCATAATCGGAGCTGGCGTGAAAAGCAGCAAGTGTAATAAATGTATTTACACCTTATTGGCGCTTGAACGGAGCGTGCATGTCTGCTATGGACGTGAATGGTAATTCGAACACAGTTCATCACAGCGTGATCCAAAAAATAAAACTTTTCTTTTATGTCATTGAAATTTTTTTGCCACCATAGACGAAAGAGGTTTAAAACCAAAATGATGGCAAAAAGGATGCGGATAATAGGGTAGTTTCCTTCATCCAAGAAAACGAAAGGCATTGATTGCGATTCGTTGCCCACCATTAGTGTATTCATAACATACAAATAATTTCGTTTTAGAAATACCGGTTTAGACGAATGGCAATGGTCCATTTTTATCCTCATTTGAAAAGGGGGGAGGGGGAATTGGCGCCAATGCGATGCCACTCCACGTAACGTCACAGGGACCTAGTTTCTATAGGAGAAGATATGAGTTATACATCGTCTGAGGTTACCAATGCATGCGCGAGGCGCAGAGCTCAGGGAAACATGTCTTAATAATCACTTATTAAAACTGGCTGAGGTCGGAAAGTTTTCCTCGTTTGATAAGGTATTAATAATCCTTATTTAAGCCAAGCGCTACCAGCCAGCATGGTACTCAGCTACCCGCTAGCAGCCTGCGTCGTATCAGCGCTAAGCCTCGCCTCAAGGTCACCTCACAGGGCGGCAGCGGGAACCAGAAATACGTCGTACGGAGAGATTTCCCGGCATTCATACTTACGCGTCGCGTTTTCGCGCGCTTGAAAATTTTCACTTTTCATTTAATCGTCAAAAATAGATATCGTCATTTAAAAATCTAAAAGCGTGAATACGTACTCCAGGAGTAATAATCTTTCGATTTAGGCAATAAAAATATAATAGGAAACCACCCTATTCGGTCATCATATTATTGCGATAATGATTCTTTCATCTATTTATCCCACCGTATCGCAACTAATTCATTTGAATTATATAACATTCGTTTTTTACAATCACAAAAAGCAGATGTGATGGCATGATTTAACGTTTTTAACAATTGGTCAGCAATAACCAAAATTTTCGCTTGCTTTGACGGCAACTAAAATAGGTACCTGTATAAATATGGCGATTTTTAACCCCTACGTCTTCGTTATATGGAGCAGAGAGCCCATTATTTATGGACCACAGCCCATTTTCAGGAGTATATGTAAAACATTTTCATGAAATAAAAATGACTCAAGCCTCGCAACTAATTTCTTAAACCACATGTTCCCTTATCAATGATTTATCACAATTGCAAGTGAATAAATAAAGATTAAGATTACCACGGAGAGTATCTAAAAATTTGATTTCGCCACCTTCAGACCACAGCTGCATGGAATACTCGTATGAAACGCTGATAACCGCGGCTTTCTATCTTATTCACGATAGTTTATCGGCGGTTTCATGAGAATTCATATAGCCTGGTATTTACCTACTTAGCGTCGCTGATATTTTCATTCTTATCGTCTCGCACCGCGATGAAGATAAAAATGATCCTTCCTCATACGATACCCCTATTTTCTGCAAGCAGGTTTAAATTACAAAAAGAAATTGGCAATAAATTATCCGTAGACCTTCCCCCCCTTGGTCCAAACTTGGATTCGCCACGGCGAACCCATACACCATCGGCAGCGATCATACATAAAAACTAGCGTGGTTCCTAGCGAAAATAAGCATTGGGTTTGGTCACTTTTGAGTCAATCGGAACATTAGCGTGAAATTTTAGGGAACGCGCACTGACATAGTCATTTGTTTTCACAGGATCAAGCGATTCTCGCATGTGTCAGGATATTTTCATAACTTGTACAATTTATTGTACAGAAGCCTGTTATGTTGTTCGATATTTCCATGAATTTCACTGAAATTTTCATTTTTGTGCGCGGATTTAATTTTATTTTACTGCAATGCGGCGTCATGTTTTCCCATTTTTTCACACGTACCTACTAAGCCTACTTTCAATTATGTTATTTCCGTGTCGGAACACGAAACGTACTCTAAATAGTCGACTCACAATTAGAGTCGGAAGCTTCCACCACTTCTACAATACAAATACAGTCAAAAAGGAATAAAATCTGTATTTAAAAATATTCCATCTCTTCCATTTATCCACATCTACGGCAATGGAAAAATTAAGTTATGGTGAACGATCGAGCCCACTACAAATGGAATTTAGCGTATTTCTCTTCTCCACGTTCAACAGTTGGTGCCGCGAAAGCATGCATACATGCAGGCGGTCCTCGACTTTCGTACACTCGACTTTCGTGCAATTCGTATTTTCGTACGTTCAAAATTGACACCTTTTACTTGACTTCCGTACGCTGAATTCGGACCTACGGACGTTGGTCTGTATTTTTTTTTAAATTCCCGCGATGTTTAGTGCGCATCCCAACATTTAATTGTTTCAAATGGCAGTATATGCGAACAATACGAACGTTTACAATGAAGGGAATTGTTGGTAGTTGACTCTAATCTAGGTGATATATTTGGGAGAGAGACTGCCTGCTATAGGCTCCTTCATCAAGAGAAAAAAAAAGCCTTCATTGGAGAGATTTTTCAAAAAAGTTTACTAGACATCGTCAAATAGCTTTCAATAAAACTGGTAAGATCTTCTTTGGAATTGTGTTTTTTCGTTTGAGTTAAGTACACCTTCAGCAACGATATTGCACGAAATATCACCCTAATTCCGTTTGTCTTTTGTCTTTTTTGAATAACATGCGAAATATACGCGATCATGAATGTCACCTGCCGAATGTCGAATTTTGGTGTGAAAAATAAATGGTATCCAGAGTGCGGGTTCAACATGTTACATGCAATTACATTTTGTTATGCTTCTGGATATGTCTTTTTACTTATAATGGACGTAATAGGTCGAATGTCTCCTTAAACGGCAATAGGAAGTTTCACTCGATAACCAACGGAGTTGTTTTTTTTAACTTTTATTCACAGTTTCTGCGTATTTCAGCGTTTCAGCCTTGCTTGCTTGCTTGGAGACCAATAATGAAGTCTATTATATACGACAAAAATGGCGGGAAAACCTCAACAAGCGTGAACCAATCAGGTTACACCTGAACTCGGATGGAGTGTATATATACTGAAAATTTTTTGAAGAACGGCATTCGGAAGATCCCCTGAGGATGATCAGCAAGTCGCGGATCGAAACGTCGGGAGACATGGACGACATCAACCGGTGGAAAACCCGAGAAACTTTTCTGCAGTCAGGGAAAATTTTTGAAAATTGTCATGACAAGAAATACATTTTATATCATTTTGTCACTAAAAAGTTAGCTTTAAACAGATGCAGTTTAGTTTTTTACGTCAAAACTAGGCAATAGTTTTAAATAGTATTTTTATTTCTCTGAGGCTTTCGGGAAGGATCTATCCCCTCAACGTCCCCCATAATTACGCCACTAGTAAAATGCTGAACATAGGTATGAGCATTCACAAAATGTGTGCCAAAAATAATAAAATGCTTAGGAATGTGCAAAAATTGTAACTTTGTAACAACACCGCCAGGACTTTCTATAATAAGGAAAGTTAGAAGTCTCATTAGTCCAGGAAATGCGTCAAACCATGGCTCGTGAATGCTTGGCATGTTACCGTAGAAGAAAACGTTTCAGCCTACAGAGGAAAATATTTAATTTCTTTCGGCAATGAAACGGCTGCTCATTATATTGTTGAGGAGAATATTGTTCGCGAAACACAGATAGACCAGCGAAGACTTGTACGACATTTTTATTCAATTCTGATTGATTTTTTGTTTTATGAAAAATTCAAAATTGTAGACACGCCGGTGACTTCGTAAATGACTCCGCGCACCGTAAAATTAGCCGTTTTATCAAGTTCATGAACTTTGTAACTCAACCCAGGGAAATTTACTACGTCTACAGCATTCGTCATCCACAATAAGTTGCAGACATCGATTTAGAGTACTAAAATGGCTTTTGCAAATTTTTCGAACGAATATTTATTTGATAATTAACGAAAATTGCCGGCCTCGGTGGCGGTTGGGTAAAATCCTCGCCCGCCAAACCGTAGGACGTGGGTTCGAATCCCACCTGGGTAGGTGGTCCTATTCAGGGAATGGATGTTTGTGTTGTATATTGTTTATACTCCGTTGTAAAGGCCCTGAAGTGCTGATTACGGGGAAATTATAAATAAATAAAAAGTTTAAAACATTATCTAGTCCTCCAGTTTAACTCGAAAAAAAGACTAGTATTAACACTGCATAATTTATTTGTAATTTTTCTATGATACGTAATCTATAAAAATTAGAGATGTGCGAATAGTATCCGCGAAAACTCGAATACCTCGAATACTAGAAAGTATTCGATATTCGAGATCTCGAATAGTTATGCCAAAGGTACCGTCTCGAATACCTCGAATACTTTGAATTTCGCGTCATACACTGTCGCTCGCACGTCGTTGGTAGTTGGCTCGGAAAAATGGAGAGAACTCTGTTCTTTTAGTGCATGCAGCGCTGTTTTAGGCAAGTTGACGAACTACATCAAATTCGCGGCTTAGAGCAGTGAAAAGATTTCGACGTGGGGAACCGAAATCGATCGGGTGAAAAAATCCGAAAATCCCAGGTGTCCTCCATCAGGAGAACCTCAGTGCCGTGGGCCGTGGGATAGCAACATTGGCGTATTTCCCACGATCCGCTATCCCCCTCCATTCAGCATTCGCCTCTGCCACTCTGACGATTGCCTCTTCTCCGAAATCAACCAAAAGGTCCCAGCTCGCGCAGGTATCGTATTACGAAGACCTTAGCTTCGAAAAAATATGAAGTTATCGGAAAATAATAGAATCGCGTTTCACCCTTCCCTCTTTCTCCCCCAATGACCATTTTCCCGCATCCATCGCTTGATAAAAATGAGACGAGGTGTTTACCATGCGTCATTTATGGCTAATAACGACAGGCACTTAGTTTGAATCTTCCCCTGGATATGAAACTACCATAGGGAGAAACTCAGTGCCGTGGGACAGTAACATTGGCGCATTTCCCACGATCCGCTATCCCCCTCCATTCAGCATTGGCCTCACTCACTCTGAGTATTTACCCTTCTTCGAAAGCAAACATAAGGTTACAGCTCGTGCAGGGATAGTATTACGAAGCATTAGCTTCGAAAAAAATATCAAGTTACGCGAGAAAAATAAAATTGGTCTCGCGCCCACCCCCTTTTCTCACCCACTGACCTTTTTCTACCTACCTGCTTCGAATTTCCCCCTTGCTGGAGGTCAACTGCTGCATGAGTCATCTACTAGCCCGAAAGGTGTCTAACAATGACTTTCGGCAATTATTATTACACCTTCATTGGATTGAAATATTAGTAATGTGCGCGTAATTTAAAAAAGAATAAGACCAAACACGACGTATTTCTGACTTTATTTAAGCATTTTATTCAAGAAAATAAATGTCGGAAAGACGAAGAAATACGACGGAGACTTAATATTTTGGCGAAAATCGATATCCTGGCAGCTGAGCTTCTCGGAAGTTGATGCGGTATAGATGAGTCATAGACAAAGAGATAATTTCTCAGGATATTTGGTTTCTCCGTGCTAGCAATTCGAATTCATCTGCTTATCTCGTGAGAACTTTCTAAGATGGACTGAAAATAATGGACGCCTCGGATTGTCCTCTAGCACTTGACAGTAGGAGTGGGGGTAAAGCGAGATACCTGCTGGAAATAGGGAGTTGGATGAAGCCGAGTATCAGATGGGCGTGCCGCAGAAATGGCGTTTCGTAAATAAGAATGTATACATCATACAGAAATCAATCGTAGCAGTGTAAATGCCGAGACGGCATGCAATCATTTTTTTGCGAGGTGGTGTGTCCCCTTAGAATATTTGAAAGAGATGTTAGTTGAATCAACTATATGCCCAAATTGTTTCCATGAAATTAAAATATTCCATTAATCAGCTAAATTCCTGTTTGAATCCTTTAAAGGAAATCTCAATTACGCGTCAAAATCCTGGGTTTCCTGTTGATTAGGCAATCTAGTCGAACATTTCCGCATTCATCGTTTTTTTCGTCCCCCATGAGAACAATAGATCGAGGTTCCAACTTTTTATTAATACATCCATCAAGGGAAATAGAAGAAAAAATCGTACGTTTAATATGCTTTGTGCAATTCTAGTATTCGAGGTATTCCAATATTCGAGCAATGATTTAATATTCGAATTCGATATTCGAGTTTGTGAAATCTGCTATTCGACCCATCTCTAATATTTTTATCGAATAGCAGATTTCTCGAATTCGAATATTAAATCATTGCTCGAATATTCGAATACCTCGAATTTCGAATACCTCGAATACTAAATGATGAATGCTGGAATGTTTGACTCGGTTGCCTATGCAGCAGGCAACACAAGATTTTGGGGAGTAATTTTGATTTCCTTCAAAGGATTCGAACAGGAATTTAGCTGATTAATGAATATTTTAATTTTATGGAAACAATTGGGCATATAATTAATTCAACTAACATCGCTTTACCCCCACTCCTGCTGCCAAGTGCTAGCTGACAATCTGAGGCCTTTTTGCAAAATACAGGTGCTACTCCACCGGATTTTCATCAATTATTTTCAGTCCATCGTTGGAAGTTCTCACGAGATAAGCAGATGAATTTGAATTGCTAGCGGGGAAAAACCCAATATCCTGAGAAAATATCCCTTCGACAGTGACAATAGAGATTAATAGCATAACTCATAAATTGTAACTTGATATATGTTTTCGAAAAAAATACCGCATCAACTTCCGAGAAGCTCTGCTGCTCATATCGAGTTTCGCCAGAATGCTAAGTCTCCGTCGTATTTTGACATTTATTTCTTTGCGTAAAATGCTTAAATAAACTCAGAAATACGTCGTGTTTGGTCTTATTCTTTTTGAAATTACGCGCACATTACTAATATTTCAATTCAATAAAGGTGTAACATCAATTGACGAAAGTCATTCTTAGACACCTTTTGTGCTAATAGATGACTCATGCAGCGGTTGACCTCCACAGAAATGGGGAACTTCGAAGCTGGTAGGAAAAAAAAGGTCAGTGGGGGAGAAAAGGGAGGGCCCGAAACACGTTTCTATTGTTCTCGTGTAACTTGGTATTTTTTCGAAGCTAAGGTCTTCGTAATATGATCCCTGCGCGAGCTGTGACCTTTTTTTTATTTCGAAGAAGAGGAAAGCCTCGGAGGGGGGGCTAGTGCTGAGTGGAGAGGGATACCGGATCTTGGGAAATGCGCTAATATAAGTATCCCACGGTACTCACACTGCAGTTGACCTCCAGAAATGGGGAACTTCGAAGCAGGTAGCCAGAAAAAGGTCAGTGGGCGAGAAAAGGGGGGAGGGCGTGAAACACGTTTTTATTGTTCTCGTAACTCGATATTTTTTTCGAAGCAGTGGTCTTCGTAATGCGATCCCTGCGCGAGCTGGGACCTTTTGTTTGATTTCGGAGAAGAGGAAAGCCTCAGAGTGGGTGAGGCGAGTGCTGAATGGAGGGGGATAACGGATCGTGGGAAATGCCCTAAGGATGCTATCCCACGGTACTGAGGTTCTCCTGGTGGGGGGAATCGGGGATTTTCGGATTTTATCACCCGACCATTTTCGACTCCCCTCGTCGAACTCTTTTCACTGCTAAAATCCACGAATTTGATGTAATTCGTCAACTTGCGTAAAACGGCGCTGCGAGCACTAAACGACTACAGTTCTCTACATTTTTCCGAGTCAACTACCAACGACGTGCGTGCGACAGTGTATGACGCGAAATTCAAAGTATTCGAGGTATTCGAGGCGGTAATTTTCGCATAACTATTCGAAACCTCGAATATCGAATACTTTCTAGTAATCGAGGTATTCGAGTATTCGCGGATACTATTCGCACATCTCTAAAAAATATTGATATTTGTGAATGTTAATCAATTCTATTAATCCCATGTTGCCAAACGAGGTCGCGTCGGTCCACTGCCAGCTCCCGGGAAGCGCTAGACGTGACAACGCGGCATTAGTTCACTCCGGAGTGCATGCTAAAAAATCACGTATTATCGAATCATAGAAAAATTACAAATAATTCCTTTCGGAATCACAAACCTACGACTACCCCTCACTCATGTATATATGGTGTACGTAGCAGCGGGTAATGGAGTGCGGCGATGCTGACAACTATTTTATATGCTTGCTGGAATTGTGCATGAGTAATTATTGACGTTCTTTTCCTTTTTTTTATTAATACTAGCTGCCATCCATACGAAACGCAACTGTTGGGGACAATTTCAGTGAAAAGAACGCGTAACGTAAATGCAAATGCTAACGGTAGACATTCTTTATCGCTATTCTTTATTTCGTTCGCTAAATGTTTCAGGTCATACGCTGACATTTTCCGGGATGCGTGTTCTTTCCATTCCAGGGACCACAACGGTGGAAGAATTCGGGAGGGAAGGGGGAAAGAGCTGACGCATAGACATGGGAATCTTTGTGATGCGCAGTTCCCACGCTGGGAACTTGTTTAAATTGGGTTTGTTAAAATTATCGGGGAGTATTACTTAGCCCCTAAAGCCCCGACAGAATTGCTCCCCTAAAATGAAAATCTAAACTCCGCCCACGTCGTCTGCGGTACATATAACAGTCATTGTATTATCAGTGAAACATTCATCAATATTTTAGCATACCTCTTCAACTTCTGTAAGTATTACGGAAATAAAATTTCTTTCATTCACTTATAAATGCTCATATATATCTGCCACTTACTTGCTCAGTGGAGTTATCAATTTCACAGTCGCTGCATCGCACCGGTTAATTCCCCGATTCCTCCGATGGCAAGTCGCAAAGTGATTGAAACAGAACGACAATGTTTCAATTACTCGAGACGCACTCCACTTCAAATGTTTCTTCACAATATCAACGATGCATGGAGGGGGGAAGTTAACTTATTAATTGGTGAACTTAAATACTCAGAAGACCTGACCTGCCTTGACCACTTCACACGGCTTATCCCACAACCGGCCACCAGAGCCACCTCTCTGCGACAAGACGCAATGACTCAAGGGAGCGCGCGAAAATCGCCAGATAAGAAGGCTTTGTTTCTCGAGGAGGTATGGGTTCTGGCCGGTAGTTAGGGCAAGCAGTATAAAGACGAAATAGACAATATAGACCTTGTGGACCTTGGAAGAAAAAGAAACTGCCTCCAGTTTGGTGATGGGCTTAGTCGGTCATTCTCGTGATCCCAATCACGGTCACCAATCCTTTGAGTGACTCTGTCATGATCGCCAGGTCATGAATGAATGGGCGTAGGCTACGGAATGGGTCATGATTGTGGAAACTGGACGGTAATCACGACCGAGTAGGCAATCACAGCCGCGTAGGCAATCACGACGGCGTAGACAAACACAACCGAGGGGGCAATCACTAACCTGTTGTCAATCATGAGCCGGCGATCGCTCTCGTCTTAATGGCAATTCCCACGTCGCGCGTTAAAAAACGAAAGAATCATGAACGACTGACTATCGCGATGGATGGAAAACATGGAGAACGTCCACGGTCATGAACGACCGACGCGACGACGACATTCAGATGACCGAGAGGAAATGATCCTCTCGGTCATCTGAATGATCCCATTCATTGATCAATCCCAGAGATGACCCATCATTACGCCAATTATGAATCATTTCAATCGGAGCAATGCAGTGGTGTCATGGTGCCGGAACGCCGGCGTTCCGGCTATGGTAATTTTCGGCGTGAAATATAGACAATATTGTAGCCCCTTTCAGACGAAACGACTCTCTCGCAATGCCGTGCGTGAACGGTGGCCGGCGGAAAATTGTTTCCTCTGAAAGTCAGTGGCGTTTTGGTTCCGGAATGCCATTCCGTCTCTGGTTAACTAAAAGTCGACATGGTCAAATAACACTTTTATCAATTTTGGTGCCTCAAAATTACTAATTTAAACATTCATAACCGAAAGAAAAAAGTAATAAAATCTAAACGATAATTTGTATAAAAAAGAGACAGAGTTGAGGAAAGTGCGTTCAGGCACTGCTAATTTTGCCATGACGTCTTTGAGCATTAGAAAACCCTCACTCCTTCGGAAATAGAAGAGGCCCCTTCCCTTTTATCTGTTCTCGGTACCTCTCGGTTCTTCTCTTGCTCAGGAATGACCATTGTCCGACTGCTTTGTGGAGAGACTGCACCCGACAAGACCCCGAAACATTAAAAACTCCTTTTCGACCGGCCTTCACCCTTGCAGAGCCTATAGCCTATAGGGTAGTTTTCTTTTTGTATTTCATTGCCTAAATCGAAAGATTATTACTCCTGGAATACGTATTTCACGCTTTTAGATTTTTAAATGACGATATATATTTTTCGCTGTTAAATGAAAAGTGAAAAATTTCAAGCGCGCGAAAACGCGACGGGTAAGTAAGAATGCCGGGAAAAAGTCCGTGTGACGTCGTTCTGGTTCCCGCTGCCGCAACTGAGGTGACCTTGGGGCGAGGCTTTGAGCGCTGATACGACGCAGGATGCTAGCAGGTAGCAGAGTACCATGCTAGCTGGTAAAGCTTAGCTTAAATAAGGATTATTAATACCACAGAGTATACAGAGAGGAAAGAGGGCGCCCTAAGCTGTAATCGCGAAATGCGCTTCCGGCCATGTTCTAAGCGCGTTAATGATCTCAAGCATCGGGTCTTTTAGCATGGATTGAAGGGTAAAGGCGTGGAATCCCGGATCGTATTCGTGTTTTAAAGGGCGAATCGCATGCAAATATCATTATTTGGTGAGCACTAAATGCGATGGCGGATAATGAAAGGCGAGGAGGATACACTTGGTGTTCTGCAATTAATTGCAAGAATAACTCAGGAATGCCCAAAAGCGACCTAAGTTTTTTTCCGTTTCCCGAAAGATCCTGCACGGTAAGTTTGAAATTATTTATTATATTAATATTATTTATGTTCCCATAATTGTTTTTATATGCATCATATAGGTGTGATATTGATTGAGAGAAGTGTTCTACTTCATACTATGACCACGTTTTTTCACAGGAGTAAGGAGTGGGTTATCCGGTCACGGCGGAAAGATTTGGAGGATAGAAGTCCATCTTATTTATATAAGAATTGCAAATTATGTAGTGTGCATTTTGAAGATTGCATGTTCTTGAATTTTTTAAAGAACAGACTACATAATCATGCGGTGCCGACGAAATTTAATGTCCCCAACCTGCCTCTTGTTTGATCCATGCCTCTTGTTGGATCTCAGAGGAAACCTCCGAAACCGAGAAATATTACGGATGTTGTGCCTTCATTGGGAACAACAAAGGAAGGTAAGAGAATTATTCTTACTGATATTCTACTACCTTAATGTTAATAGTGACTCAAGTCGTTGGATAATTTATTTTTCCATTCTTTCCCTTATTTTTACTGGAAAAGGTAGTGGAACGTGTTTGTGCCTGTTAATTTTCTCTTATTTAGGACACTTTTTATTTCATTACTTCCTTATGCTTCATTATGAGCGATATTGAATTGAAATTTATGTTTTCATACCGCATGTGCGCCTTGAATCAGTAAACATAACTTCGTTAGTCGGAGAGTAATAAGTAAAATTTACTTATATTGTAAAATGAAAATCATTGTCATTGGATAGTAATGGAGATGATTCAAGAATTTAAATTGGTTAATTGCTACGTGTATCCAAAATATATTCGTGATTAGTGGCGCTGTTAATATGAAAATCGCATAATTTCCGATTTCTAGTTATTCGAGACAGTTTCCCTAACCAAATTAATAATAAAATTTCTTTTGATTAATTATAGAGAATCAATGTCCTGAAGCTGTTCCGGATAATTTAGGCATCTCCACCACTTCTGTGTTAATACCTTATCAAACGAAGAAAACTTTCCGACCTCAGCCAGTTTTAATAGGTGATAATTAAGACATGTTTTCCTGAGCTCTGTGCCTCATGCATGCATTGGTAACCTCAGACGATGTATAACTCCTATCTACTCGTATAGAAACTAGGTCCCTGTGACATCACGTGGAATTGCATCGCATGGGCGCCAATCTGGTCTTTTTGAATGCGGTGAAAATTGATCATTAACATTCGTCTAAGCCGGAATTTCTAATACCAAATAATTTGCATTTTATAAATACAATAATGGTGGGAAACGAATCGCAATCGATGCATTCCATTTTCTTTGATAAAGGAAACTACTCTATTGGCTCCATGCTTATTGTCAGCGATTTTAAGGGTTTACGTGCTGGACGCATTAGATGATTCAGAAAAAACTCAAGGGGGTGGGGGCACCAAATTTATCTTGAGCTACCTTTACTTTTATCGTAATGAAAAATACTTCGCATGCAAATTTTAGAAAGTATTATTTGAACTGACTATAAACATACATCAGATAATGCCATCTTATGAAAAAATAAAAGTTACATTAGGGAAATTGCATACTTTTTATAAACAGTTTGCTGATATACTACAGTAAACACTTAGTACAGCAATATACTTTTTTCCGCTTAAAATTCAGTTTATACCCTAGAAAATGACTCCCAAAAGTCGCCCGAGTTTCGCGGGCTAAAAAATACCGCCCCCACTAATCTTTGGCTGTGACGTCATAGTTCAGTACGAGTCCAAGATCCAAGCCCAGTAACTGCAGGTTTGGAAGAGCCACGTTGCGTTTAAAGGAGAACATGGCTGAAATAAGGAAAAATTACAAGTGGTGCATTGTTCCTCTGTGCAATAACACCCCAGAAAAAATTTTCGTCTGCATTCCCACGGAGGAAATTAGAAGAAAAGCCTCGATGCATGCCGTCTGTCGGGATGAGCGTTACGGAAAAATAAGAGTATAATAAACGGAATGATAAACCCGTGTGCTATGTGAGCGAAGATAACTTTAATATTAATAATATATCCATATTTCATTGACTGAATAACTTGAAACTGAGATTTTTCGATAATTCGGCCGCCGTAGAATAAAAACTCAACTTCCGAACAAAAATCGAGATAGGTGTTTCTCGATGGTTACGATCGTTACGATGGACTCAAATTATTAAGGCACTTGTTCAATTTCAGTTACGGAAGGACATGGAAATTCCATGATGTTTAAAATCAAGGGAGGAAATATGAAAATATAGAGCAACGTTGATCCTCATGCATTCGAGTGCCAGCCAAGAAGACTGCGTTTTCTTCTACTGTCGGCGTCAAAATGATGTGCCGCTGTACTTTGCAAATTTATATCCTGGCTTCACTACATGCTATAATGATGAACTATACGTCATTTTAAAGGAAATTTTATCCTAAATTCTGATTTATTTTGTTACCTAAAAAATGAAAAATGTAGACACGGTCAGTGCAATAAATGACTCCGCGCACCGAAAAATTAGCCGTTTTGTCAACTTCATGAACTTTGCAACTCAACCTAAGGAAAACTACTACGTCTACAGCATTCATCTTCCACATTAATTTACACTCATCAGTGCGGATTAATAAAATGGCTTTTGGGTATTTTTCGAACTTATATTTTGTTATAAATTAATGAAAATATTTAAACATTATCTTGTCTCATAGTTTACCCCGAAAGATAAAGGAAGTTGTAGATTGAAAAAGAATGGAATCCAGAGGTGGTCACAAAAAATGAATCGCAGCATTCTTTGATTTTATTCTACGCCGTTGCTTGCTTTTCAAAAAAAAAGTTGAGTCACAAGAGGAATGTTCCGCGGCCTTTGATTTGGAAACTATGGAGATAACAAGAAGACATGTGTGGATCAGCAATTTCCATGTAGTTGGTTGTCAGGATAAATCAAGGATCCATTTAAAGGTTGTCAGGCCATCGTATAGAGATAGGACTGATGTGCACCACAGGGGAAATGGGGTGTTTGAGGGAAAGTCAAACCCTAAGTTGCCCAAAGAATGTGCAGTTCTATGTTGCTCTTTCCTCAGTTAAAACCAAATAGAAATTGGATTGGGATGATATTTCCACCACGGGTTCCAGTGATAGTGCAGGTGATCACGGTCATCGTCGAAAGTCATCCCTATAGGATTTCCGATACGGAATTTTTAAGTGACAACCGATCGCAATGACGATGAGCTCGCCTTTAGAGAAGGTTTCGGATATATCGTGAGAAAAGCTCCCAAAATGTATTAAAGACTCTGTTTGGAAAACATGCACATTTTTATGCTAATTTAGGAAGTATTTCATTTCAAAAGTAACTTATTAACACCTGAAGACGTTGTGTTTATTATATCGATCGAAGTGCGATTGACCGATTCTTTCTGCAGAATAGGAAGTGGCTTCGGGGTTTTTAGTCACAAGATGGTAGATTGTGTTGGAAGTTCGTCTATATTATCGCTACTAAATTGAAACATTAATAGTCTGGCTTCCTCAGAGCTTCCTGTCGCCCTCCAGGCAAGGTATTTTTAAGTTGAAAGTATCATCGACAGCTTCGAGGTGGAAATAAGTTCACCATAAGACTCTACCGGACTGCCAAAAGAATACACATTTCACATGAGTATACGCTTTCGCCAATATTACTTGCAAGTCTCACTTTGCTATGAACTAAAAAAACATTTCAGATGCACATCAGCTACCTTTCCATTTCTTGGCATCGACGAAGTCTACAGTTTCACTAAAATACCCTGTTATCATGATGGAATCAGTAACAGGAAGCTTGCTAGGATCAGCCTAAGAATAACCATATGCCTTCATCTTTACGCAATCTATCGCTTTCAATGGAGGAGAAATAGATCAAATAATAGCCCTGAAGTCACAATGAACAACTCCGATACGTCTGCACTTCAATAAATGAATCATAACCACGCCGTCGCATGTATTCAAGTATGCAACCTATACTATGGCCGTGCCGCCGTGCCTCGTACTGAACTATGACGTCACTTTTCTACCAGCCAATCATCGGGCGTTTTCGCTTCTCACTTGCATTTGAAAATTCTCGTGAACTTTGATGCATTAAATATCGCAAACCACGTCATAAAATAATAAAAAAAACTTTCACCGAGGTATGCAAACATATATTTTTATATAATTTTGGGGCAATTAATTATATCTGAAATATATGCAAGTTCCCTATTGTAATTACTTATGCAAAGATAAGGTGCGTTTACACAGTTTTACATGTTACATAAACAAATTACATATAATATGTTTTAAGAGAAAGCCACAAATCCGATCCACATGTAAAAATTATTTGGTTTTACGAATCCCAGTTTACACGAATGTTAATGGTCAATAGAGTATGTGCACTCGGGAGGAATACGACTGAAATGCAGTTTATTCGATAAAGTGTATCGTAAATATCATTACTTTCGATTAACAGCATTAATTGTTGCTTAGTTTGTTTAATAATTACTATTTAATATGCATTGTTTTCGCAACGATATTAGGCAGACGAAAACGCTCATCTATTGGCTCCTCGGTATGTGACGTCATTCTGGTCTATCTCATCAGCGTGCAAGGTGTTTATCGTGTTATGATCGTGTTTATGATTCAATAAACTACGTGTGCATTGGAAAAAGTTGGTGGATCTGATCTGTGTAATGGGAAATACTTTTAAGTGCTTATCGTGGAATCAGGTTTCGTGAGGGTTTCTTCAAATAATATCCCGAAGGTGGATGCTTCAATGATTGACCGTGCTGATTATGTTGGACTATACCTACATGCCTCAGCACGAAGTTTTAATGTTGAACTGGAGCTTTTTTGTTGTCTTGTCTCATTCATAATAAAGAGCAATCGACGGGAAACCGCATCGGAAATTAGGTCTAACATAAGTGAATTAAGTAAGATTGTTTACAGTAGGTAATTGGCCAAAAGTTTGTTAGCACGATTCGAAGGTTTACGGAAGTAAAAGTGCCGGTAGGTAGATAACTATCGATATTTGTATTATTGTCATTTCAAATACCGATCATAATTTAATTTATCTATTTAACTTTTTTCTATTCTATTATTATTTAACATACTGACTCGCGAAAAATAATTTTTCATGCTCAGTTATGGCCCGTGGTGACTGCATGAATATCCATAGTTAATTATTAAAGTGCCGTTACTGAGCTGGGTTCTTCTTCTTCTGGGCTATTTAAGGTTTTAAACATAAGCACAAATAACTGAAGTTACATTTTGGTCCAGTTTAGGCAGTAATCTGATCTTAATTTCTTAAAAAAAAAAGCACTTTTAGTCGACGTATTTGTTCTTTCGTAGAATTAATGTATTCAAAAGCAGAGTTCTGATTATCTCAATGTTTCTACAAGTTATTTTCAGTTCGCTAACATAGATATGTCAGTCAGATGTACATTTGCTTGGCTGAGGTGTATGAATAGCATTTGTGAGGTATGTCTAAAAATTGGTTATTGAAAACTTGGTCCGGATGAATGACGGAAATATCTCGGGCTGGAAATCAAATGTTTGATAGTTAGATCAGACGATTACTTTTCATTCATTCGGTTTCAATATGCTTCTCAAAGCATTTGTTAGCACAATTTAATAATTGGTTCATTTTATATTTCTTCACAGCATAAGTTTATTTGTTTTCAAGGTACAAGTGTCTTGTTATGACTATCCATTAAGCGAGGAATCCCTGCGCGCGGTGCATTTCCAAAAAGTAGTCCCGACTTGTGATACGTAATAATGAGCTTATTTCACATCCGATTTGGAAAATATTAGCATCACTGTGTCTGGAATTAAATTACAAACATTTTGAATACCCAAACTATCACTTTTTATCGAAAATTAATTTTCCGTTTTTTAGTTAGCAGTACGGGTACAGTTACTAAGTTGGTTACTTATTAGTGACTTAGTTTTCACGAATTAACTCGTAATATTTTCAAGGATCATCACTGTTTAAGTGTCTCTTAATTTTAATGTCACTATAAATCTGCAAACGAACGCAAATGCGAGAACCGAGGAGTAAGAAATACGATTAGGTAGTTCGAGGTAGAAAAGTTGATAGAGTCTTGTCGTCAGCGTAACCGAGAAACAAATGAATTAAAAGATGTAGATGATGGCATGTACACACTTTAAATCAAGTTCATAAGCCATTCCATGGCTTCTTTCCAAACTCAGTATACGCTGTAGAGGGGCTCACCCTAAAGAACAAGGAATGCCTGAGAACACGTCGAACAAAATTACGTCACAGCCTTGAGAATATGGCCGACTGGTGTTTCAGCGCATCATTAATTTTGCAAATTTTAATAATTAATATCTCGCTTAAAAAGTACCTCTCTATTCTCAGACTCGGAATTTAGCCTAATTGAGGTGTAAATTCTTTTTTAAGACCACTTCCCAAAAATGTGCACATACTCTATTTAACCTCATTTGAAAAAGGCCAGATTGGCGCCCTTGCCATATCACTCCACGTGACGTCACAGGGACATAGATGCTACACGAGTAGTCAGGAGTTCTACATCATCTTAGATTACCAATGCATGCATGAGGCACAGAGATCAGGGAAACATCTCTTAATAATCACCTATTAAAACTGCCTATGGTCGGAAACTTTCCTTCTTTTGATAAGGTATTAAATATCCTTATTTAAGCCAAGAGCTAACTGCTAGCAGCCTGCATCGCAGCGGAGCACATATCCTCGCCCCAAGGTCTCCTCAATCGGCGGAAGCCGGAACCAAAATGACGTCACACGGGCTTTTCCCAGCATTCATACTCAGCCGTCGCGTTTTCGCGCGCTTGAAAATTTTCACTTTTCATTTCATCACGAAAAATAGATATCGTCCTTTAAAAATCTATATGCGTACTCCAGGAGTAATAATCTTTCGATTTAGGCAATAAAAAAATAATAGGAAACCATCCTATTTCGTTCGGACCCCCACTACTGCCGAGAGGTCATCCCCCAGGCCGCCCTCCCTATTCCTGGATCCGCCACTGTTCATGAGCATTCACGGGTCTTCTATACTCTCTCCACGCCGCTCCATACTCTCGAAGTCGAGAAAGCAAATGCTTTGTTTCAGTATTCTTGGCCTCCCTGCCCACCCAAGCCCCAGAGTTGAGGGGAGATTACTGTTACGTGCCATATCATCTTCTCTCCGTTGGCCAACTGCGCATCGGAAGCCGTTTATGTGGGCGCGCGCATGGCGGGATGGTCATTATCCTAAACATTTTTCCTTCCTTGGGCTATCAGTCGTGTGCTTTACTCCCCAGTAATACGGCGGTCACAGTGGGTCACAGTCAGGGCCGCATTTAGATGACAAGAAGTCCTAGGCTATTCCACTCAGTGGCGCAGCGAGGGGGGATTTGGGGGTATAAACTCCCCCCCCCCCCCACCTCCCGAGGTCTGAGAAATTTTTAAGTTTAATCCATTTTACTTAATTGGATAGATATTACTAATAGAATAGTGTTAGGATTGATAAAATATCCTTCAGAAAGCCGTGAAACTCACCATTTTGAACCATTTATCTTAAAATTCCGCAATTTACTAATCTCACGCATACAGCTTATCCTGGTGGGTATTTTTATAGTTCCCCCCAGCATTAATTCCCAGCTACACCCCTGATTCCACTTACAATTAGGCCAATTCACTTCCCATTTTTAAATGCGTAAATCACATAGCAAGGGCGTACCCAGCGAGGGGCAGGAGGGGGCAACTGCCCCCCCCCCCCTTAGAAGCAAAAATAGCAAATTTCTTTGAGAAAATAATATTTTTTAAAGCAAATAATTTTAATAAACTAATAAAGACTAACTTTTACAGTTTCCTTAAAATGTTTATTTCATTTACCTTTTCCATACTTAAATCTTACCTACAAGTGCTACAACTTGAACAACCATGGCTTGCTCCACCCCTAGTTTTGATCCTTGTCACATAAGAGGTAATAACATACATGCTCACTGTGATAGATATCAATACGTCAAATGGAACATGTATGATTGGTAATGACCAGGGATGCCGACTCACAAAAAATATTGGAAATATTTATATTAAATAATATATTAAAAATATTTATAATTAGTGAGATTTAAGTTTTTTTAAAGCATTTAAGAAGAGTCATATGATCAACATTAGAACCCTGATAACTCGAATCTCGATATCTGGAGACTCCGGGGAAAATCGACAAGCCTGACACATTTTTTCCTCACACCCATAACGAATTTTGAGGGGGCTCGGGCCCCCTCAGGCCCCATGCAGTCGGCGCCACTGGTACTGACTTTCATATTTTTGGAGTGGTTTAAGGGTGGCAAGAACGGAAAAGGGAGACCTCGAACAAAATGTATGGAACAGGCAAAGAAGGATATGATAGAGAAGGAATAAGCAGGTGTGAAAAGATTAGCTGATGGAAGAATAGAGCGGAGAGCTGCGTCAAACCAATCGCAGTACGTATATTACGACTTATAATTTGTCTAGGATTGTTGTATACTAGTGATAATGATGTAATTTTAATTTTGCCAACCATTTAAATGTTGGCCCTTCTTCATCTTGAGGCTGAAACCTAATCAGCTTATAAGGAAATTCGGCCGATGCGGCCCTTGTCATAGTTCCCCCTCTACTCACTAGATGGAACCTTGACCTTAGCAGCTTTTGCGTGCTATTTGTCACAATGGGACCAATCTGATTTCGTAGGTCTCCTATCTGCGCCTTAACTCCGCCAACAATACGTGAATCCCCCCTTGCCCCTCGCTGGGTACGCCCATGCTCATCACACTTTCATCTGAATTGATGCGAAATATTTCAGTCTGTGAGTAATATGTATTGACAGTTACAGAGAGTTGTGGAGCCGGATTCAGAATAGGGACATGGGGGGGGAGGCGGCTCGGAGGGTGGCCTGGGGGTTGGGGGGTAACCTCCCAGCAGTTGTAGGGGTCCGAATAAAATTACCATTTCATCTAGCGTAAATTGGATATCCAAGGGGAATGCTATCAGTGGCTTAGTCAGGACTTTCGATCGAAGGGGTCCAAATTAACCAGGGTGGAAATTTTTTGAAAAACAGGATACTAAGTAGAGAGAGCATTACTTCAGTAGAGGGTTTTAAACTAATTTCAACAGTTTCCATTAACGATAAAGCTTAATTTGCAAAAAAATCTTGTGTTAATTCATGATTTCTCAATATTTTGATTTTTTTATGAAGGAAAGAATTTTTTTAATCATTTTTTTGGAGGGAGGGGGGGTCCGGACCCCCCGAAACCCCCCCCCTGGCATCGTCACTGGATGCTATAACCCCCACCACGCACTAGCCTATAGCATGCTGGTGATTGATCACCCCCTGCCAAACACCCTAGAGGTGGCTTACAGGGTTTTATGTAGACGTAGCCCCTTTCTGGATCCGTCTCTATGGTGAATGATGAGTGATAAACGCTACTTATTGGTCGGCCTCATGTAATATTATCTCTTTGTATGCATGCAAAATAGCACGCATTCCATGATCTGTCTTTGCAAGTAATCGCTCATTTCACCGATTTACTAATTTCTTTTTTTGCGTGATTAATGGGAATTGTGACACGGATTCGTAGTTCGAATGAACGATACCACCAGAGAATCATGATTCATCACTCTCGTATGTCATTTTGAACGATTCATCCTAATGAGTCGCTCAAAATTAAAGATTCATTCAGAACGATAGTGTTTTTTTCTTCAGTTGTCTTCCTGCATCATCCTGCATTCAGCGCAGCTCGAGTGAGTCAACCGCAGGAGACATCGTTGGTCGTCTGTTCGTCTGGAACGCAGGAGGTCTTTTACCGTCTAATACCTCTCTGAGTAATCGGATTTTGTTTATCTGTTGTGAGTGATGGGACCATTTGCCAGTGATAAGTATTTTGCCGTGTAAGTCGGTGTGATTCTTGCTATTCAATCGACGGTGCGATGGAGAAGGACCATGATTCTTCTGGCGGAGCCGCGGCGACAGCGGACGAAAGCGCTGCCGAAGAAGGAAACGCCGCCGCAATCGTGAGTAACAGCAGTTTCGTTTCGTGACAATAAAATCAGTGAATTTTTACATCGGCTAGAGTTAAATAGGGACTTAAATTGTTAGCGGAGCGTGTGATCGACGAAATGGCGGTTAGTCAGTTGTAGAGGGTTTCACGCTGGTTTTGCGCGTTCCTCCTCAATGACAGCAGAGTCAGCATCAATGACCAAGTTTTTTGAACACATCTTTAAAACTATGTGAGCCATATTTGTGTGTCAGAACCTCAATTTCAACATTTAGCATAATAACCGCCGTTTGAAATAATTTTTCAAATGACGCCATACTTGATTGATGTCATCGTGCGGCTGAAAAATTTCTTCTCTTCGCCATGAAACCATGTCTCCATGGTTCTTCTTGGTTAACATAGCGAATGGTTGTTATGATAAGCATGGTGAATGGTCGTTATGGTAATGGTCAATGCCTTAATGTTTTATGGTGACGGCTGAACTGGGCTTGATCATAAACGATGGTTTCCGGAATTTTATTTTGTTTCAGGAGGAATATGAAATTTTTCAGGAGGTGGTAGGGGAGACATATTTTGTCTATAAACATGAGGTAGCTACTCCTTAGTTACTGCGCTATGGCAACAAGAGCGTAACGTAGATCAAGAATGGTGGGGGGCAAGCCGTGGTCGTTCAAGTTGTAACACGTAAAAGTTAACGAAACCAAACTTTTAAGGAAATTATAACAGTGCTTTATTAGTTTTCAAATTATTTGCTCTGAAAAATATTTTTATTTTTTAATGCATGTTTTTTGTTAACATCACTTTATTTTAGGATTTATAGAAAAAATAGTTGAAAATTTCGTTTTGAACTACATTTGCTTCTGCGGGGGGCAGCTGCCCCTTAACGCCCATACTTATGGCGTACGTACGCCCCCCATACGTACTGCCCCTTTACACGCTTTACACCCATGGGCATGGTCCTCATACCAAGGGGGCGACATACCCATAAGGATAATGCGTATAGGTTTTGATACATCAGTGCCATCTATGCCAGTGGTCCAATGCTGCCGCGAAGTTTGAATGCACATCTCGGCGCGTGTTTCAATTTTTTTTACGCGTCACGATAGAGCGTGCTATTCAGGCCTAATAATGATACTGCAATTGCGAGAAACTTAAAAGCAGTGAATGTAGGAAAATCTTCCTGAAGAACTTCCCCAGGTTACTAAAGCAGTAACCATAATACAAGATTAATGTACAAAGTCAACTGGCGATCTGGTGGTTGGTAAGAATAATGATCTCGGAAACTTACTTCAGTGGACATTAGTATTTATTGATACAATAACTGGCAAAAGAAATACAACAATAACAATTTCAATATGACATACTAGAGATGAAATCTGAGGAAGTTAACCATTCTACAAGCACATGAGATGCACAAGCATCAAATATCAATGACAACATGAGATGAGCAGCCTTTGCGTAATAGGAGAAAGATTCCATTACTTAAGTAAACACTCCACAGACAAAGAGGGTGACCCAATTTTCCTTGAGGTAGATGTATCTTGCAATAGCTCTGGTACAGGGAAAATAATGCTAATCTTGAAACCTTAGACCATAACAATACTTCACTAGAAATAAGCATGCAAGTTTGGATATAATTTCATGGAAGATAATTATTTAAATATGAAATGAGGACATTATTTCGTAGGAAGTTGTTCATGATGAGTACCCATTAAGATATACAACATATCTTGGCAGAGGAGTCTTAAAATGAAAGGTTCTTATAAGTTGATATCCATCACTTATACGAAAGAAAGTATTCCAAAAGTAGAAAACGAGAAAAGTGAAGAATATTTTATACCAATGTAGTAGAAATTAAGTTCTTACTTCAAAATGAAAGAGATTAAAGTTTTAAGAAATGTAAACATCGTAGAACACTTAATGAATAATGCTCAATTAATGACAATTAAACAGTTGAAAGGACAGAGTTGAAATAGCAAATTACATACATAACCAACAAAATGATTAGCATTAAACAAACGAAAGCATAGCACTAGCGATAAATGAGTAGTTTGAACACTAGAAAAACTGCAAGTACAATGAAAAACATACTGAAATATAAGGAATACAAGACACCATAAAATTTTGAAAACATGAGAAAAGGTTAGCTAATCACAGGTTGAAATCAAAATGGAATAATGAAGGAAACAGAATTACTCACATTTTCATCACCAAATACATTTCATACCCACGCAATTTAGCAATAACCAAGATCATTGAGACTTGTATCCTTCATCGAGCACATTCCAAAATCGTAAGGGACACTGTAAGCAATAAAATAAAGTCTGCAGTTAACACTAATGACTATCAATAAGCCTCAATATCACGTTTGTTTACATCGAGATTCAATATGGCAGCCCCCAGTTCATTACTGCTCAGAAAAACAGGCTACACCAGCGCCTCTATGTTGGGTAGGCCGTTGGACCACTGGGGCTCCGGAAAAATCTAATCGAAAGAGGTTTTCTATACGATATATCGCAGTTCTGTCGCCCCCTTGCTCATACACCATAATACTTACACATAACATGGTCCTATACCTTATAGGACCGTGAGTATGGGGCACGCCCATGTGTGGCAACGCAACATTTTTTTAGTGCACTTTGCAGTTACCATAAACACAATTTTTCTTGAATTTCCAACCTTTCCGACATTTTATTCATTACTCAGTATTGTCAAGGGCATGCAATTACTTAGGTTGGGTGAAAATGTGCGATTATAATTTTCTGAATCAAGTAATCTGAGAGCTTAATTAAATGAGATCATAGCGAGTATCGACTGTTGGATTGCACAATACCACCTAATTTGACATAAATGGTTTCAGATACATAATTGTAATCGCACATTTTCGCCGATCCTTAATTAGTCAATGCTAAAAAGTTTAGTGTATTTGTGAACTGTCGAAAAGGGTGGATGCAAAAAAAAAACCGTTTTCATGGTAACTGCAAAGTGGATCCAAAAAAAATTTACTGTTGCTATAGCTTAGTACAGCGGTTCCCAAACTTTTTCTTTCCGCGACCCATTTTAGCTCATTCTTTTTAGCCCCTAAAAATGGTCGTCCAAGTTTAAGTACGTTGTTCACCATATTATTAGTATCTCGCGACCCCTTTCCGAACGGCCTACGACCCCCTTGGGGGTCGCGACTCCCACTTTGGGAACCACTGTCTTAGTAACTAAGGAGTTGCCTCCACATATCGATGGCTAAGTTCAGTAACACGTATCTAGAATTCCGCCGGTTTAAAAACAGGTATGTTAAACATAGTGTATTAACATTAAAAAAATACAATACAAGCAAAAAACTTCTCTTTGTTTTCAAATGAATGCTTCTTTTTCAGTCTTATGAAATTTTGGTTTTTAATTTCAGTGCACAAGAAAAAAATTGTTTTTTTTTGCTCTCCTGAATAGTTGCTATTTTTGAGATACGTGTTGTTAGAACTTAGCCATCGATATGTTTATTGACAAAAAAAATGATTGAAATTTTTCCCATACTTCCTCCTGATTATCGCAGATTCCTTCTGAAACACCCTGTGTTTATCAGACGGTCCACGATAGCTGACATTACGAAAAATGGTAATTGTTCGTCATATAGGTATCCGAAGTATACAAGTTTGAACGTATCTTTATTGCTAATTTTTTTTCTTTGAACCGGACAGCCGACTAATTCCGCGTTTGATTCTTATTCCTTTTCTTCTCGCTCGGTTCTTGTCTCCTCCCTAATTAAAACTGATAAGCTCTTGGCGTCTGGGTGATACGCAATCTGGGGACGTGCTCCTTGTCAGAGATGCTGGGATGGAAGCGTCCCCAGGTCACAGCCAGTGCGTTCATCGGGAGCCAACAGCCCAATCAGGGCACGGAGCGACCTTATCACAACTCATCCCTTCAATCTCGACTGTGGATAAAGGGGAAAGGGTTTTACAAGCCGTCTTCTGGCTCGGTCTATTCTTTTCGCACTCGGCAAGTGTTCATGTAAACCTTAAGTTTCACACCAGCCCTAGAAGTGATAAAAAATCGGCAATATTTTTTCTTTCAAAGTTGGGTGTCATATATGTTATTTTCGGAATAAAAAAAAGAAAAAAAAATAAATTTCGGCATTATAAACATGAGCGTACTCAGAATCAAAATTAGGGGAGGGAGGGAAACTAGCTGTGGTCGTTCAAGTTGTAACTTTTTTTGCACAGAAAAGGTTAATGAAACCAAAATTTTAAGGAAATTACGACAACAATTTATTAGTTTTTACAATTATTTGCATGAAAAAATAATGATTTTTATTTTGGTTCCATGTCTAATACTAATATCATTTTTCTTCAAAAGGAAAATTTGTTCATAACTTTTGTTTTGCACTAAATTTATTTTCGCTTCTAGGGGGTTGAGGGCAGTTGCCCGCCCATAATCCCCGCTCGGTACGCCCATGAATATAAACCTACAGTAGGCTCCACAATTTGCAAATCTTTTCGTTTAAACTTTCATTTTATATTGCGCATCCATTGACTCGTATTCGTGACATCAATGACGACTCCATGGCCCGCTGTTGTTCCCGAGGTCCACATGCTGCCATGGCCAAGCCGCCTCAGTAAGCCTGAGGTGGGGGGTGTAAGGACTCAAGCCGTTTATGGGCTCTCAGCCTAATTCGTGTGGAGGCTATTTTAAGGCCGTTTCACACGGGGCACGGAATTGCGCAGGTTAGAGCTGCATTAATTTCTAAAATGGCGTGGAATTGCGCGAATGCATGAACGAAATTAGAACATGGGCTATTTTGCCGTCTCGCATCCACGCATTCTCGCATGTGTTTTAGCAATTCACCGCTTTACAGGACGCAATTTTGATTGCGCCTTCGCGCGTACGTCAGATTACGCAATAGGGTGGTTTCCTATTATTTTTTTATTGCCTAAATCGAAAGATTATTACTTCTAGAGTACGTATTTCACGCTTTTAGATTTTTAAATTACGATATCTATTTTTCGCGATTTAATGAAAAGTGAAAAATTTCAAGCGCGCGAAAACGCGACGCGTAAGTATGAATGCCGGGAAATCTCTCCGTGTGACGTATTTCTGGTTCCCGCTGCCGCCCTGTGAGGTGACCTTGAGGCGAGTTGAGCGCTGATACGACGCAGGATGCTAGCGGGTAGCTGAGTACCCTGCTTTCTGGTAGCGCTTGGCTTAAATAAGAATTATTAATACCTTATCAAATGAAGAAAACTTTCCGACCTTAGCAAGTTTTAATAAGTGACTATTAAGACATGTTTCCCTGAGCTCTGCGCCTCATGCATGCATTGGTAATCTCAATGTATAACTCCTATCTACTCGTATAGAAACTAGGTCCCTGTGACGTCACGTGGAGTGGCATCGCTCGGGCACCAATCTGGCCTTTTTCAAATGAGGATAAAAATGGACCGTTGCCATTCGTCTAAACCGGTATTTCTAAAACGAAATAATTTGTATATAATGAATACACTAATGGTGGGTAACGAATCGCAATCAATGCATTTCGTTTTCTTTGATGAAGGAAACTACCCTACTCCGTGTGCCGTGTAATACGGCCTTCACACGGAGCGCGTCTGCTCATGCTCAATCTGACGTGTGTACGAAGGCGCAGTCAAAATTGCGACGAATAAAGCGGTGAATTACTAGAAAACATACGAGAATACGAGGAAGTGAGATGGGAAAATAGCCAGTGGTCTAATTTCGCTTATGCATTAGCGCAATTGCGCGCTACGAAGAGAAATTTACGCAGTGCCTATCCGCGCAATTCCGTGACGCGTGTATAACGGCCTTAACCCATTTATGCCTAGTGTTCCATTTTTGGAACACCTGATGTGACTTTCTAATTTAATGACTACGACTCATTATATACAAATATGCCACGGGTTTTCTTTCTGTACCTCTTTATAAAGATATATTGTATTATAAGGCGCAAAGATATAGTCAATTTTACCAACCCATTGCAGTCAGTGTGTTGAGAAATATCGGTCTTTTTTTTTCAAGGCAGTTTTTCTGTGACCATCTCTAATGTTATATTAATAACTATTTGCCATTACGCCCAAATGTTGTAAATTTTCCCTTCATGTTCAGTAATGGTTAACCTACAGCGCTTAGTGAAGAAATTTTTGAAACAACGTATTTTGTTTTATTTATATAAGCTTTTACTTAACAGTGTTCCATTTTTGGAACACTAGGCAAATCCACTACAATTATGCGTGCATTCAGGCGCACTGAAATATTCACTTTAATTTTAAATAAAGTCAGCAATTAGATGTGGAACAATTAATAATCTTCCCGGTTCATTGCTGCACGCTTCTGCTCATCTCACTCATGGTTCTTCTGACGAAAACTTTTACCTTATTCTTATGCCGGATGGTGATACAACTGAAAATGGCGGTGCATCGGCTTCTACTTTGCCTCAACCTCTTCTTGCTCAAAGAAAAAAGGTAACCAAAGTTGTGCGCAAATGGAAGAAAGCCAATCTGACTGCCTAGACAGTAGGAGTTAGAGTATCAGAAGAACAAATCACGAAAATGAAAACCCCTACAGAATATTTAGAGCTCTTTATGGATATTGAAGTGAACCTTGAACTGACTGTCGATGTTTTTTAGGAATAATTTTCCTGAGTGGTTACGTCTCTGTTCCGAGACGACTTATGCTTTGTGAGCAAAGACCAGATTCGCATAATTCTCTAGTTAGTGGTGCAATGAGACGTGATTGATTTGGAACAATATTTTCAAATTTGCATTTTGCTGACAATTCTAACTTGATCCACACAGACAAGTTTTCCAAGCTGCGACCTCTAACTGAGCGTCTGGATGACAAATGTATGAAATTTGTGCCAAATGAAATATACTTCAGCTTTGATGAGGCCATGATTCACTATTTCGGTCATGACGGGTGCAAACAGTTCATTCGGGGTAAGCCTATTCGGTTTGGGTATAAATTCTGGTGCGTCTAGGCTACATTTTCTGATTCAGCCTTATCAAGGAAAAAACCCGAATGCTCAATACCAATAATATGGTGTAGGTGCTTCAATTGTTTTGAAATTCACTGAGGCACTCACAACGCAGCATCCCGTTAAATACCATTTTGTGTTAGACAACTTATTTACAAGCATTGCACTCCTTGATAACCAATTCAATCATTCAATGGGCCACCAAGCAACTAGCTTAGCAAGAAAAGATCGCGTAGACAAACCTCTTTTACTATGTGATGCAACCCTAAATAAAAAAGATTGGGGCACATTCGATTACCAAATTGATGGAAAAAGCGATATTGTTTGTAGATGAAATGATAAAAGTGCTATAACTGTTGCATCTTCTGGTGCCGGTGTCAATCCTTTGCAACAGTCACTCGTTATTCTCAAAAGTAGAAAAAAAGATACTCGTTACTCTGCCAAATTCAATCAAGGTCTATAATCAGTATATGGGAGGAGTGGACCGAGCTAATGAAAATATTAACTAGTATCAAGCATCAATCCGTGGAAATAAGTGGTACCCGAGCCCTCCGGTTATTCTGCTTTGAGCTGGCTTTACAAAATTCTTGGCAATTGCCTAAAATAAACGATGTGAAGCCAATGGATCTTCCGACTTTTCAATGTAAAAACTACAATGTATCCTTGCTTGTTAAGTGTTGACCTGGGTATCATTCTTAATAGTGAGTTAATAAAAGTCGGAATCAAATTTTTTGCATGCTATCAATGAGTATGTCATAATTAATAATTGGCAAGAGATACATTGTTTTTTCGTTCGGGTATAGTTTTCATACGTATTTTTATCGACAATATGTAATAATCAGGGTAAAATTTGCATTTTTCAAGCCTTCGGCATAAATGGGTTAATACGTATGTAGAGGTCGTTTTACTCGGAGCACGTCATTGCGCGCAATCTGACGTACGGGATATTCCATGTCAAATCAACACAGCTTCCAACCCGACTGTCTCAGATTTTCTTGTTTGGTAGGAAGTTAAATCACATGAAATTGTACTCACACACAAAATTTTAGCCCTCAATAGGGAAGTGCACTAATTTTTTTTTATTGCTGAATTTGAAAGTTTAGCCTAAAAAAGAAACATTAGTATAGTCACTTTTATTTCCTGCATCTGGGGTATGCACTTTAAAACGTTTTGAAAGTCGGAAAATTTCATGTTGCGCTGAAACACAGTGCCTCCATCTTGATTGAGATGTGACGTCACAAGGCAGTAGTCACCAGTGGAGTATCGCTGAATTCCGTCGCCTTCTTTAGCGCGGCGAGAGTTTCCGGGAATCGGTGGAGTTTGCTTCCTGAAAATGTCGTCTAGTACCGAAAACATGAATTCAAAATGGAATTATAAATGATTTTTTGTTCCAAATTTCATCTCGACGTCGAAACAAAAGCTTGGAGAAGATATTCATTCCCGTGCCTTAAGCACAAGCCATACGGAATAAATGGTTCAAGGCTGCTCCTGACTCTTACCTATCGATGATATTCTGTTTTGAAGATCATTTGAAGGTATTGTAAGATCAAATTGATATTTATATTATAATAATTTACTTAATAGGTACCTCAGTCACATCAGAAAGTGTGTTGAGTCAAAATATAGCATCTTCCGCGTAGACCTACGTAATTTATAAACTGAAAGTAGTTTGGTTAAAGAATTATGGCGCGACTGTTTTTTTACACGACCGGGCAAAATGCGTACTTTGCCCATGATATGTGCATATATGATAACAAACGATTTTTGTTAAAGTTAATCTTTATTTGTTGAAATTAGTACATTTATAGGTGATACAGATATTAAGGTACACGGCAGGTCGCGCGGCGTAATTTGTACTCCACTGGTGACGGGTTCATCTTGCTGATCCAAAAAATTAGCTACAATACCTCGAACTTTGAAAACTCGCAATATAGGCAGTCAAAGTACATTGTAAGAATACACGAGACCATTCTAGCCCAGAATGTACGTACAATGTCGAAATCTTTGGTTTTCAAAGATTGACGTATTTTATACGCCAGCGCGCCCGGTCCAGGGTTATCAACTTTCATTTCATCCTATTTGTTAGTTGAAATTATATTTCAGAATGGTTCTTTTAGCACTGCTACTGAGGTAAACTGGTAGGTACTGAGTACAAGGTACTGAGGTATGTACTGAGTAAGTAAACTCCCTTTGGAGTAATGTGAATTACGTGTTCGAGATATATGGCATTTTATATTCGCTTTGTGTTCTTATTAATTATGCCTGTACGCATATTGTTGCTTGCCGCGAGCCTTTAATGGTATGTGCTCTTGCAAGAGTGGTTTTCATTTTAATGTGGAAGTTGGTCAGTATAAGCAAAGAAAAAATTAACATTTTAGCGCACACCAACCCTTGTAGTCATCGTATCTCTGCGTTTGTAATGACACTGCTAAAATACCTAAACGCCATAATGATGATAAAAAAATTGTCTTATGTCAATGATTGCTGTCATTATAATTAATGATAAACTTGATGCCGTATGATCACAATGAAGACAACAAAAAATAATGCCATGACGCAGTCTTGGACCACGGTCCTTCGGGTGAGGTCTATCCTATGTATCGTGCACGCTACCACTACCCCAACCGACCCATTGAGAAGTTAAGGATATTTTAAATTTATATATGTAACTTGTAAAAAGTAACGCATGAAAATTAATTAATTACAGCCTAACTAACGCCCTAATTGAAAAAGATGCAGCAAGGTACGCGGTCTCCCCTTGTTAGCCTTAACGTCTCGCATTTCTATGGAGCGTTGAACCTGTCCTCCTTATTCAAAAATTCAGTAACCATAAATACATCAAAGTTTGGTATACCATTTATAAATCGTTGGAATTTTCCTTCTCCCAACCAAGATTATCTTTTCTTGAACCCATCCTGGACAGCGAACCATTGCAACAACCAGCCAGCTCGGACATAAGGCTAACATCCCATGATTCTAGTTGCGAAGGGCGAACGTTCCGGCCGGCGTGAATACATACGCAACGAATAAGTCTTGCAGCAAACGTCTGAAATAGGTTTATTAGTTTGACTCGGTTCTTACAAAAAAAGTTTTGGCATGATAAACGGCATTGTGTCAAAATATACCCAGCGAAAAATAAATGCCATCATGCATTTATTAAAGATTCAATGTGCTATTCGTACTACTCTTTCCAAACTTGAAGTTGACACGTAAATGAATATTAATATATTACGCAATGATGAAGTCGTTTACTCAAAAGAGAAGCAGCCACATATATATTCTGAAGATATTTTATGACAGCAAAAAACGGATACCCTCAAATTCTGTAATTTTTCTATGCAATAATAGTGGTAGAACTAAACGGCGTAGAAGCTGCCTTCTGCTACTGCGTTGTGACGTCACGGCCAATATTCAACATGGACACCCGTTTTCGCGGCCTTTGAATTTTCCATATTTCAGACGGTCATCTCGAATAAAGTATTCACTATTAGGATTTAAACTGTGGTTTTACGGCATTATGTTATTCTGAACTCTAATTTAAGAAATGCGTTTGGTGCATTTGAAACACTAGTGCACTTCCCTATTGTTCGCGAAATTCATACAGCTGGGTTGTAAATATGACAAAAAATGCAACCCGGATAAAAATGAACTCACTCCACTGTGGGGAGGTCTATCTTCCAATGAGGGTAAGGGAAGGATAGATCTACCCTTCCTGTACTCTTTAAGCAAGTGTAGAGGAAGGGTATTTTAGAACATTGGTGGGTAGGCCCTATCCTTCCTGGAGTTTAGGGGAAAGGTGGGGGAAGGGTTGGGCCAGCCTCAATGAAGGGTAGAGGAAGGATAGGTCTACCCTTCCTATTCCCTTCAGCAAGGGTAGACGAAGGGTATTTTAGAACATTGGTGGATAGGCCCTATCCTTCCTGGAGTGTATGGGAAGGGTTGGGCCAGCCTCAATGAAGGGTAGAGGAAGGGTAGGACTAATATAAAAACTAAAAATCCATAAATTATCATGAAAATTAAAAATATCGCTAGGCAACTAAATTAAACGAATGGGGATGAGTTGTAACAGTGATTTCTAACATTAGAAGACAGAAAAAAATTAACCTTCACATGGTGTTGAACCCACAGGGTTTCCACTCAACCGTGAAAACCTTAAAACCGTGAATAAGCCATGAATAAGCCATAAGTGATAAGCCATTCGTCTACCGTGAAAAAACCTGGAAAAAGCCGTGAATTTCGCCATGAAACCTTAAATATATCTCGATCTTGATAATAATACTACGATTGACTGATCATATTCGATATGTTAATCATGTTTCATGGTCAGGCACGCGCAGACTCTTAGTCTACGCATTTCTCTACACACGAATATTCGAAGTGTAGTAATTGGTCCGTACTATATGACGGCATATTGACCGATATTTTCCATTTTAATGGCGGAAGTCTGTTATTTTGTCCAAGCGTTTTAATTTCAGTGATAGCTTGGGATGGACTTGTATTTGAAAAAGGACGAATGAAATAATTTGCATTTCTACGAGAGTTGTACCAAAAGTAAGGTTCCCATATTTTTTACAAATACAAAAATTTGTTTATTTATATTAATTTTCACATCGTTGAAAAGCTTACACTTTTGATTATTTTTCAACGTAGTCTCTATTTTTTTCGACACACTTTTAAAGACAATGGTCCAGCTTTTTTATCACTAAGTTGAAGAAGTCCCCCGCCAACCCGTTGAGGAAGTGTGCGACCTCTGCTCGGACTTCATCGTCGCTCTTGAAGCGTTTGCCACCTAAGAGTTTTGTTTTGAGGATATAATGAAATACCCACGCTTCATCTCCGATGACGATAGAGACCAACAACTCCTACACCCCCCCCCCCCCAAAATTGTTGAAGAAATTTGCGAGCACAGTCAAGGTGTTGCTGCATGTGTCCGTCAGTCAGCATACGGGGGACCCAGCAAGCACACATCTTGCAATAACCCAACGTTTCCGTTAAAATTGTTGAAGGGTATGCTCAATAGTTTCTTTATGTCTGTCTGCTGTGATCCTGTATCGATTGTTCGATACTATCGATTGTTCGATACTATCGATTGTATTGGATGATTGTCGATTGTGTGTGCGCGCACTTCCGGTGCACGCTAGTGGTCTCTCTCTGTGTGTTCGTGCCTAATGTACCATTGAGTTGTATCCGTTTATATCCGAATATATTTTGTTGAACTAACGCTGTGTGAATCTTATTACCACTGCCATAACTCCTTATAGCAAAAATTCATTCATTTGTGCCGTGGGAAGCTTCAGGAATGCGTTCAACAAGTTCACGGACAGTGACCCTCCTATCTTTGAGCAGCTCACTATTGATCATCTGGACAATCCAAAACCGGCGGTCTTCCACTCCGTTCTTCATCGTGAACTTCCGTGCAACCCTCGGCAAAAGCCCTGCAACATTCGCGGACGAGCTGAAAGGACATGCACTGTTCACCATAAAGTTCAGTCATGTGCTGATGAATCTCCAATGGCGGTAACTTCCTTGCAAGGAAAAATCGGATTACTGCTCGATCCTCACAGTTGGCGGGGACGGGGATCACCACTTTCATTGTTGACGGTTGCTAAGCCAATAATGATCATTCCGAAAAACCTGGTGAATTTCTAAAATCACTGCAATGTGTTTAGAAGAGAATGACATTAGCGTCTCGTTTATGCATCCACATGGTTCATCAAAATGTTCCACATGGTCCAAAGTAGAAGACTTATGTGATGTGCCATTGAAAAATACTCTGTGCAAATTGCGACTCATTCACCGTTTCCAGTCACCAAAATAAAAGGTGGCCTTTTTAGTTATAAATTGTTAAATGATGACTAATTTTTATTGTTTAAATTAGAGATGTGCGAATAGTATCCGCGAATACTCGAATACCTCGAATAATAGAAAGTATTCGATATTCGAAATCTCGAATAGTTATGCCAAAGGTACCGTCTCGAATACCTCGAATACTTTGAATTTCGCGTCATACACTGTCGCTCGCACGTCGTTGGTAGTTGACTCGGAAAAATGAGAACTCGTCTAGTGCGTGCAGCGCCGTTTTAGGCAAGCTGACGAAATACATCAAATTCACGGGTTTGAGCGGTGAAAAGAGTTCGACGTGGGGAACCGAAATTGATCGGATGAAAAAAATCCGAAAATCCCAGGTGTCCCCTATCAGGAGAACCTCAGTTCCGTGGGATAGCGACATTGGCGCATTTCCCACGATCCGCTATCCCCATCCATTCAGCGTTCGCCCCCCCCCCTTCTCAGACGATTTCCTCTTCCCCGAAAACAAAAAAAAGGTCCCGGCTCGTGCAGGGATCATATTACGAAGACCTCAGCTTTGAAAAAAATATCAAGTTACCGGAAAATAATAGAATCGTGTTTCACCCTTCCCTCTTTCTCCCCACTGACCATTTTCCCGCATCCATCTTATGATAAAATGAGAGGAGGTGTTTGCCGTGTGTCCTTTGTGGCTAATAATGACAAGCACTTATTTTGAATCTTCCCCAGGAGATGAAACTACCATAGGGAGGAACTCAGTGCCGTGGGATAGTGACATTGGCGCATTTCCCACGATCTGCTATCCCCCTCCATTCAGCATTCGCCTCACCCACTCTTGACGATTTCCTCTTCTCCGAAATCAAACAAAAGATCCCAGCTCGCGCAGGGATTGTATTACAAAAACCTTAGCTTCAAAAAATATCAAGTTACGCGAGAAAAATAGAAACGTGTCTCGCACCCACCCCCTTTTCTCACCCACTGACCTTTTTCTACCTACCTGCTTCGAATTTCCCCCTTTCTCGAGGTCAACTGCTGCATGAGTCATCTACTAGCCCGAAAGGTGTCTAACAATGACTTTCGGCAATTGTTATTACACCTTTATTGGATTGAAATATTAGTAATGTGCGCGTAATTTAAAAAAGAATAAGACCAAACACGACATATTTCTGACTTTATTTAAGCATTTTGCGCAAGAAAATAAATACCGGGAAGAAGAAGAAATACGACGGAGGCGTAATGCTCAAATAGGGTGGTTTCCTATTATTTTTTATTGCCTAAATCGAAATATTAATACTCCTGAAGTACGTATTTAACGCTTTTAGAGTTTTATAAGACGATATCTATTTTTCGCGATTAAATTAAAAGTGAAAATTTTCAAGCGCGCGAATACGCGACGGGTAAGTATGAATGCCGGGAAAAACTCCGCGTGACGTCGTTCTGGTTCCCGCTGCCGCAAGTGAGGTGACCTTGGGGCGAAGCTCTGAGCGCTATTACGACGAAGGATGCTAGCAGGTAGCCGAGTACCATGCTAGCTGGTAGCGCTTGGCTTAAATAAGGATTATTAATACCTTATCAAACAGACTGTGTGATTATTAAGACATGTTTCCCTGAGCTCTGTGCCTCATGCATGCATTGGTAACCTCAGACGATGTAAAACTCCGATCCTTTCGTGTAGAAACTAGGTCCCTGTGATGTCACGTGGAGTGGCATCGCATAGGCGCCAATCTGGCCTTTTTCAAATGAGGTAAAATTGAACATTGCCATTAGTCTAAACCGGTATTTCTAGAACGAAATAATTTGTATATTATGAATACACTAATGGTGGGTAACGAATCACAATCAATACCTTTCGTTTTCTTTAATGAAGGAAACTACCCTATTGTTTACATAAAATTAAAATATTCCATTAATCAGCTAAATTCCTGTTTGAATCCTTTAAAGGCAATCACAATTACTCGCCAAAATCTTGGGTTTCCTGCTGCATAGGCGACCTAGTCAAACATTTTCACATTCATCGTTTAGTATTCGAGGTATTCGAAATTCGAGGTATTCGAATATTCGAGCAATGATTTAATATTCGAATTCGATATTCGAATTCGAGAAATCTACTATTCGACCCATCCCTAGTTTAAATAAGTCCTATTTGTTTATTATTCTTTTAAATGACTTGAAATTTATGCCGTAATGTGCATAAATGAATTCTCTTCAAAATGAAACTATAATAACTGCTTTGCAGGCCATGGTTCCTTAGTAATCAGCATTTATGTGATTTTTCATTTTTTACTCTTGAAGCCTGACACCGCAATGTTCAAAGGACGGTAACTTTATGACGGTTCAGTTCTGATCTGAGATAAAGGCATCATTATTCATTATATAAGGATACTGCTTTCACATCTATAAGTTTCAGAGAAATCTGTGATGGTCACCTGACATGATTTTGCACTATCTGCCTGATTTGAGATGAAATGGCCCATAAGTCTCACTTGTTAGAGTTACTGACGAAGGGATATCTTCTCAGAATTTTTGTTTCTCCCTACTAACAATCCGAATTCATCTGTTCATCTGGCGCTATGCTAATTAGAAAAGAATGGGTATCTTTAGGTATTTCATGGCGCAGCCATATTCATTACATCAGACAGAAATCTTTAATAGCAGTGTAAATGCCGAGTGGAGAGCAAACATTGTTTTATCGAGGTGGCGTTTTCCTTCAGGATTTTGAAAGAGATATGAGTCGAATCAACGATATGACCTAAGTGTCTCGATAAAGAACTATTATTCCTGTTATTATCTAAAATATTGTTTGAAACCTTCAAGGCATATCGTAATTACTCGCAAAAATCCTGCGTCTCCTGGGACATAGGCAACCTAGCAAAAAAATAAAGCATTGATCGTTTTAACGCATTCACTTTATAATCTTATCGTTATCAGGAAAAATTTTTTTCCCCTGCTGGAGTTCCAAAAAAGGAGGGTAGTCTTAGAATCGTGTTCGTCTTAGATTCGTGAAAATATGGTGTATGTAATTGTTTTTCGATTTATTATGTTCTATAAGCAATTTTAATAAAATATTTTCCGTAAAATAAGAAAGATTGGGTAAGGTAAATTTAGTTACTGTGCCGTAATAACAACGTGTACAAAAAACAATCTCTTGGCGAGGAATTAAAAAAGTACTTGGAATTAAAAAAGGCCGTGAAAACCTGGAAAAAACCATGAATTTCATTATTCAGGTAGAGTGGGAACCCTTACCCAGAACTTACATATTGGAGGATGAAGAAGTAGCTCCTTAAGGGTGTTCTATACCTCCGCGAAAAACGGCTCTGCAGACTTCAGGTTGCTCGCCATTTGCTCGCTTATTATACACTCTGGAGAGAACTTGTTTTGGATATGGTTTAAGCTAAGATTATTGTTATTGGCAAGTGAAAAAAAATTATTTGAAAAGCATTTGTTAATTAGTTATTTGCGCTGAAAAACACAATAAAACGCCTGTTTTCTCGATGTAATTCTACCACGTAGAAAACGCGATTTGAATTTTTTTTTCGGGAAATGAGAACATTCATCCTTCTTCTTGGAAATAAGATACGTTTCATCAATGTAATATTTGTAATAACCACACTATAGCTCAATTTCCCGAGCGTGTTTTCTCAACGTCAAGCGCTTACGATCTTTTCTTCCATGGCGCTGCTGTATGATCCCCCACTCTCGGTGAAAGAGCTTCTCACCCCACAGCAGTCTCTCTCACTACCTCCCCTCCATCGTCTCTTGTGTCCCCTACATCTGTTTTTTTTCCTCTATGCTTTCCTCGACCTAAGCTTGCCCGTCTGACCCGTGGTCGGGCCCCAGCAGGCCAACAGTTTTTTTCGTTATTATCCGAAGCCCTGTGTTCTTGTGTTGCGAGCGGCATGTTTGAAACGGGGCTAGCGCGAGTTTTCAAGTTTTCTGTTCTCATGCATGGAAAGTGAAAGGAAATCAAAGAGGAAGCATATCTTTTGTGGGAAGGTGGAAAAGAAGTACTAGGAATAATGGTGAATGTATAAATCCTTTTTAAGTGTGCTATTTTATTAACAGTTAGTATATCTTTAGACACGCATTTTCATCCACGTAAAATCTGTAAAAACGTGATGCAGCTAAGAAATAGACTATCAAATTATTTTAACCATTTTAGTCATTACAAACCTGCAATAATAGATGTTATTTACCCTACAGAAGGAGAAACTGCTTTAAAGTAAGTACCTACCTCTCGATAATTTATTGGCTGTGACTATAGTATATTAATTTTTTGTAACCAAGCATTGAAAATAAGATGAATACAGAGAATATACTGCACATTATCAATTAGATTCTAGGTTGCACCATTGCCTTTTAAGTTCTTGCTGACGCTAACCAAGAATAAATATTTCACCGAGTAGGTAATATAACGTGCATATCTTCATTTCGTGTCTAAATTTTTTCAAAAGTAACCGTTATGTCATCAAAACACGATATGAAAAGTATCACGTTGGTTTATTTGTCTCGTATTTCCGACATATATGTTTCTCGATAACTTGCAACCGAGGGAGAAAACTTCGAAAAGTTATTTTCTTATAAAAATATTCTTATTTATTAAAATTACTATTATTAATCATTACATGAGTCACCCAAAAGAAAGAATTTGAACTTGAACCACCGTATCACTAAGCAGGGGTTGATGTTTGGTCGATGTAATACAGCGACGACGTCTAGATGACCGAATTTAATCTTTAACTATCTATCTAACTATTTGCGTAAATATGCTTGTTGTATGCAAAAATTAGATGCACGAGATCCAATGAACCTGCAAACCAGTTTTACAAGTATAAGACAAGAATTTTACTTGTGTAGCAGGAGTGACGAGAAAACAAACAATACACACGGATAAAACTCGAATGTGGGATATTTATTTCGCTCGAGTGAAGTTATGCAAACTAACTTCGCGTTATATCTCTCACCAACAACCTGTTTCACGTGCTGCTTACACTCTTCTGAGCGATTGATTCTCTCAATGAATTGTTCTCACTACAGGTCGTAATGAACCGAAACTCTGATGATGAATGCAACTTTTCTCAGAAGTGGGCGGCAACTTCCGCGATTTTTCAATGCTAATTTTTGTGAGAATGACTGAACGAGGTAGTTAGTTATTTTTACCCATCCATTGACCGAGTTATTAACTAAAATTAAGATTTCGTGCCAGAGTAAACGACCACATTGCGATATAAATATGCGAGACTTCATGTAAAATACTAGTGCGCAGGATCAGGTAGACTCATTATATTTAACTGTTGAAATTATTCGGCATAATAAGACGTCTAGAAATTTATGACAACTAAATGTAATATCATTAAAAGTTCTTCAGTTTAGAATGATTCTAACATCACCGCATAGCGGTTGTAGTCTTTGGGAAGAAACTAAAATTTCTCAGGAGCATTACCCGATCAATTTTTCTCTACCCCTCGAGTACACTGTATGACCCTTCCGGGATGGAACCCTGCATTGAAGTTAGGTCTTGTACTTAATATGTCTCCCATTTTTTTAATTTCGAAGGGAATTTTAGATCTTCTACTCCACTATGAATGAGAATACATATATACCAAGACTGTTATTTGCCACGAAAAAAACATTTCGCTTATGAAGAAAGATCTGAGGTTTTCCCGGCGTATGCTGTTGTTGAAGTTTATTCGGGATTGCCACCGGATAAGGTTCTCCATCTCTGCCGACGTTTCGATGGCCGAGTCGTCCATCGTCATCAGGGCTTGATGACGATGCCCTGATGACGATGGACGACTCGGCCATCGAAACGTCGGCAGAGATGGAGAACCTTAACCGGTGGCAATCCCGAATAAACTTCAGCAACATTTCGCTTATGTTAGCCGCGATTCAAACCCAGATCCTCCCGATTGCCGGTCCGTTACATTACCAAGTAAATTTTTCTAGGCGAATCTTAGACACAAGTAAAAAGAGTCATTGAAGAGTCAGTGAATTTCATATTCAAGGAAAAAGGTTGCTTCGTGGTATAAGTGGTAGCATATTTAACCGGCCATCGGGGATATCCGGGTTCGAATCCCAGATTAGTCAAATGATTTTTTCATGTCGATTATCATACTTATTTAAATATGCACTAGTGTATTTAACTATGCACTCGTGCGCGTGACTGCGTACAAATTTGCTTGTTCAATGTAGTACTTTGTATGAGTGAGAGCACAAAACCTTTTGCATTTGACGCTGGAATATCCTCTTTTACGAATAACTCTAACCACTACACGGTAGATAATATTTAGTTGCCGTTCCATGCTTAACAACTTTATTTGGTAGAATGATTGATGATTTCCAAAACGCTCTACATCAAAACATATACTTAATTCAACTTACAAATAAAATCCGAAGATTCAAACGTGATGGAGCGGAATTTTTCCATATTGAAAGAAACACTTGCAATTTTCCACGATTATAAGAAAAGTTAATGTGACCTAGATTTCAATGTTATAACAACATCTTCAACGTACAAATTGTGTGTAATTCATTCAATGTATCTTCTTGGGACTAAGCTATGTCTGATTACGAACTAATGGATTCGACTTTGCCAACATTTGGCCCGCTTTAATTTCGTAGGAGATAAATTATTTCTAATGCCTTTACTAATTTACTTTGAAAAACTGCGAGAAATATTCCTCCTTCCGTTAATTATGTAAAAGATAAGGATCATACGATCGATATTCATGGAAAAAGGTTCCGCGCTAAATAAAAGGATAATTATGGTAAAGCTTGAGACTAAGCCGGTAGATACCGTAGTGGTACATGTTAACATACCTACGACGGACTACTTGGGTGAAGAAGTTAAAGACGTCTATGAAGATATCACAGCAGTAATCAAACAGGTAAGAGGTGAAGAAAACCTTATAATTTTAGGTGATTGTAAGGAGAAGGCTTTGGGTGTCAATATTAACGGAGAGAAAATAGTATGCTACGATTCGCTGACGACATAGCAGTCATAGCCGAGACAGAGAAGAATTTTTAAAGACTTTGACAAATATATAAAGGAATATGGCCAGATATCAGTTGAAAATCAACAAAAGGAAGACTAAGATATTAGTATGGAGCAAAAGAGAGGAGGCTAGGACAAACATTAAGCTAAGAAATCAAAAGTTAGAAGAGGTGAAAGCGTTTTCTTACCAGGGAAGCCGAATTACCAACGATGGACGAAGCAAGAAAGAAATACTAGAATAGCGCTGGCGAAGAGGGCTTACTACAAAAAGATGAATCTTCTTACATCTGAGAATACAAGCATAGAAGTAAGGAAACAATTCATCATATGCTGCATATGGAGTATGATTCTCTAAGGAAGTGAGGCTTAGACGTTGATAGCAGCAGAGAAGTCAAAGAGTGGAAGCATTCGAAATGTGTTGCTACCGAAGAATGATGAATATAAAATTGATCGAACGTGTAAATAATGAATGAGTGCAAAAAAAGTGGGATAAAAAATAAGACTTCTAAAAACCTTAAGCAGAAGACGGGACAACTTACTTGTCCACATTATGAGACCTGATAGCCTGATGAAAACATTCATAGAAGGACAAGTGGAAGGGAAGAATGGCAAGGGACGCTCCCGAATGAGTTACATTGGACAGGTTATAAAGGATGCAAAAGGGAAGACATATGTCGCTATAAAGAGGCTAGCGGGTAGGAGAGACGAATGGAGAGCTGCGTCAAATCAATCTTAGGATTGTTGACTAATAATTATGATCTCATACCTATAATCCCTTGGTACCTAGAAGAGCAGAAATATTGAGAAGCACACTAGTCCAACAATTTTTACTATTGCCCAAATGTAGCAGTATGAATTTTGTCAACACATTGGCATTAATATCTACTGTTGGAATAAGAGAGAGATTCTTCTGTAGGACAATATTGGATGTAATTTTTTTATTTTAAACTACATTTTGATAGCATTACGATTAAAATTCTCTCTAATTTCACAGGCCCGTATTATCGGCTTTCGAACTCAGAAGGTCTTGTTTATCGAAGTGAGGAATAGATACTGCTGTATTTGTGCGAGAAGTAGCGATACAAAATCGGAGGTGAAAGAGCAATGCTACAAAAATTGGAGCAAATCCTCGACAGCAATGGAAGCTGACATATTAGTCGAAGGGTTCGAAACAGGTATAAAGATGCGCGAATTAAAATATCATTGGATAATTGGTACGATAATATAAGGCACGGAATAATTCATTGTTATTGTTCTGGAAGATACTATAATACTGTCATTTCATTCGTAGGTGATGGCGACAGCAGCGTTACGAAGAAATTGATTGAAGTACCACCCTACGGTATCAACTGCCCAGTACTGGGCAGTTGATACCGTAATAGAGTGCATAAATCATTTATTGTGCAACTACTGCAACAGGTGGAGGGAAATCGCAAAGAAATTAAACCTAATACGGGAAGGGTATCAGTCGCTTTGCGTCGGAAAAGGGAGACAATATCCCATGGAAAGGGACACATTTTCGTTCTTCGGCCGATACTGTAACACTGGACGGAAAAAATAATTTTTCTCGAGCCCTGGTACCATTCCTGCTGATTCTTATATGAAATGACCCCTGAATCCGAATATGACATCCGTTTTCCTCCATTACCCACCATTTTTTGGGGGAAGGCCCCCTATAATTTTCATCAATTTTGCAATAATTTGGAGGAATGAAAAGGATTATTTTAGAATTTATATTTCTTATTTGGCTTTTGAGAATATAAAAGTTCTAAAACATGATAATTAATGGTAAGGATGTACATTTAGGGGGATTAGTTTCCGTTAATGACTAAAAAAAACACTTTAAAAATCATCTTTTTTAACCCAATGAAAATATAAAATCTCAGTTTTATATTCTGCATGGAACTAGAAAGTATTACATTTCTTTTTTTTTAGCTGCGAAATCAAGAGAATTGCCGTCCAATCCTTAGCGGGAGAGGCACTGCGAGGGCCAGAGTAGTAAAGTGAATCTTCCGAGCTATTGCTACATATTTTAATTATTGTTGCTATGCTATACAGCAAAATATTTTTATTAATACTGCTGTTTCTTGCTGCTTTGTATTATTATCTTTCGGGGAGGATGATGTGAAATAGAAGCTGGAAATGTTTTAAAATACGTGAAAATTTGCGAAAAATGGCAAAATTGGTCATTTTAATGCGTTATTACAAAATTTACGGAGACTAATTTCCCTCAAATCTACATCTTTACCATTAATATTATTTTTTCAGAATTTTGTACCCCTCAAAACCCCTAGGAAAAATTTAAATGCTAAAATAATCCTTTTAATTTCTCCAAATGACCGAAAAGTGGTAAAAATTGGAGGGGGGGGAGTTCCCCCAAAAATGGTGGGTGATGGAGAAAAACAGAGTTCATATTCGGATTTAGGAGGTCATTTTACATGTGAATTCGATGGAATTATAATTTGAGCAAAGCTGATCATTTGAATCCACACCCCCTTCATAGTTTTGTAAAATGATATAATGTCAGGAAGCATTTTGTTACCACTTGAGGCAGTAATACTTGCGTCATGGATAATGGCAGAAGTAAGTACTATACGGATTTTATTGAAACGTAGGTATTACAATGCGGAAATGTCGGGAGTAAAGCCAAAAAGGGAAGGATGTAAGACAAGGGCATACCCAGGGTCATAACTAGGGGGGGGGGCAAGCCATAGTCTAGAAGGGGGCGCAAGCCAAGTTGTGACATTTTAGCATGGAAAAGGTGAATGAAACAAATATTTTAAGAAAATTATAACAGCACATTATTAGATTATGATATCATTTCCTAGAAAAAATATTTTTATTTTACTTACATATCTTATACCTACTAATGCATATCATTTTTCGTGGTTTTAAAGAAAATTTGTTGAATACTTTCGTTTTAATTCAGTACTGATTTTGGTGAAAGACTTATGCGATTTTTGCCTCTGGAGGGGGGGCAGCTGCCCCCCCTGCCCCTCGCCTATGATATAAGGTTCTATTTTTTCTTGGGGGAAATTCAGGAGGAACGTCTGCTTTGTTCTTACTCATCGTCCTTACTGTAGCCAATCTTTTTTTGATAATGTTCTACTGTTGAAGGCATGCTGGTACACCAATTGTTACTGGTAATATTTCTTCCTCTGCATTTAATGTGCTCTGCTAAGCGTTTGGCAATTTCATGAGGTGAATTGGATTCTTTGAAAGGGCATCTGGCTACGTGCCCATATAAATTTCAATTTTTAGGTAAATTTTCCTAGTATCCACCACAGCAATGACTTCAATACCATATTTCTTTTGCTTTTGGATAGATACTGCGTTACAGGACATCGGCCTCGAAATGGTATAAGTTGGTCAAGGATCGTGATGCACTCTGATGGTGTATTTGTAAATTCAAATTTTTTTGGATATTTTATTAATGAACTCAGTAACTGCGGCTTACTAGTCAATTTTCTTACTTTTTAGTCTAGTGCTAAGGTCATAAAAACTAATGCACCGTAGAAAAAAAATCCGATAGCCCAGTGTACGGGAAAAAATTTGATAGACTTCTTTGCTCCAAATCTCCCTAATATCAACACGGGAAATTTTATACGCACCTGAGAGAAAAAGGGGACTAATAAGAGCTAGTTAATCATCTTCACTCAACTGCCTAGTATCACGATCTCTTGCATAATTTCCAGAAACAGAATTAAAGTAGAGATTTGTGATTTTCACAATTATAACTAATAATTCTGCGCAAAAAGAGGCGAAATGCTGATGATTCATCACACACACTTTTTGCACATGGGTGTATTCCAGGAAGATGAGTCATCGGCGATTTCATCAAGCCAAATGCGAGCGAATGAATTTTAATCGTCTTCACGATGGATCGGAAGCGAGAATAAATTGTAACACTTTCGGTCGCATCGGGTCAAAACTTCGGTTGCAGCAAAACTAGGGAACACTTTGAATATTAAACGTTACTTAGAGTTAGAATTACAAGAAATTAGAGACCAGAAAAACTCTAGTTCGAACGGCATCATTTTATCAAAAAAACATCGAAGAAAAAGTCAATATGACCCGATGCGATCTATTCAGGGTTATTGGCCTTATTAAAGCTGTATGTGATGTCTGATGCAATATGCAATTTATGATGTTCCTACCATATAAATCAATAAATATTAAAGATGATAGAAAATCAATTTTCGTTCATTCATTAATTGTCATTTGTCTCATTAGTGTTCTCCCTGAATAAACATGTTTCGGAAAGTAACTGTATTGAATACACGTTTTCAAATGAACGTGGGTGATTACTATTTCATTCATACTGAGGAATAACGTAAAAATGTAAAGTTGTACTTAAAAAAAAAGTTTCACGAAGTACGCGCATTTCGGTTAGCGTAATTGTCTTTTACGATTTTTTGAATAGCACTTAACAATTTTGTGATATGAACGTTGACCAGCTCTCCCCTTCGAGGAGAGTCGAATAAGGAGAGAACAATGCAAGTAATCGCCTTTCTTCATAGAAGCCGGCCGCACTTCCCAGCCTCGTCGAGAGCGTGCGTATTTGGATTCTTCCAAGAAACGGCAACCGAGTGGCTGAGGTGGGACTAATGCCGCCAGAGAGCAAAAATCAACCTCCGAATCCTGACCACTCTCAATATCGCCCCTCCGCAGTGAAACTTGATACAGCGTCGGGTGTTTTTTTCGGTCGGAGCGAAGCTCGACCCCTCCTCCTTTCCTTTTTTTTCCTTCGATCAGCGACTCCTCCCCTCCACCCAAGGAGGCTTCCCATTCCACTGGCCGTAGCGGCCGACTTCGCAACTAAAATCCTGCGACGGTTAAATTTGGATTTTTGAATTAGGATAGAACACCCTTAACAACCACGGCTATTGAGGTACTTGCGAGGTGGTGCTTCTCAACGGAACTTATACTGCAAAATCTTCAGATGAGATTTGCACCCGGGCCTATGTGGAAGAAAGCTGTGACTTTTTCCTACAATACCTATTTCGTTTCAGAAAATAAGATCGGCATTCAAATATCGAACATCGCTCTCGCGATGTCTCATTGTCAGCCACACAAATAGGTTACATCCTAAAGATGTGAATGAAAGAACTTCTAACTGAGCTTTTTTCACACAATTATAGAAACTATTGTGTACTGTGGCATAGCCAGGAATTTTTTTCGGGAGGGGGTCCAAAACCAGGGGGGAAAATTTTTGTAAAACAGGATACTAAGTAATGGGTTTTAAACTAATTTAAACTTTTCATAATCGTAAAAACTTCAATAGCTAAAGAAATATTTTTTAAATTCATTATTTTTCAATATTTTGTTTTCTTTTATGGAGGAAAATGATTGTGTTTTTTATTTTTTGGGGGGCGGGGGGTCCGGACCCCACCCTAGGCTACGTCTGTGAATATGTGTATTATTGCTTTCCTTAGGCGGATTTTAAAGATTAGTTGTGCAGCCCGTCTATCTTTGCTTTCAAAGACTGCTTACGTTCTTGTACAGAACCTAATACTCTTTAGCAGGTGAAAGTAGCTGAGGAGACACTTTCAGGATATGCTTTCCTCAGCAATAAATGCTAAGTCCCAAGGAAGGGTAGACGAAGGATATTCCTACCCTTCCCTTACCCTTAATGGTGGGTAGAGGAAGGGTAGACGGATAACAAAGGAAGGAGTTCCAAGGAAGTGTAGACGAAGGATTTTCTACCCTTCCTTACCCTTAATGGTGGGTCGGGCATGGGTTGTGCAAGGGTAACTACCCTCCATGAAGGCTACTACCCTTCCTTTACCACCATGGTGTAGTTCATTTTTATCAGGGAAAAACTGCTGGGAATAAAAAAATCTGTATTTTGAAATCTAACATTTTTTATCAAAACTACATTCCTTTAGCTTTAAAACTTGACCAACAGGCAGATTTTACTCAATTATCAGCTAAGTAATGATTAATTTTTTTAGAGAATGCGAAGGAAATTTTTTATATTTTTTGTCATGTTTGCAACCCTGCTATATGAATTTCGTGTATAGCTGAGGGCTAAAATTTTGTGTATGAGTACAATTTCATGTGCTTAAACTTCCTAGCAAATTTCAAGAAAATCTGAGATGGTCGGGTTGAAAAGTCCAATGACGGAAAATCACTGAATAATTGTCTGACAATTATTAACGCTTCAGAAACTGGCAATGTCTGAGAAGCAGACACTTCGTGAGAGCCGTGTGTCTCACTTCTTTCCTCGTGTGTTGGACGAGGTGGAACCACTTCTGAAGTAGATTCCCGTTCATTATTAGTAACTTCACTTCCTTAGGACAAATTAGCCTTAGTCCTAGCCTTACGATCCACGCCCATGGTTAAATAAGTTTTATCGTATGGGTTGTCAGTACCTCCAGACATTTTGAAAAGTGAAGGGAAGAGAACGAGAAAAAGAAAGAGAGAGAACGAGAAATAAAACTATCTCTCATTACTAGAAGACTCCAATAGAACTAGACCAGAAATATTGCGAGAATAACAACCTATGTATAAAGAACATTACGAAAAATACAAGAAAATGTCATTGGAAACTTGGTACAAGGAAAAGGTGATAGGAACCGGAGAAATGTCAAATGGCATATGACCACGAGGAAGTATCGCAACCACCTGTCACGTAATCCCACACGAACCAAAAAGCACCGAATAGAACATAAAAGAACTCACTTTTAAGAGGAAAAACAACCAGAAACTGCAAAAAGTGGAGACAAAGTGGAGAATTGTCACCATTTTCCAGCACTCGGAGACATCGACGAGAGGACAGGAAATCGAACCGCATGCTCTGCTACCAAAAATGTGGCGTTACGTCGTTGAATCTTGGAGATTGTCCACGTAAGCCCAGACATAGGGAACTCCAATCATCGGTCACAAGCTGCTTCAGGGAAAGACTCCACAAACAAGAAATCAGCACTCAAGAAACAATTGTCAAAATATTTACGAGTTACTTTCAATCAATATGTATTTGAAGTAGAAGTATTCAAAATCAGAATTATTGCAGAAAACAATGATGATAACTAATGATCCCATAGGAAACATTACCAAAACTAAGTACCAGCTGTATAATTTTTCTAAAATCACCTAGTCAGTCAAGCTATCCGTCCACCACGGGTGCCCGAGCAAAAGAGACCTGCATACTCCACGACATGTCAGAGTGGAGGGGAGGGATTTTGCCAAGGAGTGGAGGGGTAATGGGGCGATGTTCAAATCAGCTGCAAATCGCCGTGTAGGTGCCCCTGTTGACCGGCCACCCCGCCAAGCATCAATCATCCCACCCGGGGTAGAAGGGAACAGCATGCAGGCCGGCTCGTCCCCTCAATCTTCTGGGTTGGAGACATCAGTGGGATTTTGATTGGAGATCATGGAGGGGAGAGACATAGTGGGGTGAGGTGTTGGAGGGAGAGAGAGTTGTGATAGGACTAAGGTAGTACTTCTCACTCCAAGCTGCAAACTGGAGCCTCGGCACCCATTTCCCTTTGATAGCCAAGGAGTAGGTATTCCTCTTTGTAAGTCTTGCTCTGCAGGTATGGCTGGTTCGGGTCTGTTTTGGAGGCTGTTTCCGGAGGCAGAGTTCCGGAGGCAGAGTTCCGGAGGCAGAGTTTTGGAGACAAGAGTTTCCGAGACTTCGAGTCTCCAGGTCTTTGAGCCGAAGGGCCTTTGTGCAAAAATCCTTTGCGCGAAAAACCTTAGTGGGAGAAGTTCTGCGGATAAGTTTGGAGGAAGTTCGGAGGAATTCGGAGGAATTTCTGGGGGGGGGGGGGGGGGGGGTACCAGAAATTTGGGGGGAGGGGACACTAAAAAAATGCCACAGCTAGTAAATATAGGAGAAAATTTTATACCTTAACAATTTTATATTTAAAACTACAGCATAAGATAATTTGAAATGATGAAAGCCGACCCGGCATAACACATCAAAGGGCAAGCTATGAAAGAATATTCGATTCTATAAACTTGGCTGCTTATTTCTAGTAACTCCTTCAACCACACGTTAACTGAACGACAGAATACGAAAAAGACAACTAAAATGCAAGAATTTTCAAATGAATTGGTGCTACAATATTTTAAATCACCACTTTCAGTCCTGAGTCGTTCATCAACATCCCGAAGCCACTTCTAACTAGAAATTACATCCAAATAATTTCAGGGGGAAAGGGTACAGACCTTAATGTTTTTCGTAGGGGTGAATTTGTGTCATCTTATCGCCTAAATACATTCTTCTTCAACTCACGATCTATAGGGAAGCTAAAACCTCGAACTTTATGTCCAGTCCTGCTGGAGTTTCCTTCGCATCCCGGCACCACACACGTGAGAGGCATTTTTAACAAAAATGCCTCACTAAAAAGTTTCTGAAGCCCACCGAATGAAATTGAAGAATAACGAAAACTTCACTATTCACAAAAACTCTAATTTTCACCAACTTAGCCACAAAAATCCCTGGAATTTGGTGAGACGTAACCATGAACATATGTATATTCATGGACGTAACATTAACAACGTAATCTCTAATGGCGATCCTTCCGTGGGCCTACTTTCTAAGTGGCTATAGAACCATCCGAGAAAGAAAATAGTCCCACACCGGATACGAATCTTAGTATCCAGCGTATCCAGATACGAACTGACTACTACTACGTGTCATATGTTAATTCATGAGTTTTTAGGAAATTTGGGTGTATATGATACAATTTCATCGCTGCATATGAATTTGCCAGTGTACTGTTCAAAACCTTAATACCAACGGGACACTAGTTGGACGTCCACTGGACATCCGAGATAGGACAGTGTGCAGACGGGTGGCAAGGACGGCAGCCGGCAATCCTCTGGCTGTCCTGAAAATCCTCGGACAGTGAGAGGATGCGCCGGACGTGCAGCAGATGCCCTTTGGCAATGATATGCTGTGTGGGCAGTTACCGTGTTCTGCATATGTGGGTACAGGGATTTGTCAATGTGAAGGCATATTAAGGACCACACATCAGTGTCCTTCTCCTTCGATGAGGCATCAGCATCCACAGCCAGCAGTGTCGTGGCGTGGGTCCAGAGCTTCTCTCTGGTTAAAATGAGCTGCATGCTAAATTTCCAGCTCATATACTCGTCCTTGTTCTTCAGTTTCTCCACCAAGGTAGCTAAGCAAGAATTACTATATTCACAATCCGAAGTTTGATGTTAAAACAGAGCCAGATATTATATTCGCCAAATTTGCGTATGAGCCCCTGCATTGACAGTTTTTCTATCTACTTCCTCAGTCTGTCATCAGTGGATACCGTGCCGTGATGTAACATGCGCACGCTCCGTCACGTGTATTCAAGCAGTTGATGAAGATTATTTTTTAAAGACTTATAACTCAGCTAAAAACATTATTCATCCGTGAAAATTTCGGTGAGCACATTTGAGATAGGAATCTTCTTATTCTAGTGCTATTAAAAAAGTGTGCATGTTCACCATTGGTTTATATTTGAAGTTGAAATAATTTCTTGCCCATTTAAAAATGTCCGAAAAAATGTACCCTGTAACCTCCTATTTGTGGGTCTTGTCCATGTGAATGTACAAGAATCTGTTCAGGAAACCATTCAGAAAAATGTACGGAATCTTGTACATTCTAATGTACAGTATAACCAGGCCTTTAGAGAATGTTCATTTTCAAATCAGTTCATTTCAGTGAACAGTTCGTTTTGGCAGTTCGGTTTTTTTTACCCATCTCTGCTAGTCACAATTGATACTGTAGCATTTTTCTTTTCCTGCTGCGTTTTATGCTTTCTCAGCTTCCTTCTTCTTTTGGTAATTACTTGAAATTTGGGTTTCTTCTCCACTGGCAAAACACCAAAAATGGTGTTGGTTGGTAGATGATTTAACTGAATTTTCCAATTTATCTTCAGTTAGATTACTCCTTTTTTTCCTACCTTCATGATGAGCCTTTCCTTTCTCGTTGGTAGTCTGGGCTACATGGTGTTCACTGTCCCACTAGGAGTCGGAATTTCTTTTCCACAGTCAGCAACATTTACTTCAAAAGGGTTGCTGTGAGGTTTAAACTCTCTATCTCCCAAGACTTCTTGTAACTTTGGTAGGATTACCGAGAATTATACTAGCTACCTGATAGTCTGTCATCTCGAACAGTCCCATGGCTGCCCTCTTCTGAAGAGTGTGTACCTGGGAAAAATATTCTGTAATGGACATACACATCTTCTTTCTTGACACAGTGTGTAAGTTCTTTCAAAACTATAAAACTATTCCTTTCTAAACTCTTCAAAAGTCTTCACAGTTGCTCAGCTGATGTAAAATATGCCATGCCTATTCCACAAATGCGCATTCCGTGATATCCCTGAGAAATTCATCCTCAACAGTTCTGTAATATATGGACAATGCAATTGTGTTACATCTTGCATGACGCTGAACTTAACCGTATCAGATACTACAGCATCTTTCGCACTGGTTTAACTTTCAGCAGCCTCCCATACATCCTGAGTGAAAAATCTGCTTTCACTTGCAACGGCCAAGCTAAGTGATTATGTATTTGAGTTCTAACTTTGTATACGGCACACAAAGTCCTTGTTCGTGGGAACCAATATCATTCAAAATGCAGCATCTGCCACCGGCACTAACAACCGTCTTCTACCTCGTTACCGTTTCCAACATCACAAATCTTTCCTTTAAAAACACCGTTTTGCACTGGAACTTGTCATGGCTGGGCTCATGACCTGTTAACAGATTTGAGATGTTGCTCAACTCACTCAACTCATTGGAGAAAAATGACGACCACACAGATTAACTGCCGAACATTTATTTTAAAGCGGATTTATTTTAAGGAAAATTCTCGATAAGATGGCGACACCTTCCATAACAACGGCAACCTATTTGACAGCGTTGCCACATACACAAAAAAAATAAAGAATAATACAAATTGGAATACCCTTCCAAAAATCACTTTAACACATTAAAGGTGATTTCACTTTTTGTGAGGATGGCACAACTATATCTCCTTTACTTTATTCTGATTGATCGATTGAAACATTGATTGATAAGACTTAGGGAAGAACGTAGAAAATTTTTTGCTCGCACCTCCCTATAATCAACTAATGTAAAATAGTTATCATCATGGAAGGAATAGTACAATGTGTTTAATATGACCTCTTTTAATTAAAGTTTCAATATTTTTAATGGTTTCTTTCTGTCGTACTTCAAAGTTTCTTTTCTCATACAGTATTAGAAAAAGGACCAAGTTGAGAGAGTGTAAACCTTGGCTTACTATTGAAATATGGCTTGCGTCTCATAATCTTAAATATCTTGTGATATCCTGTGAAGTTGTAAGGCTAAGGCTGAATATTTAGCAATCATGTCCAATGTTACAGTCAGCAGAACGTTATAATAACAGAAGGACTATTTCTGCTGATAATAAATCTAGAGAAATTTGGAAAATTATAAATTCACCTAGAAGCAAACTGAGAAAGCAGTCTTTTTTAAATCCACATTAATGATTCATCTGGAAACATTTAAGCTGACTTTAACCAACGTGTCTATAGCGATGCTGTTCATTTCCTATCTTATCCCATGCATAATAATGCTTCTCCTAATACAGAAGGTATTGCTGTTACCCATTCTATCCTTAGAGCTCATGGTAAAAATTACTTGAGTCCAGGATTTTAATTTTTAACTTGACTTGTTCCATACGTGGCTTAGACACGTCTCTGGGAACCAATAAAAATATTATTATATTATTATTATTATTATTATAACTGTTTTGCAGGTTACTACCCCTTACTACATCAGTTTTTCCTTGGCTCTTGCTGATCACTTTCCTCTTATTTCCTTTGATTCCCTCTGATAAAGTGACCAAGTAGGCAACAGCCAGGAAATATTGAGCAACAACCGAAGTTGTATGAGGTGTGCACATGGAAAACTCTTGATACACAGCAATACTTATATATTTATATTAGTTTAATTTTGTGATACTCAATGTAAATATGTTCACAATTTGGTAGCTAAAAATTAATTCCATTGTGGAACTTTCTCTTCACAGGTTAAAAAAATGGCATCAAGCAACAGTGGTCTGCTGTTTAAAAAGATTGAGTTTGGCCAAGAAAAGAATTGGGCAGCCAAGATAACGGAGAAAAGAGTAGACTGTGGTGCCTGCAGAAAAAGAAGTGGTGCAACATTGAGCGATGGGCAGAATGCCAAGATGAGAAAATTTCGACAGGGGTTAAAACAAAGTTTTCGTTTGCCAAGTTCTTCAAGTGAAATTAATCAAAGACGTAGGGGCAATTTCAGGCCTGCAGCTGTTTCTGCCATCGTAAGAAGAAATGATTCTCACTCATACCGGATTGCCCGGTCAGGCACTCCAAGGACACAGAATCGAGGTGAACAAGCTGGATGCTATAATAATTCCCCAGCGGAAAGAAAAACTGGGATGGAATTACATCCTGATGATGAGGGTATCCCAGGATTCCAGGTAGCAGACATGAAGGAAAAGTTAAACATGAATTCATCAAAATTATTGACACATTTGCAAGCCAGGTCGAAGAATTTCACTACCCTTTTGAAGCGGGAACTTGGACCAAATATGATTATGCTGGTGGTAGAAATTCTTGCCAAAATCACAACATCAAATGACAAGGAGTTACAGGCATCTCTTCTTGCTCATTCGATTCATTCCAGTGTTTTGGAACAGTTTTCAACGTTTTCATTCAACATTATAGCCCAGAACATGGCATTCAGTGCTGAGGAGTTAACAAATTATTTTGAAAACCTCTACGTTTTGTACAACACTTTTGTTCAAATGATGCCAACAAAAGCGAGTGAAATTCTGAGTGATCATTGCACTAGGGCAGTGATGGCCTTGCAAAATTTAAAGCTCATGAGGAAATTGCCCGTGCCACCCAAGCTAGAGGAGGATTACAGAAGCCTCATGGATCATGTGGAGTCTCTTAATCAATTACATGAGTCAGTCTCTCAAAAAAGACGCAGGGAGAAGGTGAAAAGGGAGTGGCAGCCCGGTATTGATTTTCGAGAGTTGAGTGTCATCCCTCTGCCACAAGATCTTTCATCGAAGATGAAAGTTAATTTGTGTCCAGCGGTGATTGATGGGCCATACAAGAGTGTTGAGCACTACTTGGATGTGCAATTCAATCTCATGAGGGAGGATTTCCTCATTCCATTGAGAGAAGGAATAATGAACTTTATAGATCATCAGTCTTCAGAATCTAGCAAGTATAAGCGCATTGAGAACGTAAGATTCTACCAGGGTGTGAGGTTTTTGAAGCAATTTGTTGAAGGTGGCTCTTTGGTCACTGAAGTACTTTTCAATCCTCGAGCCAAGTCAAGTAGACACAACTGGTCTAGGTCTAAAAGGTTCCTATTTGGGGCCTTACTATGTTTCAGCAGTGACCTGTTTGGTTCGATAATTTTGGGGCTGGTGGTGGACAGACGGGTAGAACTCCTTGAGAAAGGAATTTTACGGTGTGAGCTAGTGGGAGAGGTGAATGAAGGAGAATTATTCAAAAAAGAATTCATCATGGCAGAGAGTGAAGTGTATTTTGAAGCATATCAACATGTTTTGAAAGCATTGCAGAACTTTACTGAAGAGAACTTTCCCTTGAAGGAATACTTGATTGATGTGTCTCCTGATGCACACTATCCGACTTACCTGGAGCGACTCCCTGGCACAATTTACAGGTCTAAAAGAATAGAATTTCACGTTTTAAATAAAGATTCATGGCCATCAAAGGAGAAGATGGAATTGAATGAGTCACAGTATAAGGCGCTACAGTCAGCCTTGACAAAGAAATGTGCTGTAATTCAGGGTCCCCCAGGCACAGGAAAGACCTATCTTGGCCTCAAAATTGCTGAAGTATTGCTAGAAAATTCTCGTGAGTGGCTGAGAGGTCCAATTTTGGTTGTATGTTACACAAACCATGCTCTTGATCAGTTTCTTGAAGGAATTTTATCATTCACCAAAAATATAGTTAGAATTGGTAGTCAATCCAAAAATGAGAAACTGGATGATTATAACTTGAGAGTTGTTAGGAAAAATAAAGGATTACGTGAATTTGGCCTTGGGGATGTAATTAAAGAAATGAATGAATGCACTAAGACTATTAATGGATGTAATAAACGCCTAAAAATGTGTATGAAAATTGAAGGAATCATATCTCTTGCGCATTTACATCATGTTGCAGATAGTTACATGGTTACAAATTTTGCTTTTAGTAGCCGTGGTGACCTACAATTTCAGGAGTGGCTATTTGCTGGATTGTATTTTCAAAATTCAATGAGGTCTGGCATAGACTTGAATGATATAAAGCCTATCAATCATAATGGGTTTTACTCATGCTCTCTGTATGATATTAAGAATATTATAAATGAGTTAAAATTTGAAGAATCCAGAGCTGAAGGCTATGAACTGGAAGACATTAGAAATGAAATTATTACGTGGGTGTCTAGATTAGGGTACATGAAAAGGAAGCTGTCAGAGCCTTTTGAACCAAACATGGATTTAATTCAAAGACTGACCAAATTGCAGAATTTGAATTTCCTGCACTCTGACCATAGGTGGATGTTGTATAGATACTGGGTATTGAAATTAGTTCAGAATTATGAGAGCGATTTAGTGAGATCTCGTGGATACTTTAATAGACTGAATGAACAGAAATTCGAATTAATGGAAAAAAAAAATGAGTATGTCATATCAAAGAGTGATGTTATTGGAATGACTACCACTGCAGCTGCAAGACATCAGAATCTGTTGCAGAGAGTTGGTCCTAAGATAGGTGAGACAGTTTATCCTGCATATGGTGTAAATTGACCCATAATTTATTGGCATCACATCCCATCTGTTTGCTATATTAAATTAATATGTAGCTTTTATGACTACCTATATACTTCTGGTTTATTTAAATCAGTTAATGGTTGTGAAAAAGAATAATTTGTCTTTTGTCCAAAACATATAGTCCACTTAAAGAGCTTAGTGGTATGCATCCTATCAATCCCAATGAAATTTTTTTGTAAAATTTTTGTTCAGGATGTATTCATTGTTTACATTTTGATTACAGTTATATTTAACTGTTTACAATCACATACAATTTCTACTGCCCTTCCCAGCTAGCACATGGGAGCTTTGGGCAGAAATATATAGGGATGTATAATATGTAGGGATGGGCGGATTCAGGATTATTTTGGATCCGGATTTGGATCGGATATTTGGTTTCAGGTGTCGAATCTTTGGATATTTTCAGATCAAAATGATTTTTTAATTGCCTGCCATAAAACAAAGTACATAATTATTCAAGTTTCTTTGGGGTACAGGTGATCAAAGAAATGTGATTATGATTTTCATACACATTTTAATATTTTAATTGATTAAAAATCATTTTTATAAGCTTTCAAGTTATTTGAGGGTATTCAGATTTTCCTCACACACAATTCCCCTGAATTTTGTCACTTTCTCATTTCATGCTAACTTGTGTGTCCCCCGCAAATGCTTCAGTTGTGGTGAGGTGGATTTTGCACTTCCTTGTGATAGTTACACGTCACAGTGCATGCATATGGCATAGGTTGAGCTCTCCCTATCTCAATAAAAATGTTTCCACACAATGAAATAGATTTTTATCAATAAATAATTGAATTAAATTACAACTGCACAGTCTGTGACATATTTGACATTGTTTAGAACAACATTGACTTTATGTGGGACGAGGTGCGGGAACAGAACGAGAAAACCACTAAGCGATCTCGAGAGGAAGGGGTGGGTTCCAGAAGCGCATAAAGGAGAGGTGGAGGGGAAGGAGTGCGATCTCTCCGTCTTTCAACCAACGAGACCACAAATGAGGCACTCAAGGACGAACATGTCAGATCTTGCTATTTTGTGACATCGTTCCGCTCAAAGTGGAGTTGGGTAAGCTACGTGATATATGCAGTTGGCATTTCCAGTCCGTCTCTACTTGTTTGAGGGGTTAATGCTATGCTCGTTTCTTTGAAAATTGTGCTGTTTGTACAGTACAGCTTGGAGCATAGTTTACATACTGCATATATAATAAGCATAGTACCAGGATCAATAGTGACCTTCCCCAACTTCAGACGACATCATCTGTTAGTCTGTTGTAACTTGTGAGTCAGCTCAAGATAAATTCTAAAATGTAGCTTGAATTATTACTTGAATTGACAATTTATTCACATTCCTAGTAGCTAACTGTCACAGTTGTTATAAGCTCATCACTACACTGGTCAACATGCTGGTGCAGTAAAACCATGGATGAACTGAGTTGCTATGGCTAAGCCTGTGCCTTAGATACATCCACTGTGCGGGCACTGCTGTGTGCACGCATTAGTCCGCTGTCAGACAAAACGATTTTCTCCTGGCCGCTGTTCACGGCACAGCACACAGCATTGCAGAGAGCCGTCTATCGTCAGGTTCAGGGAAATATTCCATAAAAGTAAAGGCTTGGCTTCGTAGATGTCCTGGTGAAAATACGTTGACCACAAACCGTTCCAGAAGTGGACACCAAGTGTTCTGAACTTGTTGCTGAAGTGTTCATGAGCTATTGGGGAACCATTCTCGGACTGTATTTTGGCCCATTGAAGTGTTACGAACCGTTCAAATAACCTGTTCATTAGGAGTTTCCTATCTGTTCAGGAGGTGTTCAGTTTTTCATGAAGCGTTCACTTAGCTGTACAGGAAGCATTTAACTTGGTGTTCAGAACCAGTTGCATAAGTGTTCCTAAACTATTAGGGAACCTTTCACGAACTGTATTTTGTCCCAATTTAAGGATCAATGAAAAAAATTACATTTTCACCAGGTAAAATTTAAAAAAATTTAATTTAAAACGCCTAACCACGAGACAACAACTATCTTATGTATATTGCAACAAAAAAAGTCCATGGTGAGGTTGAGATGCTGGAATTAAAATCCCATCAGATTAGCATGGGTGGCTATGTATTGTGCAGAGTACCCTTCGGTGGCACTCATTGCTGTTGATTCACATGTTTTTACAACTTCTTTTAAGGTATTTGTGTTGATTTACAAGGGTGACACCCATTTCCTAGTGTTTACTGTTTCGGTACTGTGGCATCCCACCCCCGGCTCGCCTGGATACCAAAATAGAACCGGGGGGAGACGTCGCACAAAAATTTAAAAAAATATACAAATCTGCGTGGATCCCTCCCGCATGGCACCTACGGGACAAAACTATGCCACTCTCTTCGTGTAATTCACATAAATTAAAAATATTCCCCTTCTTTGGAAATAATTGCGGGTGGGGGGTTCCCGATTCAACCTGATGGGTGACATTCGGGCGCTGATGCACTCGTCCAACACGCATTTACAGAAAGAAAAACGGACGGGGCGAAAGGAAGGGCGAGGGATCTTTTTCTTTGAGGTGACCCGTGAAGGAATTTAAAACAAAACACTTACTCAACACTTTCAGCGAAACAAAATATAATTCAAACAAATAAGGTTGCATATGACAAAAACAAAAAAAAAACCCTCTTATACACTAATGAAGTATGAATTGGTGAGAGCAATTTATGAAACATCAATGATAAATAAAAAAAACAACAATATAACTTGGTTTCGCGATGAAAATCAGAATAGCAAATGATAACAACAAAATATAGTTCGGTTGTGAACACGTAAATAATGATACACTTTCAATGATTTCTTTACCGGGGAGGTAAATGAAAGTCCATCCCAACGAATGTAAATTTTGGTGCGAACGTTAATTTTACTTGGTGATTAATTTCACTTTCACTGAGTAACGGGTGTGTTCCGTGACTGTTTGACTTAACACTTGGCAGGAGACAAGAGGGGGCTTTGGGGGGGGGAATAGTTACAATCTCACTTTATCGTTGTCCGAGTCTGGACCAGGATGGATCCAACAAACTCTCGTTCCATTTACTGCACTCCTTTCTCCCTTGTTGGAGGAAGCTGCATCCGGAACGGAGGTAATGCATCCTCTTCAGCTGGTCCTTGCTCCTTCGGACAGGGGGGGATTCTTCTTTCAGATCAATCAGTCTGAAATGATCTGTTTGGGCCCCTCGTCTCCTCTGCCGTGTCTCGCACTCAAAATTCGGGCATGGGCTCCGCCCGACAGTCACTTCAGAATTCCCTCGCTTCTCTTACGCACACCACCTTTTATTATCCCTCAACTTGGGGGTGGGGGTAACGCACAATGAAAGAGGGAGGAGGAACACGCCATTCACTCGGGAAAAACCCGAGTTCCCCTCCTCCCACACACACACACTCACACACAACCATACAAAAATCGGCGTAAACACATTCATCCCCACTCACTCATCCACGCTTTCCTCCACGCTTTCCTCCACGGGCCGTGGTCTGGGGGGGGGGTTTGGGAAAGTTCTGTGGAAAGAGCGGGTAAAATGGTAGGGAAGAAATGCGCCGAGTAAAAATGCACTGTAATGGGGCTTGAACCATTACAGTACGTAAGTTGAAATGTGTATGAAACATGTTAGCATAATGATTTTTCATTTTATAAGTAGGCTGAAATAGTTGCAGCATATTTTAAAACAATTTTTAAATGATAATATGTAGGTGCTTCAAGATTTTGACGTATTTGAGATTTATGTTAAAATCATTTTCAAATAATGAAAAAAAAATTTTGAAGCCGAGAGCTATTATGTTTTCAAAATAATTTGGCGATTTCAAAGTGTTTTTTTAAATTTATGTTAAAATATTTTTTTCATAATATTTTGCAGTTTGGGTTATTAATTCCTCGTCTGAAGGCATTACAACACTTCCCTTATTTTCTTGCTATAATCTTTTATTCTGTGACATCTTCAATTCACCTACAAAATGATTAAGACCATCAGTTTTTTCCTGTCAATAGCTCATCAAGTAAACCATGGATTGAAAAATGAAAAAATATGGGTCCCTCAAATTTTTAAACTATCACAGTCAACAATAAAGAAATTGAACTAGCTGATTAGTTTGTACTTATTACAGAAACTTACTTTGTATCTTAAGTTTAAGAGTATATCTTGTTGTTTTACTTGCAGTGATTGTGGAGGAAGCAGCAGAAGCCATGGAATCTCATGTTGTTGTGTGCCTGTCTGCTCAGTGTGAACACCTTATATTAATTGGTGAGACCTCCTAAGTCTTGAGATTTATTTAAGCCTGATGATTTAATGGTGATAATGAAAAATCTGTTTCCCTCAGGTGATCACAAGCAGTTGCGTCCATCACCTGCTGTCTATAGGCTTGCTAAGGATTATCATTTGGAAATATCTTTGTTTGAGCGCCTTCTAATGAATGGAATCAGGTTTGACACCCTGAGAATTCAGCATCGAATGAGACCAGACATCGCTGATTTGGTATTTCCAGCCGTGTATCCAGTTCTGGAAAATCACCCCTCCGTATTGGCGTATGACAACATTGCTGGACTCAAAAAGAACTTATTTTTCATCACTCATACGCATCAGGAGGAAAAGGTAAGAAAATCTTATCCTCACTATTTTCGAAGCAAATGATGAAATAATTGAAGGACCACTGCAATTATTAAAATTGGATCATATGGGGCTCTTAGAAACTCCAAGCGACCAGTCCAGAAGCTACATGCCAGTGGCTTAGCCAGGTATTTCGTTCGGGGGAAGATGGGGGGTTAAAACCAAGGGGAAAAAAAAAAAAAAAAAACAGGGTATCAGGTAATGGGTTTTAAACTAATATTAACACTTTTCATTATAGGGTGGTTTCCTTCATCAAAGAAAACGAAAGGCATTGATTGCGATTCGTTACCCACCATTAGTGTATTCATAATATACAAATTATTTTGTTTTAGAAATACCGGGTTAGACGAATGGCAATGGTCCATTTTTATCCTCATTTGAAAAGGGCCAGATTGGCGCCTATGCGATGCCACTCCACGTGACGTCACAGGGACCTAGTTTCTATAGGAGAAGATAGTAGTTATACATCGTCTGAGGTTACCAATGCATGCATGAGGCGCAGAGCTCAGGGAAACATGTCTTAACAATCACTTATTAAAACTGGCTAAGGTCGGAAAGTTTTCCTCGTTTGATAAGTTATTAATAATCCTTATTTAAGCCAAGCGCTACCAGCCAGCAGGGTACTAGGCTACCTGCTAGCAGCCTGCTTCGTATCAGCGCTAAGCCTCGCCTCAAGGTCACCTCGCAGGGCGGCAGCGGGAACCAGAAATACGTCTCGTGGAGAGATTTCCCGGCATTCATACTTACGCGTCGCGTTTTTGCGCGCTTGAAAATTTTCACTTTTTATTTAATCGCGAAAAATAGATATCATCATTTAAAAATTTAAAAGCGTGAAATACGTACTCCAGGAGTAATAATCTTTCGATTTAGGCAATAAAAAAATGATAGGAAACCACCGTATTGAAAAAACTTCATTAGTTAAAGAAGTATTATGTAAATTTATGATTTTTCAATTTTTTGTTTTATTTAGAGATGTGCGAATGGTATCAGCAATTACTCGAATACCTGGAATTCTAGAAAGTATTCAATGTTCGAGATCTCGAATAGTTATGCTAAAGGTACCGTCTCGAATACCTCGAACGCTTTCAATTTCGTGTCATACACTGATGCACGCATGTCGTTGGTAGTTGACTCGGAAAAATGTAGATGACTCTAGTCGTTTAGTGCATGCAGCACTGTTTTAGGCAAGTTGATGAATTACATCAAATTTGTGGACTAGAGCATGTTCCCTAATACATTAATAATTTTGTCACTTTTCATAGTATTTTTATCTTGCTAAACTGCAGTGAAAAAGAGTTCGATGTGGGGAACAGAAAATGATCGTGTGAAAAAATCCAAAAATCCCCGATTCCTTCCCCCAGGAGAACCTCAGTGCCGTGGGATTGTAACTAGGTAGCACAATTCCCAAAATCCTCTACCCCCTCCATCCATCAGCCCTCGACACCTCCTCCGACGCTTTCCTCCTCTGAAATCAAACAAAATGCCCCAGCTCGCATTATGAAGACCATAGAAATCAAAAGCTTCAAAAGAAAATATCAAGTTACAGGAGAATAATAGAATCTTGTTTCACCCTTCCCTCTTTCTCCCCCACTGACCTTTTTCTGCCTACCTGCTTGGAAGTTCCACATTTCTGGAGGTCAACCGCTGCATGAGTCATCTATTAGCAAAAAAGGTGTCTAACAATGACTTTCGGCAATTGTAATTACACCTTTAATGGGATTGAAATATTAGTAATGTGCGTATAATTTAAAAAAGAATAAGACCAAACAAACCTCCCTGTTAACTCGTTCCCTTTCAAGCAGTCTCGCTTTCCCGCGATCGTCGCTTCTTCTGATGGTTTCCTTCAATATTCCTCTGTTCTGCTCGTTCCACAGATGTTTTCTACAATGCACTCATCGATCGTGTTTGAATATATTTCTGGGTCGATCTGCACTTCCTATGTTAGTATCAGAGGATCGATAAAATGAAATATATAATGACACATTCCGAAAGCGTTCTTTTCTATCTCCTTGAGATTCAAATATGCATCTCATTCCACAAATTCTGTCACTTTATCTAAGTGCTGTCTCTTATAATGTCTTGTAGTTTACCGTGACGTTCGTAATTCGTTGATCATTTGGGTTTTTCACCACTTTGTTTGTCATTCGGTGACGACAGTTTCACCTGGATTCCACTAGGCGACTTCAGAAGCGCCAATACCAGCATTTTGCATCTTCTTTGCACCACGGTTTCTGACACAGAAAAATCGCACATTAAAAAAAATTTACATGTGCAAAAATTAAAGTTTTCGATGTTCTGGGAAAATTATTTCATTTTAACAGTGATGTGTGCGTCCCAAATACATGTGTGAATGCCGTGAACGTAATTATAAAATTTGAACGAATTTGTAGTGTGTCATTTTAGTTTTGTCTTCGTTATTCTTTTTTCTCTGATATATGTTTTTAACCAAGAAAACTGCTGCAAGTAACATGTTTTAATTTGCTATTTATGTTTCAAAACACACGACGTATTATTTTTTAACTATGCAATTGAGACACATTTTTATTTGAATTTAAGAATGAAAGAGTGCAGGAAAAGGGCGAACAGTCAGTTGACCGCTGGCGGTCTTATAGATATCCGGCTTACCCTGGTCATTCTAGTGTTAAAGATATACATTAGTTTGATTCAGAAATTAAGCTATTATATTTTAATTACATAGTGATGATATGAGTCATGCTTTTGCTAACCGATACTTTCCCAGAGTAATAATTTTTTACGTGGTTATGTTGTTGCCTGGAATTAAATGATATTTTTATTGGAGCCTGTGACATCAGAATCGAAACTGAAATGAAATATCAGGGATGACACTGCATCTGTTTGCACATATCTGGCAGCCTAACTGGTGAACTAAAGTCGACGAAAATAAAAAATTTTTCTTGTAAAACTGGTCTGACCAATGAATCACATTTTGCCTTGTGTGAATCGGTGTATGTAATGTTCAAACTGGTCATATGCAACAGTTGGTGGCTGTGGCCTCGTTTGTATTTGTGCATGCTCGTATCACTTAAAAGTGCAGTCTTCATGTATAGTACTCTCATTAAAGTTATATTATCCTCTCTCTACATTAGGCAATGGATGATTCTAGCAAAAGGAATGTCCATGAAGCTAAGTTCCTGGTGGCTCTCTGCAAGCACATCATTTTGCAAGGCTATGATGCTAGCCAGATAACAATCCTTGCTGGTTATCTTGGACAAATGTTTCTTCTAATTGAGGTAATATTTAGTTTTCCATTACAAGCATGCACTGCAGAGCTATGCTTTGGCATTCTTGCTGAGAAAATAACTATGTAAAGTATTTTCTGTTACTGTAATACGTCACTGGGAGTATTTCCCTGCTCTGAGCATTATGCATGAGCATTCAGTCTATTTATTATTATTTCGGTACTCTCAATTGACATCCATCAATGTGATTGGTGGATGTAAAAGTATGTAATATCTATTTTTATTCTATCGAGTATGTTGAATTTAATGATGCCACTCTTTGCAGGAGAGGGATAAATATGTTGCCATTCAGGATGTCAGAATAACAGTGGTTGATAACTTCCAAGGGGAAGAAAATGATATCATACTATTGTCCTTAGTCAGAAATAATGAAGAAGGGAAAATAGGATTTTTAGCAAGTGAAAACAGAACATGTGTTGCTCTATCCAGGGCGAAGAAAGGTTTGTACATAATTGGAAACTTGGATATGCTGGCAGATAAAAGCAGGCTGTGGTCAAAGATCAGGAAAGTACTGTTAGAGAAAGAGGCTGTTGGGACCCATTTGACATTGCAGTGTCTCAAGCATCCAGATCAATTGACTGAGGTCAGCAAAGCTGAAGATTTTGATGATATTCCTTCGGGTGGCTGCAGATTGAAATGTAATGAAAAATTGAATTGTGGTCATACTTGTAAAAAAGTTTGCCACCCACAAAGCCATGGGAAATACAAGTGCTATGAAATCTGTAACCAAGTCATGTGCTTTCGTGATCACCGATGTGAGAAGCAGTGCTGGAAAAAGTGTGGAGAGTGTATGGTCCCGGTTGAAAGCACACTTCCTTGTGGCCATGTGACAAAACTGCCCTGTCACGTGGATTCCAGGGAGTATAAATGCCTTGTGAGAGTTTCTGTCCAACTACCTGACTGTGAGCACACTAATGAGAAGTTGTGCTCAATGGACATTAATGAAGCACCGTGCTCATTTCCTTGCGATACTAGACTACCATGTGGGCACGCGTGTGCATTTACATGCCATCTGAAGCGTGATCCTCAACACTTGGAGTACAAATGCCTGAGGCCGTGTACTCGGAAGAATGTCAACTGCCAGGGGGAGCACATGTGTGAGAAGAAGTGCTTTGAGAAGTGTGACTCATGCAAAGTGAAGGTCAAGAAGAAACTTCCTAATTGTGAGCATCGCTTTGACATGGATTGCTCGACTGATCCATCAACTGTGGAATGTCTCAAACCATGCAAGAAGCAACTGGATTGTGGGCATGCATGCCGAAGAAAGTGTATGGAACCTTGTGGTGGCTGTCTTGTGAAGGTGGAGAAAGAAATACCTGACTGTCAGCACAAAATCACGGTTAAATGCTGTGATGTTCCTGTGAGAAGTCTCTGCAGAGAGAAATGCATGAAAGTTCTGAGCTGTGGCCATAACTGTTCTAGTAGTTGTGGGATCCCATGTGATGTAAAGAGCTGTGTATACTTGTCCACGAGAAAAGCCCAAGCACGCTGTGGACATGAAGTACAGCTTTACTGCCAAGAAAGTGATAAAGGTAAGGAAAAATGAATACCAAGGGCACATTATAGTTCTTAGAAGTTATTTGTAAGAATGATTTTCGGCTCTCTTGGAAGGCGAACAACTGTGAATATTCTAATCTGTTCCACCACATTCATTTTTGGTATGCAGCAAGAAGTTGTCCACTTCTAAAAAAGAGGGCATAAATGGCTCAGGGCTTAAGGCCCAAGGTGATTGCCCTGTTAAACAATTTTTCTATTTGGAGTGATGAGTACAATACTATCAATGTGAAACCTTCGCTAATACAGTAGAACTTGTTTAGTACGTTTCCGAAGGGACCACAAAAAATGAACGTACTAACCAGGAAAACGTGCTAACGAGGAAAGTAAATAATAGCATTCGGGGTAATTGCAATCTGTGGAAAAGTCATCATAATTACAATTACTATCGGTAGTTCTCGTAGGATCGCCTTCCTGAACTTTTTTTACCTTTATAATCAAGAAAATGTGCGCTACAATGAAAAACAATACCATGTGATTAAAAATCACAATGTTTCATAGATTTCCCGAAGACAGTTACATGAAAACGGCATCTATCTCCCGTGATTTATCCTATATATATTTATAGGAAGAGGACAAGTAAAGCTAAGTCATTTCTTCTTTCTCAAAGCGTACTCGGAGAATATAATATCAACCCTGAGTATGACAACTGGTTGTTTTCAAATATCATAAAAATTGGACAAAATTATATTAACCTTAAATTACGGCTACAGCCGTACACATTCGCTTCTGGAATGAAACCATATCGATCGATATATCGATTAATAACACGCAAGGTTATTAGATTACGACGTAATTACAAGAAGATTTTATATTATACAGTTGAAATTTACTTTTAAAAATTTTGCTAATGTCGTCTGCTTTTGTGCCGAGATAAAGTATTTTTAAGCTAAGCTTCACGTGGAGATCCAGAACATCGTCTGCTCCCGCAGCAGTAGTCAAGTAAATACGCACGTACACCATAGCCTTGACGTCGAGTTTATGGAATACGTGCAGTTCTGCTTTAGATAAAGTGGTAATTGGATAAGACTCATTTCTTCATCATAATAACTCTTGCAATAGCAACAATTGCCCACTCGCGAAATTTGTATGCAGTGGGCACTCCAGAGGCAATAGAAGGTGAGGAGCTCGGGGTGGGGATAATCGGGGCTTCTCATTGGCTGCAGTTTAGTTAGTCAGACATTCCTGATAAAAGGCCACATTTTATTATTCATCACGTCACAAGAATTGAGAAATGTGTTAGGATAAATCACGGTCGAAGGAAGATGTGGAATGAATGCAAGAATTTCATTGGCTAATAATAATATATAAAAACATAAATTCGGAGGTTTACGACCCTTAAGAAGATACTAGAGAACGAATTGCGGGTTGCGTCACGGCAAGCAATTGCGCGTACTAACCAGGAAAGCGCATTTTTTTCAAACGTACTAACCAAATACTTTTACCTGTATTTTGTTCGGATGGTACCGGGACCGGGAGAAATCGCCGTACTAAGGGGGAAAACGTACTAAGGAGGAACGTACTAACCAAGTTCCACTGTATATAACAGTCACTGCATTTTTTTCTTTCTAGTTTATCTAAATTGACATAAAGTTTTACATGTTTTAATTAATTGAATATATTATTTTTGGCAAAAAACAGTCACAACAAAGAATTATAGCCAAGTTAAAAGTCCATTGCAACTTTTAAAAGCTAGCAATATGCATTGTAAAGTAATGAATCAAATAATAATGACAAAAACAGGACCCATCAGAGGGCACCCCCAGTGGTGAGTTAGGGGAACTAGAACGTCTCATCCGCTCAGCGAGAGGAAGGGGGGGCCTGCGAAAGCAAAAGTAGGGGCCGTGGTGGGGATGGAGAGTGTTCTCTTGGTCCCAGACAACACAGCATTTGTATTACATCTGTATTACTTCAATAACACACAAAAAATACATGACTAAATTCATATGTATAAGATGGAATACGATTGTATTATATCTGTATATTTCACGTAAAAGTGCGTCAAAAGTCCCTCAGGATGTATGTATACCTGTGCGTTCACTGACGTATCTAGGAATATGCTTTGGGGGGGAATGAGAGGGGATGGGGAAGGGCGACCTTCCACCCCCACCCTTCCCATTTGGGAAAATTTTGGAAAAATGACATGCCTACAAATACATTTTACTTAATTTTGGCACTTAAAATTTGGGTTTCATTAAAATGTTATGATAAAATTTACTATTACCTGGAGAGATTTACTATGATTACCTGGAGAGAGTCAGTTTGTTGCCAACTCATCAGTATGGCTTTCGAAAAGGGAAGGCTACTGAACAAGCATTGTTTAATGCCATTGAGTACATTATGGATGAAATTAACAAAAAATGTAAGGTGATGGGAATATTTTTAGACTTAAGTAACTTAAGCCTTTGACACTGTAAATCACACTAAATTACTTCTTAAGTGCAATAATCTTGGGGTCAGAGGCTTATCACTACAGTGGCTTAAGTCGTATCTTGCCGAACGACAACAGAGGGTGGTATATCGAAAAGATGGCCAAATATTCCTTTCTTCCTCACTTGATGTGACCATAGGGGTACCTCAAGGCTCTGTCCTGGGCCCTATATTATTTCTACTGTATGTCAATGAATTACCCAAAAAGATAATGATGAATGTTGACTCTAAGTGCATAATGTACGCTGATGATATCAGTATTTTAATGTCTGAGAAAAATCTGGCTAATTTATTTGATTAGGGTAAATTGGTAAAACATCAAATGTCAAGCTGGTGTGACTGCAATGATTTAATGTCGAACAATCGAAAGTCACAAATCACTAAATTTCAATTTTTAAATAATGAACTGGATGTCAATGACTTAGCCTCCAACTTTGCTGACCTCAATGTCGTAAACAGTGTTAAATTCCTTGGGATGCATGTTGATTCTGTGTTAAAGTGGGATGTGCATACCACTAATCTATGTAAAAAACTGAATTCTGTAATTTATTTGGTATCTATTTTGAAACACACTGTTAGCTTAGAAATTTTAAAAACCCTTTACTACGGACTATTTTACCCACGTATATCTTATGGAATAGTCTTGTGGGGATCAACAACGTATTTAAATAGTGTTTTTGTCATCCAAAAAAAGTTTGTGAGAACAATCTGTAAAGTACACTATAGAGCTCACTGCAGACCACTGTTTCCGAGATTAAATCTATTAACAGTACCTTATATTTATGTTTATCACTCTGTAATTTATGTTAAAATGCACATATCAGATTTTGTAAAGAATAATGAAATCCATTCCTACGACACTAGGCTAAAATATGATATGCATGTGATGTCAAGAGGACAGATACAATGTGTTAACGAGAAAGTTATTTAACTTCCTTGTCACGAGGTGTTTTTACAGTGTGAAAGAATATCTTATGTGATTTTGTGATTTCCTCACTCTTTCTTTTGACGTGTCCTATACACTTACTCTATACTTTTATTTTGTACAGTGTCTTTTGGACTAATAAATTACTCTATTCTATTCTATATGTCAAAACCAGGAATGGCAAGTGAAACGAAACGAAAAGGTTTCGTTTCGACCCGGAAGGAAACGAAAATACGAGGCCAGGGTTTATTTTCGTTCCTGCACGAAATTAAAATCACAAAGGAGTTTAGTTTCGACCAGAGACGAAATTTTATTCGCAGGAATGAAACTAAATTAATCGAAACTCCGCTACTCATAGTTAAGTTTCCATCCCAAAAGTTGATTGGAGGGGGATAAGAGAGAATAGTTTCGATCCCTCACATTTTATGTACCTGTAGAGAGGTAAAACATTCTGCTTAAAAATTGAATGTCCAGTTTGCGTTCACCGTTATCCCGTTAGTGGTAAATAAATTGACCCCGTAAGGTCACAGTCGAGGTCATAAGGGTGGCAAAAAGAATAACATACCATAAAAGGTGTCGATTCTTGGGTTTTAAAGGGTGCCGAAGTCAATGGTATTCTCCTAATACCCGTATTATCCACTAATTGACCTCCAAGATAAATACGGAGGTCAAAGGTCATAGAGGTAAACGTCGGGCCATCATGACAACCAACATGTTGAACCATAGGTTTTAAAGGGTGCTTAGTCAGTTTTGCAGTTCATGGATCCGTATTGTTATTTTTTGACATCTGAAGGTCATAATGGGTGTCAAAGGTCATAGAGTTAACCGCCAGGCCATCATGACAACCAATGTGTCAAACCATAGGTTTTAAAGGGTGCCCAAGTCATTTTTGCAGTTCATTTATCCGTATTGTTATTTTTTGACCTCCGAAGGTCATAATGGGGGTGAAAGGTCACAGAGTTATGTTTTGAAATATCGGAGCAAATAATGTCCCCAGCAAAAGGTATTGATGGGTGACCAAGTGAGTGGCGTAGCACACATATCCACTTTCTTTTCCGACGAGTATCTCTTGCCCACTTAGTTTCATGCAGTAGTTGAGTATTTATTTCCCCAAATATCCTTTTGCACCGCTCCGTGTCCACATTCTTCCTCTGCTTTCTCTCTTTAGAGAAGGCTATACTTAGTACAAGACGTGAGTGGCAAGATAGGCAACTCATATAGTTCCAGAATCCTCTAGGACGACACACTAACATTCCAGAGAACAATCTTGAAGTTTCATGTTAGAACCGTAAAAATATTTACCGGCGCTGGGCCACCCGTTCGGGAGGCGAGAGCAGATCTTTGGTGCCAACACTGAAGTTATGATGACATATCACCACATTATCTTTGAATGGAACCCTAGTATATGTGGAAAGGAAATAATAATAATTATACAAAAGAAATATGTCTTAGGGACGACTCGATGCGAGATAAAAAGAATGTAGAAAATATTTTTTTAAGAATGTAAACATGAATAATAATAATAATAATAATATGCTTTATTAACGGGCATAGAAACCTTGTACAAAGTTACAATATAAAAAAAAATATAAACCAATACAATGATATAAAAAAGAAAAGATGTACATTACTTTATAAAAGGATGCAATCAAAACTCAATTTGGGGAGAAAGCAATAATTATAAAAGTATCACACATTTACCTAACTGTAGACTTAACAATGTTTTTAAAAGTGTTTAATGGAGTAGCAAAAAAGTCCAGGTTACTGTTAGCATTGCAATCTCTCATTGCATGGAAAAGAGGTAAGAAAAAAGAATAGTTATGTCTTAAAAAATGAATTGTGAACAGTGAAGTGCTTCGAGATGAAACTATTGGAACTCTGAGGGATACAAGAGAAAGCAATGTTGAACATTTAACATGATTATTTAATATACAATATAGAAAAATAATGGCAAATTGTTTTCTCCGCAGATGAAGGGAGGCTAAATTAATAAATTCCATTAGGTCATTGCAGTCACCATTAATCCCATTTAGGTGAAATTTATAGGCAATAATTCTTAGGAACTTATGTTGCATTTTCTCAATGACTTGTACATATTTAACATAAAAGGGACTCCAGATAATGGAGCAATACTCCAGAATAGGTCTCACTAATGCTATGTACAGCAATCTAAAACAGTTAATGTCATTGAAGTCCTTGCGTTATGCAATCCAAATACGTACTTACTAGCAAAAAACTTATTGCATAAGCTCTAATGAAACACTTACACAATGCCTTACTAATTACCAGAAACCAAATTATAATCCACCTATGATTTATAAGAAATGAATAGGTTAACACGGTTAACAGGTTTAGGCGGATCTGGGGGGGGGGGGGGACTCCCTATGTTCCTATCCCTTTCTTTCCTTACCTCTGAATTTATTTGTATGTTAGCGCTTCAGGTACCGTGTGAATGAATGAAGTAGTGTATCGGTCATATTGGCTTATTTCACTTAGGCTCAGCGTGCCCCAAAACGTATGTTCCTGTCTCGTTCCTGCTATCGTGTGAGTGTGTATCTTTCCTTTCATCCTTGTGTCCTCGTCCATTCCTTCTGTTGGTGAGTGGTGAGCTGCCCTAGTGCCATCTATTGGTTACTCTTGGGGGCTAAAGCAAAGGGAGTTTCCTGTGCATAAACCCCCGCCGAAATCATGGTAAATCTAAGCCTCACGGTAGCTCAACTGGTAGAGCACCTGGCCGGCAACCAGGAGGTTCTGGGTCGAGTCCCAGTCAGGCTGCATACTTTAGGGTCTCTAAGGGTTATTTCGTGCAAAATAACTACGCCCGATGTAGCAATGAACAATGTTTCCATTTATTGCGTCATGAATACAATTGAGACGCACTGAGAGAATCGGAGAATCGTGATGGCCGCGGATTCAGTCACGATTCCGCGCTACAGCTGTCGGGTCTCACTCGCGTCGGTTCAGGGACGCTACTCTTGGAGAAGGTTGCCAAATCCCCAGGGTACCGTTACCCTGCTGGGGCCAAGGGTCCTCCACCTGTCTCCCTCCAGGCAGTGCTGCCTTTCGGTGGTAGCGCGCAATGATTTGAATGCTACATTTACCAAAAGTCCAAGATGGCTTGAAAAAATATGAATACTTTATCGTAAGAGGTATAATTTCTTGACATGGGTAAAATTGGTCCTCATGGAACTAAGCAATGGGCATTTCAAAGCCTATTCCCAGTGTTGAATAACTCTGTATACTTCATACCCAAATGTATTTCTCTTGACAGGTTCCGATCCAGATACTCTTATGCTAAGGTGCCAAGAGCCTTGTGTAAAAATCTTAATGTGTGGACATAAATGCAAGGGTACCTGTGCACAGTGCATGCAAGGAAGAATCCACATCACCTGCCAAGAGAAATGTGAAAGAAAGCTTATTTGTGGGCACAAGTGAGTTAGTGCTATGTGTGTGTGTTGACTAAAGAATTCCTATTCTCCTTCTGTGGTAGTACATTGTGATGCATGCCCAATTATTTTCCGTAAAATATACAGATATCAGGTAGAAAGACAGAAGTCTCTTCCATATTTATTAAAGAAAGAGCAGGGATGCAGAAGAGAAATACGTATTGGTTTCACTTATCCAGAGGATGACCATTCTTTTTGTCTACTCATATCTGTGTGGAATATTTGCTGAGCTACCAGTAGCTTTTGCTGTATTTTTTCATTATTTCTAATACCAAGGAAGTAGTTTAAGAACTTAAGATAGTAAATCGACGTTTCCCAGTGAGAAATGAGTCATCAAATCGCCGTCAATTCAACGTCGAAGTAGTCATCGATAAAACGTCGATGGCAACACATCGATCGATGTCTTTATGGTCCGAAAATCGACGTATTTTCGACTTCGACGCCATCGACGTGTTTTCTATCGACTTTCATATTTATTATGGTGAATTGTAATCTCAAGTCCTTCATATTTATCTTCAATAATAATCAGAAACCCCTCAGAAAAAATGTGAGATGTTGATATCTATGACGCGAGGCTAAAGGTATCGAAGTGACACAAAATGAAACACCAACAGCAACCGACACAGGTTTCCCACGGTTCAACCAGCTTATCAGAGCGACAGAATCCAAAGATTACTAGAGACCGGTAGAGTCTGTTGGATACTGCCTTCAAGCTTCAACGCCATGCGCTTCCGGTAAAGTTACAGAATGAAAAGGAATCAAAGATTGTTCTCTGAGATTAAGACTAATGTGTAGGAATTAATTATATTAATTATTAAACTTTAGCTGTATTATTTGTATCACACATGGTTTAATAGTCTCACTGTTAATTTTAAGACTTCGTCACAACATCACTGTGTCCCTCCCTCAGCTAATCAACATGCTAACGCCGCTGACCAATGAGAATAACATGTGGAAAAATTGTGAATTGAACAAATAAAATTGACATCGACCACATATCGATCTATAGTCGTCGAATCGACGAAGATTCGACGTAGATTCGATGATCCATTTCTCACTGGGTTTGCTGTCATCATCCCATAATTTCTTAAGAAATGGCTTTTAAGGTGATTTGGTCTTCTTGTCAAGGTTTTCATGAGGCTTCTCTTCTACTCTTTATTATTAGTATTATTTTTCCCAAACCATTTTTGCTGGTTTTAGGCGAGGTACAGGTTACACAAAGCACTGTCATCTTTTTATTCTGACTTTAAAAATGTTCTATTTTGCAGTATTTAAAATTGCTGCTTTGTGTATAATAAGGGACAAGTTTTTCGGTATTATTATAATTATTGTAATCAAACGCATTTTTTTTCTGCAATGCTTATATTCAATGCAAATTTTATCCCAAAAATGAAGCCTCAAAACTGTATATTCAGCGGGGGACTGTATTTGGAGAAATACGGTGTCACGATGGATGCAATTCCAGAGAAGCGCTTTTTCCTAGCGGTGCTACGTTTGCCCTAACTGTGACAGACAAAGAGCTTTTCTAGCCAGGAAGTCTGCCTCTGCTAATGAATCTTGAAGAAATAGTGGGAGGTCTGTCGTAAGGTTTGGAATCAATGAGAAAATTTTCAGGACCACATCATTGGAATTGAAATGATTGATGCATTAAATCCATTAATACCTGTATTGACGGTAGAGATTTGTTCAAAATTTGACAATGCTAAAAAAAAGCAAGAAATTCAATTCAAAGCATGCAATTAATGTGTAAGCAATAATTATCCAAGTAGCTCATATGTACAATTAAATCATAAGTTGACCGCAAACCAATGCCGCTGTTAGGGTCTTAAATCCGGAAAGGAGGGAGCCCAACTACCCTCAGGTTCCAAGATTATGTGGAGTCCTCTCTAGAAAGGGTTGAAAAAGGTTGGAGCTGAGAGTTGTGATTATCTGCGAGACCTTTCTTAATGAATGTCCTACAAAAATGCTCCATACAGGGGGGACCGAAGAGTCTCTTGGGGCTCAGTCCAGCAGTCATGCTAAAGAGAGAACTCTACCGTCTTGAAAGGGTTAAGCTGAGGGACCCCAATCATTTCAGACTGCCTCTGTTTGCAACCAACCGAAAAAGTGGAATTAAGTTAACTTTGGCGATGTCAATTGATATGATGTCCTCTATTCAGGCAGTTATTTACATTACAGTGATTGGCATCAGAAAATGCATTTACTCCCTTATACTAAAATGTACCTACTCAAACTTCGCATGCCTAATGCCAGTCATACTTCACAAGTGGGCCGTGCACTGTTCTTTGTTAATAAATTGAAATGTATTTGCATCTTATTTTCCAGGTGCTCAGCTCCTTGCTCCAATCCTTGCCCTCCATGCAGAGAGAAATGCAAATTTCGCTGCGAACACTTTCAGTGTAAGGAGAAGTGTGGGTATTGCTTACCCTGTAAGGTAAGCTATGAATCAAGGGCTAGTGGCTTAAGCCAAAAGGAGCATAATGTTGCACTTAATGAGACGAGGGTGAAATTTGGTGGCATAATTGTCGTTAGATCAATGATTAGCCTTGAGCGCTGTCATTCCCATACCATAGGGGCAAATTTATGGTGGGAGAAGGTGGAAAGGGCTAGTTTTTTTTTGTTATTTATTTCTAAAAATCAGAAAGATGTCCTGAAATAACATAAGTTGTCATTTCCACATAATGTAAGTCTGATGGTAATGGTGGTGAAGTGAACTGAGCCTGAAAAAATGATGCTTGGATGCCTAAGAAAATTGCATATGGTGAACCTCAAGCATTTATCTTATAAAGCATAAATTAAAAAGTCACAATTGTTCCCCTAATGAAAAGTGAATGACTTATTGGAATTGTAGAATTCTACCAATGGTTGAAACATTTGCCCTAGTTTTTCTCCCATTCTTATTTATTGAGATGTAAGGTTAATGTTTTGCATCTATTTTATTTGTTAATCTGGAAAGAATATCATTTCTATATTTAATAGTATCTCAATTCCCTCATAAATACAATTGCCTCAAAATCAATAAAAAACAGGAAATATTTTGAGAATACATATCTTCACCTCTGTAAAAGGGATTTTTTTCAATTCTTCATCGAGGCTTTTGCGGTTCATGGTCGATGAAATAATATAAAACTTTTTTGGGTCTTACGGCATAGTATACATATACAGTATCCCAGATGGCACATTATAAGTCATTGAGATAAGGTGAGGAAGGAATAAGGAAGGCGCTTCTCAAGTAAGCTTGTTATGGGTTTCTTACGGCCAGGCCGACAAACATCCAGAGTAATGACATAATGGATGTCAAACTTTCAGCACTTCCATAGATGCCGTTATCATCCCATCATTTCAGAGTGTTTATTAAGACCTTTATGTATAAGAAAAATGCTTTTATTCTTGGCGCTTCTATATTATAAGGAGAAAAACATCATACCTCCATAATTTTAAAATCAGTCACATTTATGAACTGATGGCGAAACGACGGTCGTAAGAAAAACACACAATTTCACAATAATAGTGACGTGGAATAATATAAAAATGCCGGAAGGAATATCTAACATACATATTGTAGTCATCAGGTGATCAAGCCAAAAATTAAAATTCATAAATGTTAAATTGTGTAGACCTAGTTGATTAACTTCAGTTTTTTATTCACATACCAGACAAGTTTTTCTACATAATTAAACTTTAAATTAGTAACTACACCATCTTTCTGCATAAGCTGCCGTGGTGTAGTGATTAGAGTGCAGAACAATAGATATGGAGGTCGTACGTATGGTTCTTCCCAGCGTAATTTTTTTTCTTTCCGCTGCAAGGATAAAGTAATTGTGTTATGCTTAGTATCATCACTAGCTGGTCGCTTGCAGTTATTCATTATTTTCTATTTACAGGAAAATCTTTTATCAGTTGTTAAGCCCTTATAAAACCTGTTTTGATCACCAAAAGATTAAGAGTTTTTTGCTCATTATTATGTTCCACATTAACATATAGTTTACCAAGTGGTTTGATTTTCTCATTAGTATGTGAACTCAAAAGCAAATCAGTAGGCTGCAAGGTAATATGATTGAAATATGACTGATAACATTTCTGAGATATTACTGAGACACAAGCTCCACTGTCCACTTCAAACATCAAGGTTTGACCTTCTACCTTTAAATTAACGTTAATAGGTTTGAATCGTACTTGATTGATGAACATGTTAATATTTTGCAAACTAAACGTGCCACTAAAGTTAAAATCATCATCGTCTTTCATATCAGTTTTGTCCTCCTCAACATAGTGCTGGCGATCTTTGGCAAATTTGGTGCCCTTATTTTGCACATGCTTTGGTCATTCAGCCTTAGCTTTATCATAACATAAAGCGTTTGATGGCAAATTAATAGATTGCTCCTTACAAATACAACCCTTCTCCAGATGGCCTTTCTTACTACAGTAATTACAACAGTAACTTCTGAACTTACAAGCATTTATCACTTCTACCAGCACAAAAGCAATTCACTTTTTCACTTGCGATTCCCTCCTCACGGCGGTGAGGACGTTCCTGCCTCCTGGACTGCTTAGGGACATAGACTTAGACAGGGGAAACCACCCTATTGCTCAGTTGGAGGCCACCATCCCAGTTGAAATTTGTTTTTGTTTTCAGATTTCTGTCATTATCCAAACAGCCAAGGCTTAAATCTGTTAACCCCAGCAAGAATTCTGGTTTTCTTAAAATCAAGAAGGTGTCCTAGAGGAGTGTGCTTTTGCACCATCGATTTTGGAGGTTGTTAGAGTTGAGGGGGCTACTGGTGCTCTTCTAACCTTGTTTAGACACTCCGTCCCATTTCACCTATATTATTTTTCCTACACGCTGTGCACAGGCTTTCGTCAACTCCTTCAATTTGTCAGGGCTTGATTTATCTTTCTTGTTTCTCAGCAAGGCTTTAATTTTGATTTAGGTTTGAAGATGGCCATGCTTTTGAATTTTTTAGAATATTTCCTATCTTGTCACTACTGCCTTTTTTGTGAGAGAGATAGGCTGTATTTGTGGTAGTGAAATCATCAGGTAGCGAGACCAAATTTTTTTCGGGTTCGATAGATCTTATCATTAACAATTCTAAAAGCTTGGAAGATAGATCTGTAGTTGTAGCCATTCTGGCGTTAATTTCTAATTTTTGTTTTTTGTCGGGTTAGCTCGCCTTGTCAATAATCTGTTTTGACCATTGCATTGTACTGATCATGACACAATTTGTTTTGGTCTGATGGTGGTGTGACATGGCATGGAAATCAGGGGCTCAGCTAGGAATTGAGGCAATGGGGGGTTTTAAGCACAACTAATACGGGGGAGTTGGGGGTATGGAATACCCACCAGGGGAAGCGGGAGGTGCAGAGGCCCTCCCCCGGAAAAATTTAAGATGAATGGTTCAAAATGGTAAGTTTTACGGCCTTCTGAGGGATATTTTTATAATCCTTACATTATTCTATAAGTAATATTAGTCCAATTATGTAAAATGGATTAAACTTTAAAAATTCTCTTGAGCTTTGGTGGGGGGGTTTATCCCCCAAAACCTCCCCCTCGCTGTGCCACTGAAGGAAATATCGATGTGTCATTGTCAGCTTTCTATATATGTACCTTGTACCCCATGGTTCCATCATATCCATGGAATAATCAAAAGAAAAACATTGTCGAAATTTCTTGTCTCTTCAATATCTGGTACTTTCGTCACTCTGCAAAATAGCTTCAGAGTCAATTGTATAATAAAGGAGGATACAAGGATGTGTGTCTGAGAATGGTATCTTGAAAGTTTCTTCTTGTTTAAAGCTCTTGTGGCCCATTATGGTTAAAAAGTGACATTCGGGTGTATGCCATGTGGTATATCAGATTATTATCAGCCAATGGGTAATTTCTTTCACACCAAAATTATCTTATTACAGTGGAACTTGTTTAGTACGTTTCTGAAGGGACCACAAAAAATGAACGTACTAACCAGGAAAACGTGCTAACGAGGAAAGTAAAAAATAGTAGACGGGGTAATTGCAATCTGTGGAAAAGTCGTTATAATAACAATTACCGTAAGTTGGGGCGAGTTCGGACACTTTTTTACATATAAATGCGATTTACGCATCGAAAAACTTGTCAAAATGCGTGAAAATCGAAATTTAAAACCCTTAATCCTTTGAAAATACTAAGCAAATGAATCAGAAGATATTGTATTAGATTTAACTTCGAAAAATGATCAATAACACCATTCGAACAAGCCTCACGTTTTGGGGCGAGTTCGGACGCATGCGAGTTGTTAGCGTTAATGTTGTTGTGAACGAAATATTTTTCTTAAAACATGTTAATTTATTAAAAATATTACTTTCTACTTATCTTGGTGATGTTAAACGTCAACTATGAGCTTTTATTTTTATTTTACTATCAGCAAATTTGTTGAAATTGAAAAGCGAATCGCATATCTCGCGAGCGTTGCATTGATAGATGTGGACTAACATATGGTGGCATTTCGCGTCAATTTTATACATAAAATACAGACGGAGTTTTAATTTAACTCTTTGGTATGAAATAAGTATCATTGAAACAAGAAATTTCTTTAGGTTAAACTCTCAATCGGACCGAATAGCTCAGGTTAAATTCCGAGGCCTCGAAATGGTTGTCGATGAAAACGGAAATGAAAAAATTTACAATAATATCAATTTTTCACCAGTTTTAATAATGAATTTTTAATGACAATCAGATACAAAATTTGACATATTAATCGACATCATTAACATCACTTAAAGAACTAAAAACGAAGCGGCCCCTTCGCAAGTCCCTTGGCGGAGCAAGCTGACGAACAATTTGCGATTTTCCCACTATGCACTCGTCAGCAACATCTGGAAACCTGAAATAAGTTTCCTTCGCTGTATTTTTTTTTCGAAGGCACTGCACACGGATTTTTTTGTTGGAGCAGACTTCAATCACTTTCCCTACAAACAGCCTATCTCGTTTATTGGTCCCAAATTTTAATAACACGAACGAATTTTCTGTGAGAGAGCCGGGAATTTCAAAATCGACTTCATTGTTGACATGCGATGCCAAAACCTCATCAACAGACAGATTTTTCTCTGAGGAAATGTCAACCACATCATCACAAACAGATTCATTTTTAATTTCAGCACTCACACTTTTTCCTGCTTCAACATTTAGTTTCTTCCCCCGCGATTTTCTACCCTCTGGTGTTTCTGCGCGGGATGATGCTAACATCTCCAGAAATGCGTTGGACCAAGCATCGGAGGCTGCGTCAGAATTTTCCTTTGGATTTAAAGAGGGGACTTTACTAATGACTCGACTTTTGTCGAATGGAAAAATTCCCGTGGCTCTAAACCCTGCACAAATATTGGGAGACAATGAAGATCCCATGGACTCAAAGGCAGACTTTAATAACCTGGGGAACTCACTTTTCGGGAGAACGCCACGATTTTTGCGCTTCCACTGGTCTAAACATTTTCGCCATGCAATTTTGAGAGGTCTAAAAAAAGCTACATCGAGGGGCTGGCATAAATGGGTCGAATTAGGTGGAAGCATGACAAAGTCTATTCCCATTTCTTCACACTTCCTAATTACTTCCACCAATCATAACTTTCGGCCCCTGCCTGTTTTTGAAGAATGGCACGCACGTCGTGGTGAACCAGTCTTCGAAGGTTGTGATGTCAAACCATCCACTAATATTCCTATTGAACCTCGATCCCTCAATGCCGCCTTCTACCCAGGTAGGATACAAGTGAACGGCTTTATATACCGTGTATGGGGGTAAAAGTTCCCCGCTCGCTGATGCGGCGATCATTACAGAAACACTCGTTTTGCTGGTGTCCTTAATCACTGACGGATGTTTCTCCCCCCTCTTAACAATCACCCGGGACTTTCCAGGATCGTCACTGAAATTAGTCTCATCGTAGTTGACAATATTTTCCGGAGGAACACCATTTAAAACCACCTCTAAATTATTAAAGTATTTTTCCAGAACTTCCCTTGTCACTGCTGCGCGGACTCTCTTAATGTTCTCTCCCAAACGCACGGTGAGTTCCCGCCGTCTTGACAAGAAACCACGAACCCATTCCATTCCCGGAAAGTTGTCTTTAAAAACTTTTTCTTTTCGTCCCATCCTGTTCAGGTATTCCCGAACGACTAACCTTAAGTCTATTGCTCGCAAGGGAATGCCCCACTCGGCACATTTGAGAATCCCTTGCGCTAGCTGGTCCTCTTCCTTGGCGGATAAAACCGTTTGTCCTCCAGATTTCTTTGGGTGTTTATCCTTCAATATGTCGTGAACTGTGGATTTTGGCACTCCAAACTCCTTGCAGGCCCCCCGAAGACTCATTCTTCCAGATTTCACAGCCTCAACAGCCTTCTCAATTTGTTGGTTGTCGTGTCCGTGTGAGCGCCGGCCTCCAACGACCCTTGCGTAATTTCTCACCATTCTGCCCTCGGAGCTAGGTGCATGAAATCAAATAACGCGCTCTAATAAATAGAGTATTCGAAATATTTACACGAAATTTTTCACACTTAATGAGAAATAGCACAGCTTTTGGAGGAATTGAGTATTATTACATTCAGAAGTACTTACCAAAGAGGAGAGATGTTTCTTTTCGCCGGTAAGATTTTTCACTCTAATGTTGCGCTGCAAACTAATCGGATGAACTGCGACCAAAAGCGACAGATCCATCGCTTTTATACGTAATATGATACATTGTACCTTTCTTTGTCTTAAAGCCATGATTACAGTGTATTACAAAGCGAAAGTCGGAAGGAAATACAATGTAAGCATCAGCCGGCGCGATCGTCCGGACTCGCCCCGCGTGTCCGAACTCGCCCCAACTTACGGTACTATCGGTAGTTCTCGTAGGATCGCCTTCCTGAACTCTTTTAACCTTTAAAATAAAGAAAATGGGCGCTACATTGAAAAACAATACCATGTGAATAAAAATCACAATGTTTAATAGATTTCCCGAAGACAGAAGACGAAATACGGCGTCTTTCTCCCGTGATTTATCCTATATGTATTTATAGAAAGAGGACAAGTAAAGCTAAGTCATTTCTTTTTTGTCACAGCATACTCAGAGAATATAACAACAACCCTGAGTATGTCAACGGGTTGTTTTTAAACATCATAAAAATTGGACAAAATTATATTAACCTTAAATTAAGGCAACAGCCGTACACATTCGCTTCTGGAATAAAGCCATATCGATCGATATATCGAATAATAACACGCAAGATTATTAGAATACGACGTAATTACAAGAAGATTTTATATTATACAGTTGAAATTTACTTTAAAAATTTGTTTAATGTCGTCTGCTTTCGTGCCGAGACCAAGTATTTTTAAGCTAAGCTTCGTGTGGAGATCCAGAGCATCGTCTGCTCCCGCAGCAGTAGTCAAATATGCACGTACTCCGTAGCATTGACGTCGTGCAGTACTGCTTTAGATAAAGTGGGAATTGGATAAGACTCATTTCTTCATCATGATAACTCGCGCAATAGCAACAATTGCCCACTCGTGAAATTTGTGCGCAGTGGGCACTCTAGAGGCAACAGAAGGTGAGGAGCTCGGGGTGGGGAAAATTGGGGCTTCTCATTGGCTGCAGTTTTGCATAGTCAGACTGATTCCTGATAAATGGCCATGTTTGATTATTTATCACGTCATAAGAATTGAGAAATGCATTTGAATAAATCACGGGCGAAGAAAGATGTGTGGAATGAATGCAAGAATGTTAATGGCTAGTAATAATAAATTAAATCATGAATTCGGAGCTTTACGACCCTTAAGAAGATACTGGAGAACGAATTGCGGGTTGCGTCACGGCTAGCAATTAAGCGTACTAACCAGGAAATAGCAATTTTTTCAAACGTACTAACCAAATACTTTTGCCTGTATTTTGTTCTGATGGTACCGGGACCGAGAGAAATCATCGTACTAAGGAGGGAAACGTACTAAGGAGGAACGTACTAACCAAGTTCCACTTTATTCCATTTCATTTTTTTCCTTACGAAAATAATCACCCTGCTGCTGTAAAAAGTACCATTTTGTGAAGTTGTTTATGGTGAAAGCCTGTGCCTACTTTGTTTTACATATGGCCATTACTTTCTTATATTTTAGAAAAAATGTGGCTGGCGTTGTGAGCATCAGACTTGCAGGAAAAACTGCTCAGACTTCTGTGACCGTCCTCCATGCAACGAGCCATGTACTAGAAAATTAGGCTGTGGACATGAGTGCATTGGATTTTGTGGGGAAAGATGTCCAAATCTATGCAGAGTTTGCCATCCCAAAGAAGTTGAAGATGCTTTGGCCTCTCTAAATGCAACAGGAGATAAAAATTCTAGGTAATGGCTGTACATGTGTTTTTTTATGATTTATATGCATAATAGATCGCCAAAATGGTGTAGTTTAAAAAGGAGTTTGGGATCGCACGAAAGACTGCGTTAATTAAGAAATTTTTTAGTTACGATAAAGACTTCAGGTAACGAAAAAACATGCTATACTGTTGTCCTTGCGTGTTGTGCTGATGGTTCAAAACTCCCTCTTTTGTTGATCTTTAAACGAAAAACGCTGCCTAAGTGTACAATTCCACATGGAATTTATATTCATGTTCATCCTAAGAGATAGATGGATGGAGAGGGTATGAAACTGTGGTTGCAGAGGGTGTGGTCCCGGCATCCAGGTGGACTTCTGAAGAAATCGCCTAATTGTTAGTGTGCGATCAGTTTAAGGCCCATATAACGGAGTCAGCAATAATCCTTGCTACAGGACTGAAGACGCATCTTGCTGTGATTCCTGGTGGATTGACTTCTCAACTGCAGCCTTTGGATGTTTCAATCAATAAACCATTCAAGGGATTTTTGCGTGAAGAATGGATAAAGTGGATTGAGGCACCAACTCACGATTTCACATCGACCGGAAGAATGAAACTGCCGTTAATTTCTACAGTTTTATGAGTGGGTGAAAAAGTCCTGGCAGGAAGTAAAAAGTGAGACTATCATAAAGTCTTTCAAAAAGTGTGGAATCAGCAATGCGCTGGATGGAAGTGAAGATGACATTTTGTATGAGGAAAGTGACGACTCCCAAGAAAATATCTACGCGTATGATTTTAGCAGCAGTGATGAGGAATTTCTGGGATTCTATGATGAATAAACTCTGATATATTTGCTAATTAATTTTTCAATATTAAAGTTCTGTTTTTATATCATAAAATCGATAAATCGAATAGACTGTCAGGAATAAATAGTAGCTGATTCTTATTACTACTTCTCCTTTACTCCAAAGATTAACCATGGAACGTCCAACTTGAAAAACCATCCATAATCTATTTGAAATTTTCTCTCATATCAATGTGGATCCAAACATTATCGACTCATGCAAGGAGATAAAACGCAATAACCTCGATGAAAACGAAACAATAATAAATGTATGTGTAATTATGTCAGTAAAATCCACTACCACCGGAATTATTTTCACTCAGCAAAATTTTAGGATGAGGTAAGTAAAGAATTTTACTGGCAAGAGTAAATACAAGTACTTTAATGCATTTCCCACACACGCACCTTTTAGGGCTAGTGCTCATGTTTTTTAAGCTTAGTTCTCTTCTTCATTTTATTGGCTATCGTTTGGCCAGCGTTATGATGCAATTTGTGATGCAGATAAATTATGAATAGCAATAATCTTTCAAATCTCAATAAGTACTATGTTTCAAATTTTTCAAATTTCTCAAACATTTTTTAAATTTTTTCCGTATTTGGTTTACTGTAAATAAAAGACCCCTTTTCAAGCTGTCATCATCAAAGCTAATTTCTTTACCAGTCAACCATTCCTTAATGTTCAGCTCTTTCCTCCAGCTTGTAATCGGCAAGGATTCTAATTTCTATCTACCACTATAATTGATCCTTCGGATAGGTTTGCAAGAAGTGAATGCTCAAACCATCTCTCATAACACTCGCCATCCACTTTGTCATGCTCATCCATTGAGTTCTTTTTGCACAGAAACACATGAGATGCTCCTTTTATGAATCCTTCTCCCGTCCCTGCATGTATAATTGCAAATCGTCCTCCTCGGGAAGTGGAGGCCTTAAGCCCAGTACTTAGTCCAGCCAGGAAAGCTTGACGCGAAGTTTGTATTTGGTTGTTTCGCCAAGTCATGTTTACTGTTTGTCGAACATTAATTGTCTGTGAATACTATCACAACTGTGTTAGCAACGATATTTTTTTAGCTGCCTTAAATAATTGTGCTGCCAACAAATAATATCATCCCTATCAATAAGGATGCTTCTTTTCCCCCTTCATTTGTATACGAAGCCTATGTCCAAAAAAAGACGATATAGTGTAGTCCTTTTGTAATCTGGGAGATCACTATCCATATATACCAAGTTTAAGATGGATTTTAAAGTCAGAGGAATATGTTTCACGAAGAATTCACTTACCTTCCTTCTAATTCCCTATCTCACAAAATCGTCGAAAATCACTGCTCTCGAATTTTTGTAAGGCTTTCTTTAGTTTTTGAAGGAATTACCAATGGACCACGGGAGCTTTCCTTTTTCACTCTGTAAACAGTGGACTCCGAGCACCCAGTAGCCTTCGAAGTTTCTCGGCAGGCCTCACTAATGCTGTGAGATTTCCTGAAGTACAAGAAGATTTTGAGCACCAACTGTCTTTCGCGGCTTCTGAACTTCTCACCTTTTCTCCTCTTCCTTGTATCGGACATGGTGATTGGGCGCGTCACAGCAGAGATAAGTGTAAAAAACACTTCACAGCTCCCAAATTCAGCATACCACACAACACGTGTTCACTTCAAAAAAATGCAATGACAAACTGAACGCCTCCTTAAATTCTTCCCCCGGCCCCTTCCGCTAGGGTCACTTCTAGTGCAGATGTTTCATGGAACCCTATGAACGGAACTTGAGGAAAAACCCAAGCCCCATTTTGTAAAAAGCATGCACTGAAAGGGGTAGTGTTTCGCACAGATTATGAGATATTCTCTTTCTTGGCTTCTGCGGCGGGGCCGAAACACCCAAGACAAAATTTGCGTCTTATTTCCAAGCCGTTAAAATTTGCTTGCTTTCGTGTATCAATGTATTGAAATAAAAACACTGCTGTTACGACATATGAGCATTATCTGTTCAGGATATCAGACGAGTAGATATATATTTCATAGTATGCATTGACAAAAAGCTCCTTCTCCACCCGAGAATTTTCCCCCTGCGCGCAAGAAAAAGCAATAAGCCCGGCCCAGTGGCGCCGTAATATTTTTTCTTAAGATAAAACCTTGTAGCTCCCTTCAGAATTGATGTAAGTTAATGATTTTTTCACTAAAAATGACTTTGTAGTTTTCTTCCAATTTGATATGCAGCATATGGGGACCTATGGCATATGAAACGTAAGTTAGTAGGCGACTACTTTTTACCTTGCAAAAATCAAAATTTTCTTGTCCAAAAGGGTGTTACGTCAGCATAACAATATTTTAACTCAACCATTGTTAAATAGGTGAAGACCATCAAAGAGAAAAGAGTATGAAGAATTTTGTGCAGAAGATTCAATTCAATACAAACAACGGTCCAGGCAAAAATTTTAAGAAGAAGATAAAGTAAAAAAATACACGTTTCAAATGGAAATTTAAGGAAATATTTTATATAGCTTTTGTTATAATTTTTATCGAAAAACTATTTGCACCAATGAATGCAGCATTTCTTTCTACATTAGAATGCAATTTTTAATCAGTGCATAGCACATGATTAATTTTTGTGCTGTTAATTTCAACAACGCGCTCCCGGCCTTATGGAGATTGACATGGGAAACGATTCTCCATAAGAGCCCATGCTGTCAACTAAATGTGGAACGCTCTTTACTATTATAGCAACGTAATATATGCAGTAGCCATTTCATATTTCTACTTGTTTGAGGGGTCTAATGCTATGCTTGTTTCTTGGAAAATTTTGCTGTTTGGACAATGTTGAATGCTAGTATGGTCTTGCTGTAACTAGAAAACTTAGTGGCAATCAATTTGAGCTGAAAAAATAAGATATCATCAGAAATGTGTCGCATTGGGCCGATTCTGCCACATGCTAAATCCAGAAATCCTGCTACTCCAAATTCGTGGGGGGCACCGTTGCCAAATTTATTTTGGGCCATCGGCAGCAACTGAGGGCGATAATTGAATAATGAATGTGTCAATGTGACTTTGTTTGTAAGCAAAATGGAAGAAATTTTGGTGCAGGAAAAGAATTTGATTTTAAAGTTAGTATAGATGGGTCGGTTCCCGTCCCTAGTTCTCGGTAGTGCCGGTTCTTGGCCTGTGGAACTGGTATCAAGAACCGGTCGCGTAAAGTCGGAACCGGCTCGGAACGGTGGCAAGGATTTGAATTTGGCGTCCAAAGCTGAAATTGTCTGCAGTGTATTCAAGGCCAAAAAGTGAAAAAAAGGTTACGAAAAATAAGTTAAAAAAGCATTATTACTCTCCAATTGCATGGCATCCACATTTTTTTCTTTTGAGAGTTGTTTGCTAACATGTGCATTTAAGGGTTCGTCAGTTTGTTGCTCTCGCCAATGTTGTAACTTTTCCGTAGGCATAGTTTCCTTTCAAACTAGCTGACTTTTTGCCTGCTGCTGTCCAAAGCACGGCGCTGTTCTTTCAACTTACCATAGGTCTATGAAGCTATGGATGTCTTCTAATGAGTCGAATTGTGCCATTGACAGCATAGCACCCATTTCAATCTGACCAGCGATGCGCCATCTAAGGCATAAAATACACGCAAAGCCAAATTGACACCGCTTTCAGACGAATCCACCGGCTGCCGTTCGTGTGAAAGTCAGGTGCCTTTCAGATAAGACAACTCTCTCTGAATGGCAAGGCACGCGGCAGAAAATCGTTTCGGCTGAAAGGTTGGAATAGGTGTGTGCACAGCGTGGCCTGCGCAGTGGATGTTTCCACCGCGCAGGCAAAGGTAGAATTAGTTGTCAATTTGAGTAGCAATTTAAGTTACATTGCAGAGTACAGAATATATTTTCAACTGGCTCACAAGTTACAACAAATTAACAGATGAAATCGTCAGAAGTTGGGGGAGTTTCACTATCGATCCTGATGCTATATATTATGTAAACTGTGCCCTTAGGATATTTTGTGCGGCCCTTCAAAATCTACAACAGCCACCACTGTTTTCAGTGAATGCCTGTTCAGTACTGCAGGCAATATTTTTGCCAAAAAAAAAGAATAAATGGAATCAGACAGGGTAATAATGTTGAATTTTTTAAATCAAAACCTGGAGAAAGGACCAGTGGCTGGCTGATGAAATGTGACATACTGGTCGATCATGCATTCTTTAACAACATGTTGTTTAAACTTTTTTACTTGACAAATAAAATTATGGAGAGGATCTTATGTTTTTTTTTTACAGAGCTTTTTTGCTTATTTACATCTTTAGTGAAATTATTTTCATTCACATCTTGTGGTTGTTCATTTAAATTTTCCATTAATTCAGATAGTAACAATTCATCCTTGGAACTGGGCATATAGAACCGAGAACTGATTGGGGAGAACCAAAAAAATTTAAGAACCAACTCATCCTTAGAAATTAGTTATGGATAGGAAAGCGGTATTGGATTGCAAGGAAGCCAATGCTGTGGGTCTTTCCTCAACTCTTTCGTTTAAAAAAATTTTAAACCTCTCTGTACGAAGCTCTTTTTTTGGGGTGGAGTTACTCTGGTATTTTTGCCCCTCGGATCAGAGGACCCTGCTCAACACAGTTAGGGACCCAGTTAGTAAATAAAACGTAATAACGCTATAAGGCCAGAAGTGCATTATTTTTAACGCTAAAATTTCATTCCTTATTCTGGGCACTGGACTACACCCTCTAACACCATCATAGCACGAATCCACGGTCAACTTATTGCCATACCGGTGTTTTTTTTATCCAAGACTTGTATTTGATTTTCAATAATTTACTCTTCTAAAAGAATTACTTACATTTTTTTTAAAGCACTTTGGAATTTTAATTGGATTTATAGTGTTAATAACTATAAAGTTAGTAAATAAAACGTAATAATGCTATAAGTCCAGAAGTCTGTTATTTTTTATGCTAAAATTTTGTTTAAAAATTGCTTTCCCACTTAACAAAACGAAGGATTCATTTCAAAGTATAAAAAAATTGTAGTATGCAATGATATATATCATTGAAAACTCTTTTGCCAATAGAACCACTTCACAACAGATTCCTGCGGTGAGGATGGTCATAAATGAGTGGGAGGGTGAGGTTTAATTGCCGAGGAGTGGCTCTAAGGACTCGGTAAGCTGGGTCTCAGGCCGGGCCTGAATTCATCCATCGCACTAACGCCTGCCTTCTGACTTATTTGCACCGAGTCTATCCCGCGCTGACTGCCTGCTGCCCCTGGTGTCCACCGTCCCATCCTCCACGTGACCACCTGCGAATCACTGACAGCAGCATGGCTCCCATGAAGGCACCTCTGATAAGCGATGACCATCCGGTCCTATGTTCCTAGGCAACAATCTCAAGTGGCTTACGACTGCAAAGTGAGACGTCTTAATGACCATCTGGTCTCATGTCCCCCGTTCAGCGACAAACCCAAGCGGCACTGCTTACAGTACTATATTTTTATATACCTAATAAGAATTGGTTATCATGAGCTTATAGCCCTTTAAACATCAATAATCATTACCGTATTTCCCGGCCTATAAGACGCACCGGCGCATAAGACGCACCTGGATTTTTCAGGTTAGAATTTACGAAAAAAACTAAAATACTTGGATAATAAAAAAAGAATTTTAATGATAACATTTTACATAAAAACGGAACTTTAATATTAAAAAATTTAAAAATTATTAATGAATAATTATATATTATTAATGAATAATATATAATTATTAAATAATATCAGAGTTTGTTCATCATAGAACCCCAGAAATTCCTCATCACTGCTGCTAAAATCATTTGCGTAGATATTTTCTCGTGAGTCGTCACTTTCCTCATACAAAATATCATCTTCACTTCCATCCAGCGCATTGCTGATTCCACACTTTTTGAAAGACTTTACGACAGTCTTAGTTTTTACTTTCTGCCAGGACTTTTTCACCCACTCACAAACGGTAGAAATTGACGGCCGTTTCATTCTTCCGGTCGGTGTGAAATCGTGAGTTGGTGCCTCAATCCACTTTATCCATTCTTCACGCATAAATCACTTGAATGGTTTATTGATTGAAACATCCAAAGGCTGCAGTTGAGAAGTCAATCCACCAGGAATCACAGCAAGATGCGTCTTCAGTTCTGTAGCAAGAATTTTTGCGGACTCCGTTATATGGGCCTTAAACTGATCGCACACTAACAAAGACGATTTCTTCAGAAGTCCACCTGGACGCCGGGACCACACCCTCTGCAACCACAGTTTCATACCCTCTCCATCCATCCATCCCTTAGGATGAACATGAATATAAATTCCATGTGGAATTGTACACTTAGGCAGCGTTTTTCGTTTAAAGATCAACAAAGGAGGGAGTTTTGAACCATCAGCACAACACACAAGGACAACAGTATAGCGTGTTTTTTCGTTGCCGGAAGTCTTTATCGTAACCGTCTTTGCACCTTTAACGTCCACAGTTCTATTTGATGGCACATCAAATGTCAAGGGAACCTCATCCATATTTCCTATCTGTCCTATTTCAAAACACTTCATTTTTCTCAGGTTAAGTACGTATTTGTGGAATTCGATAATTTTTCTTTCGTATTTGGGTGGCAGTTTTTGTGCAATTGTGGTTTTAGTACGCATACACAGACCATTTCTCTTCATAAATCTTTCACACCACGACGTTGTCCCAGAAAAATCGGCAATAGACATATCTATCGCCAACTTTCTCGCTTCCATTAAAATCATTTTTGTTGAAACAGTGATCCCGTTCTTCCTGTGATTTATTATCCAGGTCTTAACGTGCTCCTCAAGCTTTGGCCAGTTCGGAGAACATGAACGTAGTTTTCTTACTCTTATTTGCATTCATTAAATCTACCTTCTGCTTCCGCCATTCTCGTATCATCTTCTCGGTTGGAGGTGCGCCGAAACGCCTTGCAGCTGCCCGGTTGCCGTGTTCCGAAGCATATTTCACGACTTCAAGTTTAAATGCAATACTGTACGACAATCTTCTCTCTTTAGATCCCATTAGGTTATTCAAATTTTGACTTTTTATACAGAAATTACCAAGTTTCTGTGCTTAGAAGCACATGTCCAGACTAAATAGAAAGATACGTATTACGCACTGAACTGACTGAACACCGAGCTCATACTTTGTTACCTAAGGTTGAGTGCCGGTGGTGCCGGTAGACTCGTGAATTTATCGTGAGAGATACAATGTATTAGCATATAGATGACATCTCCATTAGCTCAATGTATGTAAGTTTTGCAGCAGCACCCATTGCAAGATTAAACTAAACATGCTACATTGTATGCATTTCTTATTTATCCGGGAATTTTTTTAAGGGAGTTAGACATCGACGTATTAAAACTTTATTTCTAACAACCTGCTCAAAAGAGTGCTATTATCAAAATTTTTAATGAATTGAACTATTTTCAATGCCTGATACACTAAAAAATACTTAATGGTATTTATTTATCCTGTCAAAACGGTTGCTTATTAAAGGACGAAGTTATACCCGTGATATCCGTATACCATCGGCGCATAAGACGCAGGCTAATTTTACAGCACATTTTGGAGAAAAAAAAGTGCGTCTTATCGGCCGGGAAATACGGTAGTTATAAATGAGAGACAATAAGCTGACAAAATCTGGTGGCCATAATACCTGTAGCAAGTACCTAACATGGTATGGACCTCACTAGAGTTTGCAGCGGGTGATCATAGCATAGCTCGGCCATTATAGCAGCTACGTCACCATCTGATGATGTATCCAGCAGTAGTGAGGTTTCTGGACGTGGCACCTTGTGATAACTTTTTCTTAGAAATCGAGAAGGTTTTCAGCAAATAAGAGAAAATTTTAGGGAAAAGGGAATGCAAGCTTGAAAACCCATGGCAAAACCTGAGCTGAGAGAAAATGGCTGAGAAGCCAGGGTGAGTTGTAAAGCACCCAAAAGGTCTCAAAAAAACGGAACCATTTTGGATGATGAAGAGATTGATGGGGCACAAAAGGATTTCTTGTAATCATGATTACCAATTGACTGTTTCACAAAGCATTCCCAAACACAATTTTTGAATTTTCTTTGACGGAGGAGTCCTCATGAGCTTAGTATAAGAGTTGAATAAGTATGTACAATTCTGTAACTTTAATGACCCAAATATAACACCTGAGGAACTGAAAGAGTTTGTTGCAATTTTCTTTCTAAATGGGTTTAATACGGCTCCTAGTAAAAGGCACTATTGTGAGACAGCACTAGATACCAGAAATGAGCGTGTGTATGCGACGTGACAGATCTCTACTAACTACAGTGGAATCCCGATCTCTCGTTCCCGCGTTGATCGTTTTCCCGCATTCATCAATTGCCGTACCTGGTCCCAATTTAAGTTCCATAAAGACAATGTAATTTTTTCCCGCACCTACCGTTCCTCAAAGTATCGTTTTCCCGCATTGATCATTTGAAGATCGCAGTCCCGTCGCATAATTTTCCCGCATCCATCGTTTGACAAAAATGAGACAAAGTGTTTACAATGTGTTAATTGTGGCTAATAAGGACAGACACCCCCAGCAGATTGAAATTCTCTATGGAGAAGCTGAGTGCCGTGATATAATTACATTAGCGCATTTCCCAAGATCCGCTATCCCCCTCTGTTAGGCACTAGCCTTCCCCCTCTGAAGCTTTCCTCTTCTCCTTAACAAAAACAGTCCCAGCTTGCGCAGAGATCATATTACAAAAACCTTAGCTTTGAAAAAAATATCAAGTTGCACGAGAACAATAGAATCATGTTTCACGCTCTCTGATTCTTGCCCACTGAATTTTTTCTGCCTATGAATCACCTATTAGCCCAAAAGGTGTCTAACATTGAATTTTGGCAATTGGTATTATACTTTAATTAGGCTGGAATATTTGCAATGTACTCCTATTTCAGAAAAGAACGAGACCAAACACGATGTATTTCTAACGTTATTTAAGCATTTTTAAGCAAGGAACTAGTTGGAAAAATACGATGGTGATTTCTGGGGAATCTTGATATCCTCGCACTGAGTGTGAGCTTCTCAGCAGTTAATGCAGCATTTTTTTTCAGAGCTTCAGGTTACAATTTACGAATTATGCTACAAGTCTCACTTGCCAGAGTTGCTAACAAAGTGATGTTTTCTCATGATATTTTGTTTCTCCCTACTAGCAATCTGAATTCATCTGCTCATCTAGAGCTACACTACTTACTGTTAGAAATGAGTGGGTAAGTTGCCTTCTCTATCGGACAATAAATTTCATTGCACAGTCATATGGTCATGCTTCACCCTCTGCAGTAAGCTCTGCTTACGCTGTACGCGATACCATTAGTGCCAAACTTCACCTTGTATGAGTGGTTCCGTACTTTCCAGCGTGAGTTATCTAAAAGTGTTTTCCGTGTGGGTTCAATAAAGTCAGGTTTCTTGTCTAATAGTTTTATTTTTATTCGCCTTCGGACCATGGCCCTTGGAAGAAACAGGTGAGAACTTTAAATGATGGACTGAAAATAATTGAAGATGAAGAAAAGAATCCGGGCTAGAAGTACGTGAATATTGCAGAGCGCCTTGAGTTGTCCGCTAGCACATGACGGCGGGGGTGGGGGTTGAGCGAGATACCTGGTGAAAACAAGGAGTGGGATGAAGCTGAGGATCAGGTGGGCGTGCCACTGACGATTAATGCAACATTGTTAACGCTTAACACATCGCCTTAATCATAATAAAAATTTAATTGTTAGAAAGGAACATTTCAAATAATAAACTATTTTTGGCCTTTTTGATCCATCTTGCAACCAATCACTGTGTCGACGTAAGCGGTTGTTTTAGGTATAACATGCACATTGCTCTCGTAAATACGTGTACTTTAAATGGCATTTGATGGATAAGAATTTTTTTATCAGACAGAAATCCATAATAGCAGTGAAAATGCAGAGTGCAATGCAAACATTTTTAGCGAGGTGACGTGTTCCTTAAGGATACTTGACAGAGACATAAGTCAAATCAACAATATGACCTACATGTTTTGACAAAGCAGTAATATTCCTGTAATCAGCCAAAATCTTGTTTGAATCCTTTAATGAATATCATAGTTCGCAAAAACCCAGAATTTCCTGGGACATAGGCAATCTGGTCAAACATTCTCGCATTGATCGTTTTCCCATATTCATCGTTTTTTTCATCCATCCCCCTGATAAACGATGGATCGAGGTTCCACTGTAGTAGATTTATTCATTTCTGTGATAACACCATTATGGATAAATATATATATTTATGGATATGGATAGCTAAGTTATGTCTGAGGCTGTCGAATGCAATGCTTTTCCCCTCTTCTCCTTGCAGGTTTGTTTTGTTGCCTGATTGTGGTCATGTGTTTGAGTCAACTTCTTTGGAGAAGAGCCTTACGGAGTCTGCACATGAGGTGAAACTGTTACAATGTCCAGTTTGTCACGTTCCCATTCTGCGAGCTTATCGCTACAAAAATGCTGCCAAGTTGTGTTTGAACCGTGTGAATCAGTTGAGGTTCATGGTGATTGGTTATCTGCATCAAGTCAGCAGGAAAGTGGAGAAATTATTGGACAAGTTTAGGATGTATCCCTTAGAATCGGGTAAGTTTTTAATTTTCTCATGATTCCTCATTATTAGGTTTTAAATGTATAAAATTACCAATGTTGTTATTGTTTAAACATGGAAAATGATAATATTTTTGGTCTTTGATGGGCGAGGTTGGAACTACGAAGTCCCATCTTACGTCTAAGCTTTGTCGTACATTGAATATTTGTAGAGGAATACATTGTCTAGTTAATCTTAAAATTAATCTTAAAATTAAATGCATTCAAAATGTAACAATGTAGACATAAGTACGTTTTGAAAATAACAATAAAAATGCACTGTGAACAAAGTTACATCAAAGCAGTAATTTTAAAGTTGAATGATATTTCATTAGCAGGCGGAATGAACATAGAATGACAATTCACAGTCAGACAGCAGACTTTCATTAGAGTAGGTTAGGAAAACTTACATCATCTTGTTGTCTTATAACAAGTAGTCCTGAACTCTGAAAACAGAACGTAATATTTTATTTAAAGTGACGAGAACTAAATTTAAATTAATTTTACCTGGATATGTATGAGATTTCTGGAGAGGTGTGAACAAAATGGTATGAGTAATTACCAGGGACATGCTAAAGGAGGGGTTATTTTATAGCCAAAAGTGGTGTTATATTTTTACAAAAGAGATGTTTTTTTGCCCTGAAAAATAATTGATGTTGATTGAGAGCCATGCTTTCAGTGGCCCACCCATTGCTCTAAATTTAGGATACTATTGACCGGGGACAATTAATTAATAATATACATGGAGTATTGACTGAATTCACCTGCATATTTTATCCTTTGCATATTGTGACGGTCGCGGCCGTCCCAACCCTGGCCTTCACCCCCTCGTTCACCATCCTCACCCGTTTCCTATCCCCCCCCCCTTTATACCCAAGTATGCAAGGTGGAGTGAATGTGAGTGAGTCGGTGTGAGTGAAGGTCAGCTATGACGAATGCCCAAGGTATCCCCCTATTGTCATTTTTTTTGTGTATGCGTGTGCGTCGGAACCCCCTCTTTTCCCTCGGAGATGTATATAAGCCGAATGCACCGCAAGAAAAAGAGAGAATTCTTAATGATGTTACTGACTGTGCGATATCCAGAAAGTGGTTGCACTAAGAGAAAAGTGAAATTACGAGGCAGAAGACATAAGGCAGCGAGCGGTGTACGACGGGAAACCAATTCGGACGATCAACTCCGAAATCCAAAGGTGGTCGCCATGTAGGTTCCAGGGGCAGCCAGGCCGCACAAATTGCCGTCTCCGAGAAAATAGGAGACCGCACAAAGATGGACGAGCCTGCGTCCAGCCTGAACCACGGCACCAAGGAATGGAGTCATCTGGTGGTCATCCAGGTCACGTAAAGTTATATTGCCCTGACCCCAGTGATACCACCCCTGTGTCCAAGTACTTGTCCCCGTATGCAGCAGTAGGCCACTGTTAAGGCACCTTGTGCAATTCATCGACGCCTCAGTGATTTTTCTCATTATGCTCAGACTTAGTCAGCAACGGAACTTAAATGTGTAATTGGGACAGACTTTATTACTTCCCAGATATAAAAAGTGTAACGAAGTCTAATAATTGAAATAAGTCCGCTTAATGGCATACATTTTGGCTTTTGTTAGATATTTAAAAAAAAATTGTTTCATGGTTATTTCAAATGCCCATTGCATAAATCATTTATTATATCATCCATTCATCACTAACCCAATCATTTTCACTCATCAGGTTGAAAAATTTCATGTAAGATGTTTCTTATTTTTGAATATACCGTATAAGCGTGTGTAAGAGGCACACAGGTGTAAGAGGCCCACCCCTATTTTGAGCATCGAAGCTATGAAGAAAAAACTTTCACGGCATTTTTTTTATACTATCGCGCGGTGTTGCAGATGTATGCCTGGAATTTCGACAGTTATCGAAATTTCTTCTTTCAGTACTAATTGAAAAAGGAAATTTTGATAACTGCGGCGGTAATAGCGGCATGAGAGGGAGTAGGAGGGGAGAGGGAGCGGCATGAGAGTTCCGATCTTCTCTTCGCATACGCCGTTGCTCTACGATGCTTGCCCTATTCACGAAAATTTTTGTTTAAATGCTCTCGCAGGAGTATTGCAATAGAATTGCAGCCGTGGAAAACTTTAAGTCAAAACACGACAGGCTTATAGCATGAACCTTCCCAAGAGCTTGGACAACAATCGGGGCAATCTCAGCGCCGTAGGATAATAACCACGTCGTAGATTTAACGGAGCCACACTTGGCCCTCCATCAGCCAATGCCTCGGCCGTTTTTTTTAGTTTCCGAGACCCCACACGAAAAAGGAAAATATCAATTTACAGGGGAACAATGGAAACGTGTTTCATCCCTACCCCGTCTCACCAACTGACCTTGATCGATCTCCCAGTTTCTGGAGGCCACATGCTAGGTGAGTCATCTACCGAGCCCGAAGATATCTCGATAGCTTTCAATAATTGTATAACACGCACCAGGTTCAAAAAAAGAAAGAGATCTAACGCGACGCATATCTGACAGAATTTAAGTTTTTTAAGCTCTAATTGTTTGACACAAATATTAATAGTTACAACAAGGCTACTAATATTCAAAATAATCCAAACAGCACAATTTCTGAAGGAACAAGCGTAGCATAAATGCATTCAAACAAGATGAGACGGACTGGAAACTTCAGGCAACGCAAACTGCGTATATCACATTGCTGCGCCTTCGCCCCTTCGCTTTGAAGGCAATGACGTCACATGCAAGATCGGACGTGTTCGTCCCTTGCTCCTTCGCTCGTAGCCTCGTTGCTTCAAAGACGGAGGGAGTGCCTCCTTCCCCTCGACCTCTCCTTCAGCGCTCTTCACTTATAAGCATTTCCGATTTCTTCTATCCACAATTTAGTCCAACAGTGAACATACTCGTTTGAATTTTTTAAACCACAGGTTTTGACATCAATATAATTTTCAATTGCAATAATACTCATATTAGTGTCTGAAGATGATTTTTGAAAAATCAGGTCCTAAGCGTAATGGAAATTACTCGGCAAGACAGATATTGACTATTAACCAGGTATGTCCTTCAAAACTATGCGTTTCTCTACATTTGATAAGCGATTACTATAGGCAGTATAAATGCCACGGGATGCCCACTCGTGGCAGTAAATTTAGCGCGCCCTCCGGAGCGAAAAACCTCGCGCGATCTTTTCCTTATTCACCTCTGGGGTACCGACGTGACGGCGCGATGCTTACAAGAAAAGCAAACAGGAGCATTTTAAAAACACGTCACTAATGGAGAAACTCCCCTGCGTGCCGCTGGTTTTTGACCCAGGGTTTCAGATGACTGACTCACGCTGAAAACCAAGGCCACTAAGTTCCCCTTGGACTTGCAACCGGTAAAGGGGAGGGGGGAAGATAAGAAGTTTGTGTAAGAGGCGCACCCTCATTTTCGGCTGCAATTTCTGGGAAAAAAGGTGCGCCTCTTACATGCGCTTATACGGTATTTGTGCGAATGCTGAATGAAAAGGTCCTTGCATTTCTTTGGGTATACCTACGAAACCTATTTATCTACCTTCACCTGCCACTGAGTCGTCACGCTCCTTACTACAATTTGAATCTCTTCACCACGAAACAATCTGCTAACGGGAATCCCCCGCATTTATTGTAATGCTAAATTAAATCTTTCGATAAATCGTCCTGACTGGCAACTTAAGGAGGTTTATCATTTATGGGTGGTTTTCGCGGTTTTCATCCGGGCAACCGATGTTGAACCATTACAATATCCATATATTCAGCTTACAAAGAGAGAGAAATTACTTTTGAATGTCTGTTATTTTAAATGAAATATTGCTATTGTGATCAAGTTGTCTTCTTGTAGATTTGCTCTCTTATATGTAAACAGTGCTAGAGGAGGAAAAAAATCTTTCTTGAGTCCACATTTGCGGAGGGGATCCAAATTGCTCAAAGGCACTTAGATGCAAACGATGTCTCAGACAATTTGAGCTCCTGGATTGCTTTAACCCATTAGTGCATAGCGTCCGATATATTGGACGTGTCCATGTCTCACATAAACGCTTCTCGAGTCATTAAATTCAATGAGTCAACTAAAATATTAGCGGGGGGGGTGGGGGGGGTGAAGACAGGATGAACTTAATACAGTATTAAAATGTGGCGCAAGTCAACTGGAGCCCATAAAAAAATAAAATACACCCGTCCGATGCATCGGATGCTATGCACTAATGGGTTAATTATATCCACTGAACCCCAGGAATTTTGATTTTTTAGTAATTTTTGTAATTGTCTCAACCCCAAGATCAACTTCTCTTTCTTATTTGATTCGAGGCCATTTTTTGTCTTTAAGACGGGGTTCATGTCTGTAGTCGAAACTTCTTGGGGATCAAAAACTGAGGTCTTTTCAAATACCTTTTTTTCTGCTTAGGTCTTATACCATAAGAGAACTAAGTTTGGTTGATGCCTTTTAAGCCATCTGCATAGGTATTGATTTTACAGCAGCTGCTTTAGAGGTTGTCATGTTTCATATCGGTGTGCTGTCTATGGCGTGAAATACACAAGAGTTCTACCTTGAGGCTACTTTTATACGCGATGACTTTTTGCCTGCAGCCTTTTTCGGCTTGGCACCGCTTTCAAACAAGACATCTCTCTCGATGTCACGGCGCTGTGTGTGCTTGCGGAAATTCGTTACGTCGAAAAGCAGCCAATGCAGTGAAAAAATTACGGCTCAAATATAGGCCTCGAAAAGCAATTTCTTGGGAGAAGCATGGGCATAAGGAAATAATGATGAAAATTATGTCTGAGTTGGTGAAAAATCGCCCATGAATTGGAGAAAATCGCTATAAACACGAAATTCGCATATTCGTGGGAAAACCCTGGAATTCGTGCTAAAATTTGTATTATCGCATTTGCGACTTTTGCATGTCTCTATAGTTATTACTGTAAAATATTTACTGGAAATTGTTGTGTACCTGTGCCCATTAGTAGTTAGTGAAACCACATTTGTGCCTGTCCCTCGTTTTACATGGTATGATGGGAAGTGACACACTTTTGGGTGAGATTGTTCACCTCCGGTCATCGGACATTGTATATGTTGTTCTCAAACATAACAGAATTATTTTAATGTCGCCTTGATTTTGTGAAAGTGCATGACAACTCTTTTTTCTTTGAATAATTTACAGGTTTCATGGAGAGCTGGCGACTTGTAGATAAGTTGAGTGAGTTCACAAAAAGAAATAAGAAGTCGCATGGTGGAGCTGTCATTCCATACTCCCTGGAAGCTCGTATGGAATTTGTATTGTCTATTATTGATCATTTCCGTGAACTTAGGGGCAAGATGGATTCTTCCAAAATGGAGCAGCAATGTGTGGATTCTGCTAACTCTCTGATTAAAATACTTTTGGGAAATGTTCACAATATAACTCCTCAGGAGCATAGTGATTATGAGGGAGAATTTATGCGCTTTATTATTTTGATGAAGTTATGTGTCTTGAAAAGCAGTATGGCCACCAGTAGAAGGCAAACTATGAAAAATTCCACAGGTGAAAAACATCAGAAGTCGGTTGAGTGTGAAAAGGAATATGAAAAATGCCAGAAATGGGTTGATAATCCTAGTGCATTTTTCAAAGGAGAGTATTTAGAAATGATAAGACAACTCAATCAAGTTTTTGAGTCTTTAAACTTGGGTAAAAAATTCCACCCAATCTTCGCAGTGGGACTAAGGAATATTGTGTTTGATCTACATGAGGGTAGTTGGTATGAATGCCCAAATGGTCACATTTTTTCTGTCTGTGGATTAGATCAGGGCATACAAGCAACTAATTGTAATCAATGCCATGTTGAAATATTGGGAGGCAGTCACCAATTTTTTTCAAGTCTTTACCTTTGAAATAATTATTGCTGTAGTCATCCATACACAAATTTTCATTTTGACTGCAGTTGATATTGGCATTAATGGCTGTCAAAAAATGAAGCATAATTACTATCAAATTATTGATAGATAATTTTAAAATTTCGTTTCCTATGATAATGGTAAATATTATATGATTAATGCGATCATTTGAATTGTCTTTTAAAAAGTTGGATTGGAAGTATCCTTAATTGGTGGCTATTATTTTTGGATATTCTAAATGTTGGTCTCATTTTCCTTTAATTTTTGGCTGATATGGTTAAATGGCTGATGTGGTTAGAATGACTGATATTGTATACTTGATAACAGTAGGTATCTATTTCTTATCAAGCTGCCATACTTATTGTTGATACATATACTATATAAGTTAATCATGGGAAGGTTATTTTAAATCCTTCATGTGATCATCCTCATTCTGTTCTTTTAAAGCTATCTAGATATGAAGTGTAGCCTTGTCCTAGTTATTTTTTTTAATTCTTTGAGTATTTATCAGGAAAGATATCTTTGCTAAATGTTGGAGTCATAATGCCCCGATATGTGTGCTCTTAATGAGTGTTGTTTTTATAAATATTGCATGGAAAAAGGGTGTAATTATTTTCAGGAGATCTGCTGTGGAATCAAAGCCAATTTATTATTTTAGTATGCTCCCTTGTATACTCTTTCATAAGCCAGTGCATGTTTTGAATTATTATCTGCTTATTTATCCATTATTGATTTATGGATATTGCATAATTATGACATTCCCCAATGAAAATGCCTATTCAAATAAAATGATTCTTTATTATAAATTAAGTAATAACCTATGTCCATACTTGATCATTAGTTTTTAGCAAATTTTGATCAGTGAATACTCATCCATACTCAAGAGCCATCGGAGTCATTTGTAGTCTCTCATACTTTATTTTTACCATTTTGGGCATAAATAGATTCTATGAATGGCAATGGCATTCTCCTCCTTTTTAGGCTACTCATTATTCCCATGTTAGAGTAACTCAATTAAGGCATTGGAGTTCTAAGTTATCATGACAGCTTTTTGGTATGAATCTGTTTATGTAGTTAGCATTGGAGGCTGTGCGAGCTACATTTTCAAGCTCTTCATAGTGTGATTTACATAATAAATCTCTTATAGGTTCACTCATAACTACTGGTTTCATGTTAAATGACATTTTTAATCATAGAGGACTTAAAGAGTTAGATAGGCTGAAGACTGAAGTATTAATATGTATGTGATGGTAAGTTTTGAAATTACTATGGTATTTGTTTTATATTGTGGCTCTCAAAAGTTTTTGAAGCAAATCTTTCCTTGAAAGAAAAATATTTTAAATGTGTTGTAATCAACAATAATGTAAAAGCTGTACATAAATGGCTCTAAGTATACATCTGGAATACATATGTATTTATACAGCATTTTTACTTTAAAAGTTTGTTACAAGCCCTTTTATATTTATGTACTCCAGACATATGTTCATGCAATGTATATTTTTAGTTCATGTACACTTATATTACATATTAAAATTAAAGTTGATATGAATGGTATACTCAGCGTTATTATGATTCACCTGCAGTCATTTCATACTGAGTGGTGGTCTTCATTAACCCTTTCCGCACGGCTGGACGTGAATTCATGTCCAGCGATTCCTCGCTAATGGCGGCCCGACGTGAATTCACGTCCCATACCCGGCGGCTTTAATAGCGGCACCACTGCGTCCAAGTCGTTCGTAGGGGCTTTTGCGGGCTCACAGCCGTCAGTTACACTCCTACCATCGCTTGGGGAAGGTCAGTTCTTCTTGCTGGGGTGAATATTACGGTCGAAGACGCTTTCGCTTGGAGGTACGTAAACATTTTTTTTCCTTGTTCTATTTCATTTTCTGTTGTAAATATGCGTGATTTGCCTTTTATTTACCTAATTGTGTGTTGATATATGTGTTATAGATATGTATTTTGATAACTAGGTTTATGTTTTTCAAGTAAAAAGAAAATGAAAATTTTCAGTTAATTTTTTTTTTTCGACTTTTACGGCGATAAATTGTCGTTATCCAAAATATTCTTCGAATATTCTTCACTAACTAGCGATGAAATATGGCGATGAAGCATTGAATGCATTTTTTTATCATTTATTGTGCATAGATCATATTTTTATTTTAAACACCCATGTACCGTGTATTCATTATTTCTTCTTATTACTCCCTACACAAGATACTGCAGCAGCAAATAATCGATTGCAGAATTCAGGAGCTGTAAATATCCCGATCCTGTGTTTTGATCTTCTTTGTTTCCTTCGTCTCCCTTCAATTTGGGTGAGTCAATGAGTAATTATGTTATACTTTTTTTGCTTCGAAATATTTTTTTGCGAAACGTAGCTATTTTCTATTTTTGCTCAAGTAACATTTTCATTTATTTTATTTTTCAAATGACACTTATGCGCTCCTAAATTTTTATATTTAATCCTCGGACCAGTGCATTACAAATTCATGCATAAATTGTTAATTTTTCTTCGTAATCTCGTACCTATTACTAGTAAGTATAAGCATATAATGCCTTCATTACTGCAGGTTGAAAGTGCTGTTGCTGTTATTTGTGATTAATTACCACTATCATAATGCTGGAAACATAAAAAAAAGACACGATATCAAAGAACATTTTGGTATTCTTGTTAAAATTTTGCGGTCCTTGCTTGCTGCGTAACAAAATATCTTTTTTCATTGCGAATGACAATGACTTTGTGTTCTTGGTATCTGCATAATCAGGAAATCAAGAAAAATAATTATCCGTGGAAGTGTTGTCATTCCCGTTAGAGATTTGGCTGTTCAGGAAAGGATGTTTTGAAAGTTGGAGTTGAAGTGGTCGCTAGCAATATGTTTAGTAGTCTTCGACATTTCACTCTTTTCAGATACCTTTCACTCTCTCCGTATATTCTTTTGTTTGATCAATTGCCGGGGTGCCGGGCGACCTTATTGGCCCTGCTTTCGGAAGTTTCGCAGACACAAAGAGGGTTCATTGCCACGTGAAAAGCATTAGGGATGAGGGTGTTGGGGCGGAAGAACCCTCAAGCAGGATGGCGTCAGAGGATATTTTCTTATTATGAAGCAGAGTTCAATGGTCTACCGACTGGCTCGGGGATTCCCTCTGAGAATATTTCGGAATGCATGTCATCTCCCGGCGGTAAATAGCTCTGCCCATGCTCTGTGTGAAACGGGACGGCCGCTCGTCTCCGGGTACCTGCAGGTCCGACCCTTATAATCCTCCGCAGGCAAACACCCTACCCCGGCCTATGACAATGGGAGTGGAGTAGATCAGAGTTACTCTTCGGCATTTAATAGCATAGCGATACAAGCTAAATGTTTTCTAATGAATGCTATACATACCATTTTTAGAAAGTGTTTTTAAAATGATGGAAAACGACACCAAACTCGCCATAGTTTTTCTTATAAATAAACAAAGATCATTTTGCTATTTTCGCTAATTTATTCATTCATCATTGAACCAATATGTTACTAAAATCAGGTCTTTCTTTTTTTAATCGAGATCTTATAAATAGTGGAAAATTATATTATTATCCAAAATGTTTTTTTAGTCCATAAAATTATGCCATCATACTATGCTTTCATTTATCATGTTTCAGAATGGTTAAAACTTGAGGAGGAAGAAAAAGAGATGTGGAGCAATCCACCCTTGGGGAGAGTCCTCAACCCTCGACTTCTCAAGTCAGTCCCCCGCGTACTCCTGATCCTCAGGATATTACGGAGGACATTCCTCCACCGGAGGACATTCCTCCACCGGAGGACATTCCTCCACCGGAGGACATTCCTCCACCGAAGTCGAGGAGAATGGCAGCTTCGGGAGTAATAACCTCCACGGAGGAACTCCGGAGGCAGCTGACACTGTTGTGAATAAGCTAATGGAGGGTCACCTTGATGCTAGCCATTCATTATTTATGGATAATTATTACAACAGTGTCAATTTGGCCCACCAACTACTGGAGCGGAAGACCTATTGTACCGGAACTTTGAGAACTAACCGGAAGGGTAATCCTCCCCAAATTAATTCAAAAAAATTAAAGAAGGGGGAAGTTGTGAATGCCTACACTGATGACGGTGTCTGCGTCATGAAGTGGAAAGACAAGAGAGAAGTACTGATGATCAGTTCGCAGTATAGCGGCGAAATGATCGATGTCCCCTGCCGAAGGGGAGGGGGAACCATACCCAAACCTGAGGCAATTGCAAGATACAACGAGGCAATGGGGGGCATTGATCGCACTGATCAGATGATGTCCTATTATCCAATTGAGTGAAAAACTCTCAAGTGGTACAAGAAGTTGGGCATTCACATCTTCCACCTTCTCCTCCTCAATAGCTATTATTTGTATAAGAAATTACATCCCAGATATTCATTTAATGACTTTCAGCTTTCGGTAATCAAATCTTTACTTTCACCTGCTTTCACTCGCCCTTCAGGCCCTTCCCCTTCAGTCCCTTCCAGAGGCGTAGGCTTATCAAGGCATTTCCCTCACACCCTTCCAATTGACGAAAAAAGCAAGAGGAACAGAACGGTGCAAAGAAGGTGCCGGGAATGCCAGAAGAAGGGGATAAGAAAAGACACAACTTTCTTTTGCCCTGCTTGCGAGGGACACCCTCCCCTCTGCGTCGACACATGTTTCATGGCTTTCCATGAAAATATGCGATTGTAAATATTTGTACATAATAATTTCAATGATGGAAACTGTATTTTTTTATTTGTGTATAATTAATATGTTTTCTTGCTCTGCAGTCTGATGAAGTTGTAATTTCTGTTCTATTTTTACGTTTAAAATTTTTTAAATAGTATTGTAAAAGGATTTTGTGTTTATTTGGAATTTGTGCGGTTGCATTTTGTGTATATTATTTATATGTTTAGCGCTATGTAAAAATAAATTATACTTGTTTTAAAAGTTTTTTTTCATTTATAAATCCTGCTAAAAACTGTGTTAGGTCTTTCTGCAAAATTTCGTAACGAAATTAAAAAAAATATTAGATTCAAATGTCAAAATTGCATTCAACATATTTCATTCTATTATTTCACAGAACAGAAGAACGAGTGCGGGAAATAGCTATTTAGCCGTTGTAGTTTTAGCAGATCGCGTTTTTAGCAGAAAAATATCAGCATTTGCAAAATAATTACAAAATTGATAAATTATGACTATGGAATTTTAAATAAAAATAAGACTTCATATTGTATTACTATATTTGAAAGGCTTTGCATTTTTCCCAGCAAAAGGGGTAGCTAAAAACTTAGGAGAGATATATGGTCGTAAAGGGGCGTTGATACTACCCTGCATAACTCAGAGCGGCCTCAAGCGTATGGCTGAGGACGTGAATTCACGTCCGTTGAAAAAATTAAAATTTTTAGCATTAAATTTTTTTTTTTAATTCCTGAAGAACAATTGTTTCTTAGGTACATTATTACTGAAAAACCCAAAAAAAATGCGTTCAGTCAGGGAAAAGCCATACAAAAAATAGCCTCAGCGTTGAAAGTATTAAAATCAACTCGATGGTTAATTGATTTCAATTCAATTTTATTCTATTAGATATCTGCATTGAGGAAAAGGCATCTTGAAGAACTGGACTCTAGCTCTGGCATATTTCTTTTATGAAGGTGCATTTATTAAAGACATCATTACAAGGTGATGGAAATATCACAGTACTGAACAAAAACTCGGCATTAAATGAGAAAGAATATTTTAAGTAATGCATATGTGGTCTGAAAGGAGTAGGTATATGCAAATATTCTAAGTAAAACAATTATGTGGTCTCGGAGGCTTAAACATACTTAAGTTCACTTCACTATTGAATTATGTAAGTTTGAAAAGTGATCACACATTTTGAGCAAATGCACCATGATTAATAATGCTAACTGTTGACTACTAAGCAAACAAATATCCACAATAATTGTACAATATGCTAATCTTTGCAAATGCTGACACATATGAGCTTCACTGTGGATATTTCAAGGTTTTGTTGGGAGAAATAGATTATGTTATGGTGGCTGCAATGATTATGATGACATTCTATATGATACAAGATGGCGCCCGAGTTGGCTAATTGTGAAGTTTGCTCCGAAAAAATTGTTGATAGTCAACCAAAAATCAAGTGTGACTTCGGTTGCGAGTTGTTTTTTCACGCCAGCTGTGTTGGCTTAACAAAAAGCTTGATAACTGCTATTGCTAACAACACGCAGTTACATTTTCAGTGCAACAAGTGTTTGTTCGCAACATGTGACTCGATGAAAAACATGGAAAAAAAGCAAGAAAAAATAATGCAGATTGTTACAGATCTCCAAGCGAAATTATCAAACTGCATAGACATAATGTTGAAGCAGAATGAAGAAATCGTTGCCTTAAAGTCGGCGAGTAAGAATTCGCACGTGAGTGATAATATACAAAATCAAGCGTACTCTAAAGTGTGCGTAATACCTCAATCAGGTGGTTCAGAAGTTATAAAAAAGGAAACTAAGATGGTTCGTTTCGATTACGGGTCTTCTTCAACACTTCTTAAGGACACCTACCGTCAAAATCCCTCGACGAAGAAATCACTTGTGCCCGACATACAAGGTGAAGAGTTAAAACAAGCGTCAGGCAATGAAGTGGAGTTGGCGAATGCTAGCCCTAGTAATAAAAATGGAATCATGTTGGGAACCAAGAATGAAGATTTCACGCTCATCACATACAAGAGAAAGCCGAGACTGAAACCAATCATTGGAACTGCAAGCACCGACAACACCATATCCGGCATCCCAAGGAAAACATCTCCATGTGTGGCGTTTTAAAGTAGGTACCACAGCGGAAGCTGTAAGGAAATTTATTATCGATAAACTTCCAGATAAAGAGGTTGAGGTAGAAAAGCTGCAGGTAAGAGGGGACTCTTATGCCTCATTTCGCGTGTCTGCCGATTACAGGCTCAAAAATGAACTTGAAAATCCTGAATTTTGGCCAGAAAACGTACTAGTAAACAGGTTTTTTTTTTCGGAAAGTTCGGAACAATCCCCCATCTACCTAAATGACGAATGGTACAATACTCCAGTTTTGAATGAAAATATTTCCAATCAAAAAACAGTGAAAATAGCCAATGGTATAAGTGTTGCCCACATTAATATTCAGTGCATGAGGAACAAAACTACCCAATTCGAAGTGTACCTCCATAATACCGAACCAGACTTCTTGTGTGTATCTGAACACTGGATGAGTGCTGAAGAACTAAGTGTATTTAGTATTTGTAACTATAACTTGGTGAGTCAGTTTAGCCGCTCAACAAACAAAAATGGGGGTGTAGCCATATTTGCACACAACAGGCTACGAAATGAAATTAGTGCTTTTAACGTCTCCAAATTCGTGGAAGAAAAAAACTTTGTGTGCAGTGTGTTTTCTCACAACAGCCATAGGGACTTTGGTACTTATATCACTATATCGTTCACCTGTGGGTGATTTCCAGGTTTTTATAAACAACCTTGACAAACTTTTAGAACTACTTTATGTTAACCAAAGAATTCTAGTGATAACTGGTGATTTAAATTGTGACTATTTAGTGGATTCACCACAGCGGACGGAATTACTGAACATTGTGAAATCATATGGCTTATTATGTTTAATTGAGGAACCAACTCACGTGACAAAGACTTCTAAGTCATTAATTGACTATATGATAACAAACTATAATCATAGTAAGTGTGTATCCACTGTTGTTGACCTTGGTTTATCCGACCATCACATGATCATGTCGACGTTTGATTTGAAACTTCAGAGTGTCAGACCTAGTAAAATTACCACCAAGGTGTTCTCAAAGGAGAACATAAATTTTCTAAAAAGCGTTCTAATGTTGGAAACTTGGGAAAATGTTTATATATCTCACTCATTTGAGAATAGTTTTGAGATCTTTTACGACAAATTGTTCTATCATATAGCGTGTTGCATTCCAACCGTCACCATCAACATTAAAAATAGGAAAAACAAATGTAAAAAACCATGGCTCACTGAGGAAATAATTAATTTGTCAAGCATTGTAAAAGAAAAAGCACATTGATACAAAAATTCCCAAAATAATGAATTGTTCTTAGATTTTCAAAAGACAAAGAAGAAGTATACTGCTTTACTAAAATATTCAAAAAAATCTTTTAATGACAAACGCATAACTGAAGCACAAAATAAGACAAAGGAAACATGGAAAATTATCAATGCACAGCTCAGTAAAAAACGTAACCCATGCGTACCAAAATTTTTCAATGACGATGGTTCTTTAATAACTGATCCAAATATAGTATGCAATCGAATCAATGAAGCCTTTTGTAATTTAACTAAATCCCAACTCATAAACAATAATAACAACCATTGTTTAGTAGATTTCACCAGTGAAGTGCATTCCCTTTACCTTTATCCATGTGATGAAAAAAAAATGTTAATGTGCTTAGATAAATTATCTAACTCTTCAGTTCCTGGAGTTGATAATATACCTGGTCGACTAGTAGCTGATTTAAAAAAACTTATTGTGCAACCATTACTATTTTTAGTCAATGAATCGCTGAGGCTAGGGATCTTTCCAGAACCCCTAAAACTGAGCAAAGTAATACCCGTGTACAAAAACAAAGGTAATAAGGATGATATAACCAACTATGGGCCTATCTCACTTTTAACACAGCTTTCTAAAGTTTTTGAACGTATATATTACAACAGATTACTTTCTTTTGTGGAAAAATACAAAATTCTTTCTAACTCTCAGTGGGGATACCGGAAAGGACGTTCTACAGAGGATGCCCTCATCACTGCCTGGAATTTTATTTCAAATTCTTTGGATAATGGCAAACAGGTCTTGGCATTATTTTTTGATTTCTCTTGTGCCTTTGATATGGTTAATCACTCCATACTCATAAACAAGTGTCACCAAAATGGAATCAGAGGAGTCGCACTGGAGTGGCTAAAATCATACCTTAGCAATAGAATGCAATGTGTTGAAATGAGACTTAGTGACACACCATGTAAATCAAACCAAAACAAGATAACGTCAGGTGTCCCTCAAGGTAGCATCTTGGGTCCTCTACTCTTCCTGATATTCATTAACGACTTGCCCTTGATTGTTAATAGCATCCATGTCAAACCAGTCCTCTTTGCAGATGACACAAACTTCCTAATTTCAGCTAATGACATCAATGAAGTGCATTACTATGGTCAGCATATATTAGATTTAGTCTGGAATTGGTGTCTTTCCAACAAATTAAAATTAAACAGTGCAAAAACTCAGTCTATACTGTTTAACCCGAATCATTCCAAAGATTTTGGAACATTGACACTGAACAACCATGCACTGAGTCTAACTAAAACTTGTAAATTCTTAGGGTTACAAATTGAAAATACTGGGAACTGGTCCGTCCATGTAAAAGACTTGTGTTCGAAATTGTCCCGAGTACTGTATAGTGTGAGGTTCCTAAAAGCATCCTTACCTCACAAGGCGATGATGTCAGTTTACCATTGCAACTTTATAAGTAGTGTGACTTATGGTATTGTATTCTGGGGATCAACTGTAACGCTATTAGATACAATTTTCATGATGCAAAAAAAGATTATAAGATGTATAATGAGTAAGCCTTATACTTATTCTTGTAAACCCTTATTCAAAGAACTGAATTTGTTAACAGTGCCTTGTATATATATATATACCAACTATGTTTACTGATAAAAGAGAATATTAATGATTTACCAATTAATAATGATGTACATGAGCACCTAACTAGGTCTCATCGCCACATCCATGTTACCCTCCATAAAAAACGTATAACAGCAAAAAGTCCCATTGCAATGGGATCAAAAATATTCCTTCCCAAAAGTATTAATTTGATTAATTCTAAGAGGGAATTTAAATCTTCTTTAAAGAAATTTTTAATTAATAAGTGCTACTACAGTGTAAATGAATTTTTAAATGACAAATGAACTCTGACCATTTTTACATTTTTAAGTGTTATGTTGATTACTTTGACGTGTCTTATATCTATGTTGTATTCATAAGATCCTCGGACAAATAAAAAATTTATTATTATTATTATCATATCTCATTCAAGAATTTGGTATGCAACAAAGATTCATTAATACTAGATGACATTAATGTCAGATATAAATAAAAGTAAAAGTCCTGAGTTAGGTAAACAGGCATAAAATCATGATAAAACACCAACATGGAATTGAATAGTGTATGGAGAACTTATAAAGAAAGAGCTTAAAACATGAGTACATATACATTTTAATTCCACATCACGCATGCAGCACTTTTAATTGCTGATTGAACGCATACATTATATTATACAGTAGGTTATGGATATAACGAACCAATATTAGAGTGCTTTTGTGATACTGATAACCTCCACTACAAAAAACTGAGCAAAGTTTACAGGAAGTATCAGCTGGTACGGATTAAGAAATAATTCGGAAAACTAAAGTTATCACAGATTTCAAATAGGTGCCGAAATATTTTTTTTTGGTCGGGATACATTAACAGCACCAATGTGAAGGCTCCTGTCAATATAAGTGGTAGGTATCTGCATTGTTATTATAGAACCATTTGGCTGTCGCCATATCTAATAACGATTCCATTTACTTTTTAACTTATTGATGTCAATTGACCCAATTAAATGAGGTGACCAGCTCAGCACCAGTAGCAAATGCTGCTAGTTATTTTCATTCGACATACAATAGTGTGTTAATTCTTTCAATCGCCAAATAAGATAAACTATGTGCATCAACCTACTTTTTTTTCATCTTAAAATAAAAATTCAGATGTAGTAGGGAGATTGACGACTGAAATTTACATATTTTCATAATTATGGTTGTTTTGGTAATGTGCTGGTTCCTTCATTGATTGAGCAAGTCCGTTCCCCAAAGAACAAGTAGAGCTGGTATCATACCTAAAATAAAGTACTATGGGCAGGTATTGGTAATTGTATTAGGAAATGAGTAAAATTATTGGAATAAGTCTCGGAAACTCCCGTATCCATTCATCCCTGGAAATAACTAAAATCATTGTGTAGTGAGTAAGTAACCTTCGATAGCAAGCTCAGAAAGCCAGTCTAAAACAAAACTTCTCCCTCTTCAAAATGTAGGAAAAATCAATATGTATGATACCAAATGATTGAAATAAGAATGAAAAACTATCTTTAAAACTTTTAAAATCACCTATGAGCAGTTGTATTACCAGCAGATATAGAATAAGATATTAATCGCAAAGACAGTAACTATGTACTTCTCCTTTTGAAAAGCTCACTAACAACTGAAATTAACAACCGACAAAATGAAACATCAAGGCACATTAATAGGTGTGCATGCAAATGATTAACTTAGACATTATTCCCAGAAAAAAGGCGGTGGGAGCCTTCAATAATTGCAACATTGCACTGATCACAACTAACTGTTTGTTTGTCCTGACTTATACATTCACCAACAGCAAAAAAGTGATAATTAGGGCATTCATACCAACAACCCATATGCAAATCAAATCCAAAACCTCTTGGTTTCACTACAGATGAGGGAAAGTGTAGATACCCAGATGCATTGATTTTCCTATGCATTTCCAAATACTTATCTTCAGAAAACCTACATGATTCGGCAACAAATTCACAGCATTGTTCATATTCTAGCTGCCAGTGGCCTCCTTTAGCTGCCTTGAATTCTTCACTGCCCTCCAGGGCACGTAGCTCCATCATAATGTGAAACCGCATACATTCTCCCTGATAGTCACCATATTCTTGAGGAGTTACATTATTAAGTCTTCCCAAAAATATGTGAATCAAAAAGTTAGCCTCCTCAGTACATTTTAGAAGGGATTCTCCAGCAACTATTGCAGCGCAGAGTTCTCGATAGTGCTCCACGACTGACAGTGCAAATTCAATGCGAGCTTCCAGGGAGTATAGAATACTAGCTCCAAAGTGCGCCTTCTTATTACTTCGCAAGAACTGCTTCAATTTATCAATGAAACTCCGACTCTTCTGGAAGTCTGCAAATTAATTAAAAGAAAATAAAGTTAGTCATTTAATGGATTCGTAGCAAACTTGAAATTCATCATATTTTCTAAATGGTATACTAATAATACTAATGGATTTTTTATCAATAATTCCAGCAAGAAAAGCATCAGTAAATTATATTGTTTACATTAAATGCCTCATTTGGAGCCCTATTGCTCAAGGACTATTTTCTCTGCCACACCAGGAAATACTTCCATTTATGTACTTCCTCAAGATGAAGGAGAGAAAAATACATATAAAATGAATGCCTGCTGAAGTAAATGAAAAACTTTATCCAAATTATCTAGTGCTTACCAGTGTGAAGTTAATTTAAAAAGCACCTAAAATTAAACATTTCCAGAGTTAACCTAAAATATGTACATAGGCAAAGAAAAATTGCACTTCTAGTACTGCTTACACAATATATTTCCCTGTTGTATCTCTCAGGTAAATGCTTATGCAAGTTGCACTATATCAAGTTAAAATGGAAATTTAAAGGTATTATTACACCTAAGGTTATTAAAAAGTGTTGTCTCACCATGGCGTCACAACAAAAAGTAATGCAACTCTCCGGTTAAATTTTCTACTGAATTGTATTTTACTATTTTCAGAATTATATCAGGTAATTTAGTTTAGTTTACTTCATGCTCCAGTAATGGTTAGAAATTATGATTGCCGGGCACATTACTTCGGCACTTGCTGTCTTGTTCATGTTCATCCTTGACTGTTTATTTGTCCACTCGTAGCCAACGTTATGGTCATAACAGTGGTTATGGTCCAATATTCGCAGTTGAGGATCCAAAATAGCCAACCATCAAGTTGTGAATTCGATCTTTCATAAAATTATTTTAGCAAAAATAATTATCCGATGAAAATTAGTACTCTTCTCTATGTATTTACGAAAATAATCACGCAGTTTTTAAGTACTTGAATTTTTGTTAATGACCACAGCCTTTCATCGATAGCGTGTATGTAATGTGAAACTAGCGAAATTAAATCTAAAATAATTTGAAAAATATCACTACAGAATCGCTGTGGATGTATTGAACTTTATTTTTCTACTTTAAACTTTTCTCAACCTCATACAATTAAGTAAATGCCTCACAACATATTTTTTATACTTCACTGTTGGCATTTCTGCACCTGAGTAATTAGGTGGTAAAGAAAGGATAAAGGTTACTGGGGTAAATTTTCCCCAAATTACCAAAATGATTTCCGTCTAAATTATCTTTTTGTGCTGACTGGGATCTTTTTGCCAAGCGCTCCAATTGGCGGCGAGTTTGCCCTTTTGACAATGCAAATGCCCTGGACAACTCATGACTTTGGATGCTTTGCCAGCCAGAGATCCTGATGTAACAAGGCAATTAACTTTCAGCCAATTGGAGCGCTTGGCTAAAAGTTTCTGTAGTATAAAAAGGGTGCATATTTGACCTAAACATCATTGGTAATTTTGTTTCCTAATGGTATCAGCTATTTAAGATTAAAATTCTGTGACAATTTTTCTCCACCCTGAGTAGAGATTTAAACTGTAGGTAATCCTGAGAAGTCTTCACCTACGTAATTTTCCATGAAAAAATTGCATCATATTTCACAAAATATCACGTTGACTTGCTTTCAATTACTCTTGATGATGAAGGACAACGATCAAAAATGACAATTTACAAACCACCTCCAACGGAGAAGACATCTAGCGGTCAACACTGTGTTTAAACGTGGAGCAATGAATTTAAAATTGTGCCCATAGTACCAATCTCATTAATAAATCATCATCTCCTCTTTTTTTCCAAAAATGTACTCTCCTCCTCTTTCCCCAACCAAACCACACAGCTTGATGCTGCTGCTACACACTTGGATTTCTTTAATGAATCTCCAGCTTCAATCAGCAGAAAAGTTGGGATGTTTCCAGAGTTGGTCCACATTTGCCTCGAGTCATTTAACCATTGCATACATATTTTTTATAATTATGTATTACTTGTTATACATTTGATTTTTGTTTTTTTGCTCAGGTTGTTGTTACTTTCTTAATCAGTTCAATTTTGTAAAATAGTGTTAATGGTATTATCCGATGAAATAAATAAATAACAATTTTGCAGCAGATTGCACTGCAAGGATTTCAATGGCAATTTGCTAGGACCCACATCAAGATGAGAAATATAGTGTGTATTACCCATAAATGGTACTCTAAAGCTTGCTGAAATAAAAATAATTACAAACTCCCCCTTCCAAAACTCGCCATTTGCTTGCTCTCCAATCCTCCCTGTTGGAGGCCTTCAGAGGGATCGGATTGGTGTGGTGGCTAGTGTGTTGGCTTCCAACCCCGTAGACTAAGGTGAAAATCCCGATAGCGGCAGAGAATTTTCAGAGACCTGATGCCTGCTTGAATGCAATGTAAAAGACATTTCAAGAGCAACACTCTGTCCGTTGGATGGGACGTTAAGCCGTGGTCCCCTTGGCAACTTTCATTAAGAGCAGGCTAATGTCGATGCTGAGTTTCTCTCCACCCTTCCTTACCTATCCTTCCATCGTGGTGCAAATGAACTAAGCTGTCATTTGCCTCATCCAAATACAATACCATTGGAGGCCTTCCAAGTGAACCCAAACCCCTAACTATCTCTGTTTGCCAAGACCCCCTGAGCTCATCTTCCTACCCAAGCGAATTAAGGATAAACCCCTACGTAGACCTCGTAGATAACCACTAGATGCCTCTTGTGTTGGATGTAATTCATAAATTTTCAGAAGTCTCCTTTAAATTTGGTGAAGTATCAATAACCGATGACATAAAATTAAATCAAAATCAAGTTAACTTGATTATCAGTGATTTCCTACACCCCCTAAGCAGAAGTAATGTAGATCAATTTTTCTCAATACAGTAAAATCTGGTTAAAACTGGTCCACGGCTAGGGAGACGGAGTTTGACTAGCATAATCGGCAACCCATAATATTGCAGGAACTTCTGGGGGAAAGGTCCTTGAAAAACTAAATTTTACCTCAAATTTATTTGATAATATCTCACATAGGGGTGTACAAGGTTGAAGTAGCATTGCTTGGTTACTGAAAATTTTCAAGGGTATCCTTACACTTAATAATGAAAATTGAGGATGGAATAATATTTGGGGACATGATGACAGAAGTGTGTTTTGGTTAGGGGGTGATGTTGTGTTGTAAACCTGCAAAGATGTCGTAACCAAAACACTTCCAAGTGTTGGCAGCACTGCTTTTGAATGTTCTCGTGTGACCTGCTTTGTTCTATTCAGTCTGTAACCCGCCCTGCTACACTGCAGTTGTTCTATAGCAGATGTTCTCAAACTGTGTTCTAACTTCCTATTTTACGAGACAATAAACGGCCTTCCGTACATTGTAAATGGAGCAAATTATTTACGGTTGAAATCCCAACAATTACCGACCGCATTCATTACTTAAACATGGTATTGCTATGTATCGGCCGGCAAGTCTGGATAAATTTCGCCTAATAGTTAACAACCAACAGCAGCAAAATCACAATTTTATGACTTAGGGGGAAAAGGAGAGACCCATGTTATATCCAATACCCCAAGTTAGAGGGGCACGTTATTAGCGGTTTTTACTGTACTTTTAAATCCAACAGCACATGGCTTATTTAAAAGTTAATGAAAGACTTACCTTCTAAATCCATAAGACTACACAGTTTTACCGCTAACTTCTCCACTTTTTTGCTGACTTGCCGTGGATTCCCAGTCACCATTTGTTTCACCTGCATTACACGATTCCAGTGATTCTTGGCAGCAGTTTTGTAGCGATAAGCTCGCTGAATGGGCACGTGACACAATGGACAAGCAAGCAGTTTCACCACATGAGCCGTCATGCAGAGAGACTTTTCCAATGAAGTTGACTCGAACACATGGCCACAGTCAGGCAACATTATAAACCTGCATGGGGAGTAGAGACAAGGCATTGATTATGAGCATCCATAACGACTGAGTCCCATGACCAGGGTGCAAACAATGATCATCTCAACCAAAATAAAGATAAAAAATTTAAAAAAATGCATATGGACCTCAAATAAATCATTAGGAATAGTAAATGCAAACAGAGGGAAAAATAACTAGACTGCAGGATGGTGTGGACATAAAGTAAGCTCTGCTTTCTTCCACATGACACTGACATTTTTGTTCTATATTTGAAAATGTGTAAACGCATTTTTATCTCCAAATAGAGTTTTTTTCCTCTGTAATGTGAAATAATTAATTTAAAATTTTTTGTGTTTGTGCCTGCAGGTTTTTTGGAGTTGTTCAAATGATTTCATAGAAAAAAAAATTATTAAAGTATATTGAAAGAAACACCATTTTTCATGATTATAAACTTCTGATGCAAGGTTTTGATGCTACTACAACATCTTCAAGGTACAATTTGGTTCCTCATTGCAAATCTCAACAAGCAACCAAGTTGCATGTTTCTCTCAATACGGAAAAATTCCACTCCATCAAGCATTAGTTCTTACGAATTTATCCATTTTAAACTGCGTAAGCTGATGACCAAATCTTGAGATTAATCTAAATGATGTCCACTGATGAGCAAGTCTTGAGATTTACCTCAGAACTGTGTCCAACATGACAGAGACTATTCTCTGCCTCCGAGAGATCTTTGAGACTCGGAGATTCATCTCAATAATGTGTCCACTGACTGAAAAAGACAAGTCTGAGAAGAACGAGATTGTTTTGAATAATGAGACATGGCCTCAAAAGCAGAAGTGCCGACTTATAAAAAATATTGGTGGACCCATACCTGAGGTGTTACCCCAGGAAACTTTATAAATTGTGAGTTTTAAAGTTTTTTAAGCACTTTAGAAGAAGAGTCATATGATCAACCCTGAAAACTCAAATCTCGATAACTAGACACTCCGGGGAAAATCGAAAAGCCTGACATTTTTTCCTCACCCCCCATAACCAATTTTTAACACGTTGACCGCCATGATGTTTTTAGTAGATATGTCCTCTGACACCATTAGTGTTTTTCATTCCGATAGCTATTCCCGGATCATAAAACATTATGTGATTTTGTACTTCACTTTAAAATAAATATTTATATTCTGACGCCACAATGATCATGGCCCTTACGTTAACAAGAGATTCTGGTCACTCCAGGGTCAGAAATCCACTTGAAACAGTCGCTCGGAGGCCTGTCAGTATGACCGGCGTGGCTTGACAGGAGCCACTCGACTCCGGTCAATGTGTTAAGGGGGCTCTGGCCCCCTCAAGCCCCATTTAGTCGGCGTAACTGCTCAAGAGTGTTGCATTTATGGCATAGTACGGTGAAGGATCAATAACACGTGGCACTTTCTACCAATTAATTTCTAACTACAGTGGAACCTCGTTAAAGCGATTACGGGCTATAGCGACACCCCCGCTATAACGACAGATTGACGCACCGTCAATTGACCCTATAATAAGCGTGTTAAAAAATTTGTTTTTATGAGACCCTTTTGGTGTTGGCTCTCGCCATAGCGAGGGTTTCACCGCCGGAAAACTTTCATCGAGACTCCTTAACCTCTGTAATTGCTAGCGATCTGTTAGAAATGAAGTTAATGGAGTGCTCAGTCTCAAATTTATGTGGTAAACTGCCGTTCGATAAATAAGTAGTTAATTTTGGTGATAATATTGTGGCATTAGCATTCGCGAATGCTTCATCTTCTTTTGTTCCTCGGGCGGCAGAAAGCAGTCGGCAGCATACCCGCACGTCCGTGAGTTGCGTGAATAGAAAGCATTTGATGGCAGTCACCATGGCCAAAAAAACACCAAACACGTCTAAGCGAGAAAATAAAAATAAAGGAGTAATATGAGAGTGTCGGCCGGATGGAGGGGAGCGTAGGGGAAAAGGGAAGGGGATGGAGGGGAACGGAGTGGTGGAAGGGGCAGTGCTTCTGATTGGCTACTTGCGATTTTCCACCCAGCCGCCTTCAGTTCAGAAAAATGGTATAGTGATGCAAAAAAATATCGCCTTTCGTCTGGATTTATGCTTACGTTTATCGCATAGATGTTTATCTGTCGCCGCACCACTCCTGTTCCTGTATATCTGTTCACATCAGGTATATTGGCTATTATTTGCTCCACCTCCGGTAAAGCGACAATTCGATATAGCGAGTGTTTATAAGTGCACCGTGGGGTGTCGTTATATTGAGGTTACACTGTATACAACTCCAGCCATATGGCCACACAACACACCGGATCACACATCCCGACAACACCACTGCATCTTTGTCCCCAACACCTTAATCACAAAACAATTGACACTCTGAATTCAGTTCTCCAAAAAGCGTTGGAAAGTACATATGCTTGTCCACTGGCAACGATTGAAGTCACTCAGACTAATCTCACTTTGTCTCCGAAAGTGGTCTGACTCCAATTTCCGCTTGTGACTCAGCTCTCGAGACTCAATCACGACATTTTTAGTCTCCAGAGAACAATTAGCTTTAGCTTTGAAAAGGTTTCATTTTTTTAGCAAGTTTAACCCTTTTTCTACTAACATCAGAAATATTCAGCAGTATGATTCTTGACCTGGGAGACAATAGCCGAAAAAATCCATCAAAAATTTTCCTATGCAGACGAACAAATGCCGAAAATTTCAGGTTCCTTTCTCTCGTTAAGGGATGGCAGATATACAATTGTTCATTCAGTCATTTCTATGAAATAAACATTACTTCTTTTCTCAAAAAATATGAACTAAAAATTGAATTCTTTGTCTTTGGAACACTGTTTACAATTTTTAAATGAATTTCTACCATAAGTATTGACTTACATCTTAATTTCAGTACAAACATCAACATGGAAATTGTTGATTCATTAACCCTTGGGCTGCGGGAGTTCACGATTTTGGCTGCCTACCAGTGAAGGAGGGCTGGTCTGGTAGAGTTAAGCCCCTTAGCGATCCTTATGGTGAGAGAAAGTGCCCAAGTGCAACATATCCAGGTAGCAATGAAAACCGAGGATAAATTCCACAGTCAGCGTGCAAAAAATATAAAAATGTTCCTGCACTTTGAGGGTTAAATCAGTTAATTTGGACAGCAGAGCTTTGTTCAAAATTTCACAGAAATACCGAGGAATCCAATTTGAATTCTAAAATTTACATGCAAGCAAAAATTATCCACGTAGCTAATTCATATAGACAAATCATAAGTTGACCAGGAACCGATGCCCCTGGTGGGGTTATGAACCCGGAAAGGAGGGAGACCAACTACCCTCATAGTCCGAGATAATGTGGAGTCCCCTCTAGGATGGGTCAAAAAAGGTTGGTGGTAAGAGTGTATGATTATCCACGAGACCCTTCTTGACGAATGTCCTGCAAAAATGCTTCATTCGGAGGAGATGGAATAGTCTCTTGGGGCTCAGTCGAGTAGTCATGCTAAAGAGAGAATTCCATTGCCTCAAAAGGGTTAAATTTGTCGTTATTTTTCTGCTGAATCAATACTCTCCAATGGCCCTTCACTGGCTATTAACTACAGGGTAAATAGGATGCAAACTAATACACTTCATTATGTGAGAACAACCACTCGACTGACACTTTTTATTCTACTATAGGTGGCAGCACATATACAAAAAAACAAATGGCAAACCATAAGTGCAATGATGAAATACAAATTGTTTGCGATGCTTACAATATTATACATCCAACAAAATTCATGCTCTGTGAGAATATGGGTGGTGTATGATGCGAGGTACACTGTGCTGACACCAGTGGCATACATAAAAGTAAGCAGCTAAGCAAAGGAAATTTGAGAGCATTTCATATTTAGTTATTATCCATGCCTAAAGCCTTAACACTATCCTTCCAGGTATGTGGAGCCAAACTCACATCCTCCAAGTGTTATAGTGCCCAACTTACCTGTTTTTTTTCAAAAGGTACAAGTATGATTGGCATAATCTTTTTAATTGCAAGGTGTTGACAAAATTTTTTAGCTACATAGCTAGAAAAATTACCAAAAAACATCTTGGCCACCCCTTACATACCGTTTCACAGCTATTTACAGTGCAGTAAGCAACTGCTCATTAATTCCTTCACACATGGAAACTCAAGTAGATAGGTGAGAAGGAACCAGGATTACTTACATAAAACATGAACTCAGGGTTTATGAGCAGCACTGGTATTCAGCTCTCAATTGTGTTACTTGATGGAATTTTTAATTGGAAGTCCCATAAACAAATGGCTACTTCAATGTTTGTAATCACGTACCATATTCTTTGATCCAAGAAATGTACTGTCACAATGGACATGAAAGTTATTTCCCAGGTGGGGCAAAATGAGGACCAACCAAAACCTGAAATAGCCCGACAGATACATACCTACATCACTATTTTATGTTAAACCATTCCCTAAATTAGGTACCTTGAATTTTTATCTCCTGTTGCATTTAGAGAGACCAGAGCATCTTCCACTTCTTTGGGATGGCAAACTCGGCATAGATTTGGACATCTTTCCCCACAAAATCCAATGCATTCATGTCCACAGCCTAATTTTCTTGTACATGGCTCATTGCATGGAGGACGGTCACAGAAGTCGGAGCAGTTTTTACTGCAAGTTTGATGCTCACAACTCCAGCCACATTTTTTCTAAAACAGAGATAAATTAATGGAATGCATAAAACTTGGAGGTCAGCTTGAAAATGATGCTGGAGTAAATGGACCATATTTGAGTGTTATTAACCCTTGGACTGCGGGAGTTCACGATTTTAGCTGCCAGCCAGTGCAGAAGAGACCCCCAAGAGATATCCAGGCAGCAATACAAATTTTGGGAAAAATAGGTAGAAATAACATTTTTCAAAGGCAATTATTTCAATGGAATCAGTTTTCCACAACACTGTAAATTTAATGGAATATTTATGGCACAAATATTTCCATCAAAACTTATTCAAAAACAAGACTCTGATCAATGTTATTAAAGTTATAGTGCAAAATTCGTCAAAATCTATAATTTGACATTGGATTACCTGAGGTGACTTTGGTGAAGATCAAGCTATTTAAAAATAAACTCACGTCAAAAAGAAAAAAAAGGATACATAAATACAATAGTGATGCTGATACTATCGTATGGTTATGAAATGTGGACTTTTACAGAAAAAATACAAAAGAAGCTCATAACATTTGAAAACAAAGTTGTGCAAAGAATGTTTGGTCCCTTGGAAACAAGGAAAATTGGGAAAAAACAAAGAATTAAGAGAATAGGGTGGTTTCCTTCATCAAAGAAAACGAAAGGCATTGATTGCGATTCGTTACCCACCATTACTGTATTCATAATATACAAATTATTTTGTTTTAGAAATACCGGGTTAGACGAATGGCAATGGTCCATTTTTATCCTCATTTGAAAAGGGCCAGATTGGCGCCCATGCGATGCCACTCCACGTGACGTCACAGGGACCTAGTTTCTATACGAGAAGATAGGAGTTATACGTCGTCTGAGGTTACCATTGCATGCATGAGGCGTAGAGCTCAGGGAAACATGTCTTAACAATCACTTATTAAAACTGGCTAAGGTCGGAAAGTTTTCCTCGTTTGATAAGTTATTTATAATCCTTAATTAAGCCAAGCGCTACCAGCCAGCAGGGTACTAGGCTAGCCGCTAGCAGCCTGCGTCGTATCAGCGCTAAGCCTCGCCTCAAGGTCACCTCGCAGGGCGGGAGGGGGAACCAGAAATACGTCACGCGGAGAGACTTCCCGACATTCATACTTAGCCGTCGCGTTTTCGCGCGCTTGTAAATTTTCACTTTTCATTTAATCGCGAAAAATAGATATCGTCATTTAAAAATCTAAAAGCGTGAAATACGTACTCCAGGAGTAATAATCTTTCGATTTAGGCAATAAAAAAATAATAGGAAACCACCCTATTGTATAAAGAGCCAAATATTGTGGGAATCATCAGAAGCAGGAGATTAAGATGACTGGGCCATGTCCAGAGAAGAAGTGAAGAGACAACGACAAAATAAGCTGTTAAAGGGAAATCAGAAAATCAGAAGGTGGAAGACTGTTAGGAAGACAGAAAATCCACTAGAATGATGAAGTTAAGAAAGATATTAGGAAGATGTGGGAGCCCAACTGGATATGGCAGGAGACCACAGAGTGTGGAGGCCCTTGGTTGGTGGGGCCAAAGATCATCATGGTTTCCAATGGCCACAGGAGTAAGAATAAGGTATATCAAAGAAATCCAGAGACAACATTGTATTTAGCAATAATTAAGTTTTTGGAATTGCAGTTTGAAAGTGACCATATACATATATCTAACTAAATTGCATATTTTAACTAGGTATAATTTATGGACATAAAATTATCTGTGTAAGAGTGCCGCCTGCTGTTCTCGCGTCAGCGTGGTTTTGCTCTCGGGGTAACAGTAGAGTGGGACACCAAGCCACGTTCAGGTGCGGGTCTGGTAGCTGACACCCCTTATACCCTGCAACCTCTTGGCATTGGAACAGGCTCTGTGTTCAGGTATGGCTCTAATACCCTACGCCGTTTAACATGTTGCAACATCTAGGCGTGGGACTTGGTCATCGTGGTTAGGCGCAGGTAATGCAAAAATCATTCAGCGTGGAGGTTTTCAGGGTTACTACCACGTAGATTCATCTCTGCAGACGGCAGTTTCGCCGGCATTGCAGCTGGCTTCTTCAGGTCAATGAAGTGGAGATCCGTGGTATCGCCCGTCTCTAATACACCCCGTCGGAGGCCGGTGTCTTCTCATTGGCTGGTTCAGGAGGCCCAGATAGTTTCTCGTTGGTGCGCACCTCCTAGCTCTGTCCTGTCTCTCCAGGTTTACTCTTGTGGACCCTTCTCCATTTGTTAGGTATCCGTCCTCCCTATTGAGGTTGTTCGGTGACTTAATTATCTCTATAGCTTCCCCAATGATCCATGGGAAGTATCTCTTTCATTGGCAATGACTTTTACCTCAATAACAATAACCTCAATTCATCTGCATTGATGAATCTACTCGGTAGTAACCCCGAAAACCTCCACAATGAATCCTCACAACACCGTGAAAGCCTACTAAAGGAATGGAAAATCATGCAGACATTTTCCGGCCAATTGGAAGATGCCGAGAGGGTCAGAAGACAACACAATCAATAGAGCCTAGATTTCACAACTCACCTGACAGGGAGAGCATTTTCCGCAATTGCTCTTACACTGAGAGTGATCGCAACGAAAGTGGCATTGCTCTTTGCAGGGAGGGCAAGGTTGGGAGCAAGGAGCTGTACACCTGGAAAATAAAATTTGAATAATTTCTAGTTGAATACCATGGAAAAGTTGATAGTAAACATTCTCATGCAAACAGACATTTGGTGAGTCGCAACTCCCTTCCCTCCGCAAACGACTCTCTCCGCAAACGACTCTCTCCGCATACACCGTGCACTGAAATTGTGTGAGGCAAAGACAGACTCCCGGTGCCCATGACTCCTTCAGTGCACACTGCATGTTGGAGTCATGAGCAGAAAAAGTCGGACTCCACGCGCACATGACTCCCTTTGTGCACCAAGTGTGCTGGAATTGTGCGAGGCGAAGTCAGACTCCTGGCGCTCATGACTCTCTCAGCGTACACTGTGTGCGTTGGAGTCGTGAGCGGTGGAAGTCAGACTCCATGCACACACGACTCCTTCCGCAAACATTTTCTGTGACAGGCTCATTGCACGTTTAGCGGGTCAAAGGGAGCACAAGTATTTTTTTGCAGGTAGACCACTGCACACCTTCTCACGCCGCTGGAAAGATTCTCCCGATTCATTTTCTGGGTATTACTCTAAAGAATCTCACATCACCCTTATCGTAATTCTCTCTCCTGCATGTTCCATGCATCGTGAAAGAAAAATGGTTGAAGATGATCATGTAAAAGTTTTCGTCAACAGAAAATTTATGAAAATATGTAATACAAGACAAAAATGAAAATTTTATCTAACACAAATACCTTAGATTAATCAAGGAAATTAATTACGAATTTTTAACATGAACATAATTTTGGAGAGAACATTTTGTTACAACAGAATTTTTCAAATTGTCAAGCACTGGAGACACTACATTTTCCGTCTTCCATGAAAGATATAACATATTGGCAGAAGTGGTTCCTTAGTTATGTCACTTGTTAAACATTAATTGTGACTATGCAATATGTGATTGATTTGAAATCAATTTTTCAAATTGTGATCTAGGAAATGTTGCATTTTAAATGCTCATTCAGAAATACCCCCCTCACCACCTACCCCTCTTCCCCTTTCTTCCACTCCCCTCTTCCCCCTCCCCTCAACCCAGAAATGATTTTGTGAGAGTTGAGGCAGCTCCACAAAAAGAGTCGTTCATGCCATCACTAGTACATAGCCGTCCCTCCGATACACTGAAATATAAAACTAATATGCCAGGCTAGCGTCGTCGGCAGTGGGCCGTGAAATAGGTTCTCTATGAGACACGGGGCAGGTATAGGAGCGGACGTATGGAGACTCTAAGTTTGTAACATAATCATTTATTGGTCCAATAAATACCACACGTAAAAAAGAACAATACCACGAAGAATCCATTCATTGCACAAAACTAACCAAATCATGGGCTGAGCTCGGTTACGGGTAGATTACGAGAGCTAAAGCAAGGAAGCATAAGCAAAAGTGCCGTTGCGACCCAACAAAAAAACTAAAAGGACGGGAGACCCATGCTTCACCCATCCCACCCCCAATTCTTGATCAATTTTTAATGATCTCGTGCGAGAGAGTTTACCAGCGTAGGGTGACCACCGGGAAGTCGATGACAAGTCAGGTGGTATTGGCTGAAGTTTGGAGGCACCGGGAAGTCGATTGCAGGTCAGGTGGTCGAGGCCGAGCTCTCTGGAGGCACCGGGAAATTGGCTACCGGCACGGTGCGGGCATCTTGCAACAACTGTGTAGCCACCGGCATAGCATTTCCACCAACTTCCTCACTCCTTGCCAGCCAGCGATCGAGAGAGAGCTCGCCTGTTTCCTCCTTGCGGTCACCGCTCTCCCCTCACTTCCCCTCTTCTCCTGTCCCTCGATCAGCTGACACCCTCTCCGCCGGTTGCTGACTCATGCCGGTCTGGGACTGGTAAACTATCTCTCGCATGGGTTCCGTCTTAACAAACCCTCAACCGCTCATGCTCTCGCAACCACCCAGCGACCTTGCGTTGTTACAATATATATATTTGATTCTCAGATTTTCCAGATCTCAAGTCATTCATCAAATTTAAAGCTTTTTTTGGGTAGCTGAGACCACAAATCGGACCATATTATGCTAGGCTGGATGTTACCATCAAAACCAAAGAATTAATAATTTTGATTTCAAATATTTACAACCTCAAGTTCTATAACAAAATTTTTAAGACTTGAGATTTTAAAAAAATGAAAATATGTAGCAAAAGGTTGCAGGGAATATTATTAGTCAGCTCTAAAAAATAGCAGTCACTCACTTGTGTCCACAAATAAGCTTCCTTTCACAATTTTCAGGGCAGGTAATGTGGATTCTTCCTTGCATGCACTGAACACAGGTACCTTTGCATTTATGTCCGCACCTTAAGATTTTTCCACATGGCTCTTTGCATCTCAGCATAAGCACATGCGGATGGGGATCTGCGAGAAGAAATGCATGTGCACAACATTATTTCATAATGCAATAGGTTAAGACATATTTTAAAATTCCAAATTCTTATTTTTTAATCCCAATTAGGCATAACTCTTGGTCTACGTTAATTAACCTAAGCTTATAATGGAATAGTGCTACAATTAACTCCCCAAAATATATATTAACTTTAATCTTTAGATTAAATAAGTCAATCACAGCATAAAAGACAAGGCAAAAGCCAGAATTATTTTTGGGGGAGTTTTCGATAATGGGCTGGCATAAGCATTAAAAGTTGGCTGATGGTAGAAAAGTGAGTGGTAGAAAAATGGTAGAAAACTTCCTACATAAGTACATACCTATATAATACTGACAAGAGAATGATGGATGATAAGAAAATGATGCTATGACAATTTTGCTTACCCATGGAAGTTTCTTTACAGCAAAGCCTTACTTCATGCCCACAGCGTGCTATGGCTGTTTTCTTGATCAATGTTTCACAGTTCTTTTCGTCACATGGGATTCCACAGACACCTCGGCAGTTATGGCCACAGCTCATGATTCTCATGCACTTCTCTTTGCAAATTCTATTATCGATGACTTCACAGCATTTCACTTTGACTTTGTGGTCGCAGTTAGGTAGTTTTTTCTCCACCACCTCAGGGCAATCACCACAAGGTTCAACGCACATTTTTTTGCACAAACGCCCACAATCCTTACAGTTTCTTTCACACTGTTTGAGACATTTCACAGTTGATGGATCAGTCGAGCAGTCCATTTCGTACTGGTGCATACACTTGGGGAGTGCCTTCTTCACCTTGACCTTGCAAGGTTTGCACTCCTCAAAGCACTTCTTCTTACACATGTGCTCCCCCTGGCAGTTGACATTCTTGCGAGCACACTCCCTCAGGCACTTGTAATGCAAGTGATAAGGATCAAACTGCACATGGCATTTGAAAGAACACACGTGCCCGCACAGGAGTCTACCATTGCAAGGAGATGAGCAGCATACTTTGCTTGCATCAGCTCCGCATGGCTTTTTAATTTCATGCCCACATTCTGGGATTTTGTAAATCACTTCCACACGGCATTTATACTTCCTGGAATCCACGTGACAGGGCAGTTTTTTCACATGGCCGCAAGGAAGTGTGCTTTCAACTGGGACCATACACTCTCCACAGTCTTGCCAGCACTGCTTCTCACACCGGTGATCACGAAAGCAGACTCGGTTGCAGATTTCATAGCACTTATATTCGTCATGGCTTTGCGGGTGGCAAACTTTTTCACAAATATGACCACAATTCATTTTCTCATTACATTTCAATCTGCAGCCACCTTCGGGAACATCATAAAAATCTTCAGCTTTGCTGACCTCAGTCAATTGATCTGGATGCTTGAGACACTGCAATGTCAAATGGGTCCCAACAGCCTCTTTCTCTAACAGTACTTCCCTAATCTTTGACCACAGGCTGCTTTTGTCTGCGAGCATATCCAAGTTTCCAATTATGTACAAACCTTTCTTTGCCCTGGATAGAGCAACACATGTTCTGTTTTCACTCGCTAAAAATCCTATTTTCCCTTCCTCGTTATTTCTGACTAAGGACAATAGGATAATATCATTTTCCTCCCCTTGAAATTTGTCAACAACAGCGATTCTGACATTTTTAATGTAATAATATTTATCCCTTTCCTGCAAAAAATAAATAATTGAATGTAAAAACATCAAGTGACTGAAAAAAATTACAAGTCATATTATTTTATCCCTTCCTCAGCAAATACGTTTAATCAACTTTCAATCACAATGGCTTTCATGTCTACCAATCACAATACTCAAGTAAAAATTTCTCCCTTGCAACTTAACTGAAACTGGGCTGAAACTACCTTGAAACTCACTGCCTTGTTTCTATGCTGAAACTGCATTGAAATTGAAACAAACCAGTGGAGTTTAGAAGAGGAATGGCAGTGCCATAGCAGTGTAATTAAGAACTCCAGCTATTCCAATGAAACTCCCTTGGCCGACTAAACTGAAACTCCCTTGGCTAGCTACAGTGAAACTCCCTTGGCTACCAGCTAGACTGAAACTCCCTTGGCCAGCTACACTGAAACTCCATTGGATAGCTAGGCTGAAACTCCCATGTATGCCAGGCTGAAACTCCCTTGTTTGGCTGAATACATTTCCCCTACCCAATCCATTAAAATTCCCTTGTCAAATCATATGAAACACAGTAAATTAACAACTTGCGCAACCCAGCCAACAGTGGATGATCACATAACAGATTTCTCCCACAATTTTGCATGCATGATAAAAGATAAAGGGTGGACAGGTGATTGTGATCAACAATAGTTATAACTACAATGACCACAACATTTTTCAAGACAAAATTTATTAGAACATGAAAATACATCAATAAATTAATAACTGTTAAAAGCACATACAAAAATATTCCAAACGAAAGAAGTCATGGAAGTTAGATGCTTCTGCAATAGAGAAGAAACATGACTGATGAGAGTCACAAACGACTTAACTCAAAATCAAATTAGCAAAATTGCACATAAAAAACTCTAATTTACTTGGCTTATTAGTTATATGGTGCATTAATATGAACCATTCAAATTATAGAAAGCAAAACTTAAATTATCACTGGGGAAGCATGCGCTTTGCATCATAGTTCAATGAAAAACGAAGCGATGACTCGTTACTTAGGCTATGTGTTAACTCCAAACGAAAACCACGCAAGACTCCAAAACATTCAGCAGTAACTAATAAGTATAAGCAGTAAATATACATTGCACTATAGCAAAACCCACCTGCATTCCTTATTTCTTCGAAAGCCCGCTCGAGCTCACCGAGTCCGGTCCTCTGCAGGATGACTAACGGACGGCACGGCATCCGCGGCATGGATGACCGGTCGGTGTATTATCCTCCTCATCCGGGGTATCCATGAGGCAGGAAAAGTGGACGGCAGTCGCCAACGTGTTGAAAGAATAATTTGTTATTGGCTGCATGACCCCCGAAAAAGGAGCTTGAAATCCTTAAACGTGCCTGGATTAGAACACGAATTCAATGTCAACGTTCTCATGGCTAAACATGGAAGGAATAAACATGCCGCCAGAGAAGTTAAAATGCTTACCTCCAATTATGACTGCAGTCACCACCACCGACCTCGTTCTCCCCTTCACCTCAATTTCGATTAATTCTTGCCGTTAACAACCGTCAAAGTACTGGGAAAATATTAATGCCATCAATCTTTTCATGCCAAAACCCACGGAAAAGATATACATACGTGTTGCCAAAAGCTAAATTTAAAAAAATACATTGCCGCTGAAAACAGGGGTCACGTAAATGTCCGGTAGATGGGTTCCGTACCTTGGCAAAACTTACGATGGGTAGCACACGTGCAGCAAGGGAGAAGCAGTTAAACTTCATGAGGGAGAGGGGATACCCAAATGCTGCTGCAGCTCTGTGGCAGGGCAGTGAAGACATTCGGCAAGGAGATTCAGTGGAGTTATTAAGTTGGCCTCGCCTTTGAGCCTACCGTCCAGCTCAGTGCCAGTAGAGCTCATGTGCAGCAAGGGAGAAGCAGTCAAAATCCATGAGGGAGAGGGAATACCCAAATGCTGCAGCAGCTCTGTGGCAAGGCAGTAAAGACATGCGGCAAGAGAGATGCAGTGGTGTCATAAATGCGGCCTGGCCTGAGCCTATTGTCCAGTTCAGTGTAAGTGGGGCACACATGCAGCTAGGGAGAAGCAGTTCAAATGCAATGGACTTGCAAGGGAGAATGGCATCAGATTTTCAGTTGAAAGCTCTTTTTCTTGTTGAGGACAAGGCAGTGCAGTGCAGCTACAAGGTTGTTTCAAGGCAGTTTTAACACATTCAGTTGAGTTTCAGCCAAGAATCAGCTCTGTTTCAAGGGAGAAATTTTTACTTGAGTAACCATAATGCTTTTAAAGCAAGATAAGCATTTTATCTTTCAATCAACAAAAAATTATGTTTAAAATAGATTGAAACGGCATTATAATTTCTCAAAATTACCGCAAAGGCAAAATTACCTAAAGGCCATGCCTCTTCTTCGAACAAGAAACAAGATCTTACCTCACTAAGAAGGTACATTTGTCCAAGGTAACTTGTAAGTATTGTAATCTGACTGGGATCATAGCCTTGCATAACGATGTATCTGCAAAGAGCAATCAGGAACTCAGCTTCATGGGTGTTCTTTTTGCTCAAATCATCCATTGCCTATTTCACAGGGAAACAATATTTTAATACCAAGCATTCAGCTCTTTGAATATAAATGAAGAGCATTGGAATAAAAATCTTACATTCAATACAAAAATATGTATACACATTATAAAGGTTAACCACGCAGTATAATAAGCAGCAATCAAAAATTTCCCTGAGAATTCCAGATATTTAAGATGACTAGATTTGCTGTCCGGGGTTTCATTCAGTCCTATCCCATCCATATGCATTCTTGGCAAAATATTTCCTTTAGGTAGAAATTTCAAACCAAGGAAAAAGTATTAGAGTCATTAAATGCTATGTGCAATATTTTGAGATGATGGAAACTTAACTGCACAAGCAATTTACCCCAATTATATGTAGTTTAATAAGCCTTCCACAAGTTAGTATATATGTATAAGTATTATTCTTCAGCCCACACATAGGGAAAAAATAGTACAGGGATCATACCAATGCCCTGATAAATATTTACAAGTAATACCTATAGGTGGACACTCATATCTACCTTCACCAAAAGATATCTAACTCAAATGCTCTATACATGATAGCACATTTCACAAGATGAATTATTCCAGAAGGAACTGCAGTGACCTAGAACTGAATATCAGTAACCAAATAATTCTGCTACTAGTTTCCAATAATAGCTTTAAGCATGTGAAAAAAATTGGAATATCCAGGAGCAATTGTCCTTAAAAAAATATTCTCATGGAAGGTATTTTAAGTTCAATGAAAGTGATTAGATTCACATACAAGTTGTTATCAACAAAGCTTCAGTGGATACATTCACGATCAGGAGTTTGTTTCCAAAAGTATCATTTGATACTCTAAAAATGGTCTGTTAGATAAAAATCCATCTTCATGTTTTGTTTGGCATCCTGTTTTGGGGGAACTCCACCGCTACGAAAAGAGCTACTCCAGCTCAAAGCTATCAAGGCTGTTATGTACTGCATTTTTTCTTATAGAAGTTTGTTTTGTTCGGTGGTTATCTTTTCACCTGACATTACGTTGGTGTTTTTTTTTTCTGCTACAACGGGTGCATGCTGCCATCTTGGTTGTCAGTCTGAATCAGATCTTTCGATGTTCAAGTTGATCCTCATGAGTGTTGTTAGAGCTGGATAATAAATCCATGTCCATCCACATAAGGGCTGGTTTAATTATTTCATACGTAACAAAGACCATGCATCACATTCTTATTTGCACCCCATTCAAAACGTTTTTTGTCGAAAGCTATTTTTCCAAAAAGTGAGTTCCTGAGATTATTGAAATCTGCATAAAATGGAAGCGATTGCGTGCCAGCTGCACTCACGGGAGATCCGTGTTCATGTTTTCCAAGCCTCGCAGTGTGCGATTGCGCTCCGTGATCACAGATACACGCCCCGCAGCAGTTGCAACCTGGGAAAATTGTGCGAGACGCGACTACGTGGCGTGGTGCCTAAAAGTGGTTTCCTACGTCGCAGTGGTTTTGAATCATCCATGCAAACCACTTTTCTGTATCCGTGATCCCGCAGCCATGGATGCGGGTTTTTCAAAACCACTTCTTAAATGGAGCCGTAATAATACCAGTACAACCATGTTATCGCCGCTAAAGAGATTGTGGACTGTCGATGAAAGCTCTCAATGAGTCTGGGAAGCACTCTACAATTACAGAATAATTGCATAAGTAATAATACATTGTTAGTTTTACATAAATTATGAACATTACAAGACTTTTTAAGTGAAAGTTTGGGTTATCCGTGTTTTCCGATTATTCGTGCCATCTCTCCCCATCATTAGCCCGGATAATCAGGAGTGTGCTGTACTGTAGTTTCATCTTAAGAGCGGAATGGTCTACACCAGTGGTGCAGCGAGGGGGGGTTTTGGGGGATAAACCCCCCCCCCCCCCGAGCTCAGAGAAATTTTAAATTTTAATCCATTTTACTTAATTGGATTGCTATTACTAATAGAATAGTGTAAGGTTGAATGAAATATCCCTCAGAAAGCCGTAAAAACTCACCATTTTGAACCATTTATCTTTAAAATTCCACAATTCATTAATCTCGCACTTACAGCTTATCCTGATGGGTATTTCCAGCCCCCTCCAACTCGGCTGCTACGCCGCTGGTTGGCTGGCCCCAAAATCCTCCCACGTTATTCAATTTTTTTAGTTCGTTACAGAGTGGCGCTGCGAGCTCGTCGCGCGTCCAGTATCGCGTTGCTGTTTCATTCATTTCAACGATGAATCAGTGAAGCTCGTCACTTTGAAGATGTCTTATATTGCTAAAAAGCTATTAAATTTGAAGATGGTCCGTGCATCGCGCTTTTGTTATGTGCCTAATAATTCTACAAGATACAGGAAAACCAGGAAGGAAGGCTGAGCTGAAAATAAAAGCTTTTTCAAAGCAGTGGTAAGTACTCAAAATGCGGTGGGTTACCTATGCTAGTTTTATGGCTCTGTTATCGTTAATTTGGTAATTTTTTTGTGGTTTTAGAGTCTCAGTGACCTCATTTTTTAATTGAAAATATGTGATATTCGCTACGAATTAATTAGCGGTGCAAATAGAAAGCGGAAATACTGCAGTATCTGCAATGGCGGCTTTGTTTACCTTTCCATGCATGCCCTTACTCTTGTTTTTAAAGAGGTCGATTCGGCAAAGCATGCGATATTTATCTCTATTGCCTTCCTCATTTATTTAGAAAACTTTTTATTGTTATCTTCGCTTCTTCAAGGGTTCATGTTTTTCACATAATACCGAAATAATATCATGCCACGTTGCCGTGGAGGCATGGTTCCATCAGTTTTTGCTAATTTTGCTATTGTACTTAATTACTACAGTATAACCTGGGTTATTTCTTAGCTCGCTTTCCAATTAATGATTGGCTTTCGATATTTAGTGAATAATTTAGTGTGAGTACAGAAAAGTGGAGGAAAAATATCGCACCACACGAATATTTACTTACGATGATAGGGAAAACTTGTATTATTTCATTCCTATTAGATACAGTTGTGCAGTGAATTAGTGTTTTTATGATCGTGGTGAAAGTGTAAATGTGTATCCTACTCCAGTTTTAGGACTTATTGACAGTGAAATTATAATGGTAGCTTCTGTTATCTGGTGGGATAAGGTTTATGGCGCCCTGACGATAGTTATGCTTGAATCCATGCTCATTTTATGCAAGAATTGATGTTGTGTAGCGTACAATAATTTACATGAACTAACAGTAATCCGCCTACGAATGTTGAAATTTTTACAGGGAATATGGCATATTTCATATTTTTTTTTACTTTTGTGGATTTGCTGCCATTGCAGTTAAGAAACTGTTGTAGTTGTAACCAAAGTGCTACAACAATAATGTGGTCAGGATATTTTTGCTGAAAGGGGGCAGGGGTTACTTGTTCTACTCAAAAGGAAGTCATGAGATTAGAGTAAATGGTGGTAACATTGAGAATTGAAAGGATGAATTTAGCTCTTGATATTTGCTATCGAAAATTTGGCCCCACCCTTTCGTAATGATAATTTTCTCGTGCCTTAAAGCCTCACATTTTTGGTGTGACGTAACCTCATGTAAAGCCATTATTAGAAAACTGTGGGGATCTTTCGTGGTAAAAGTACTGTCATTCCACATTTATAAATGATACGATCTGGGATTTCACCTTATTTTTTATATATTTTTTAAATTTTGCCTAATTTTTAAAAATTTCTATTTCTAGGTGGTCATTCATCTCCATATTCTTTGGTGGAAGTGGTACTGCCACAACCTTGGAAAACCCTCAAATCTTCATGAACTTTGAGATTTATTTACATTTTTCTCACTTCCAACCTTTGTCCTTATCATTTCAGCTCGTCTGTACAGTGTTAATGATAGTGCTTGTGCTTTCATGAATAAATGCATTGAAAATTTAACAACAATCACTTCCTTCAATTACCATTCCCGGCCGTCTCCTTTTCCTTTATATTGGTTACTGTTTCGGTTGATCTTGTGATGTGTATTTCTGCGACTTTCTTGGGTTAAGAATTTAGCAAGGTGTTTTTCAGCCAAGTCTTAATTAGGGTTCCCAAACTTACATGTAACATTTCAGAATAGTCATTAAGTCTTAATCTAATCTTAAATGTGTCATTATGGGAAGCTTTTAGTAATTAATTTTGGGCCAGTTTTCTTTTCATTGCGGATCTAGTATTTTCTGAATCGGGTATTACCGTATCCTTGTAGTTACCTGCTAAGGATTGCCTGTTTAAGGTGGGCAACTAGGTGGTGTGCATCGACTTTGCTTTTCAGTGACGGTTATCTTGATTATCATGTTGATGCCGATAGATGGTGAACCGTGTTAAACCGTGATGTTATAAATTTTTGGCGATTGGGACGTAATAACTTCTGTTTTATGTAGTAGAGCTAATAAAATACGACTGCTAGCAGACGATAACATCTCATATTCAATTCCTTCTAAAGCCAATTTTTTTTGTACATGGACTTTCTAACTGGCTGTCAATGAAATTAAAAGGCTATTAAATTGTGTCTTAGTGTTCAATTCAGTTAAAGGCATTTTAAATTCGTTGTTCCAGCGATCAAGAATCGTATTTGGTTCAATGCAATTTCGTAATGCTGGACACGCGGACACCTACTAGCACCATCTATCGGCGATTCCCTCGCGCGGAAGCTTTTGGGGCCACCTAGCGGCCGGGAGTTGGAGGGGGCTGGGTATTTCATACCCCTACACACCCCGGTACTAGTTGCACCTAAAGCCCCCCCTATGACTTGATTCCTAGCCGTGCCCCTGGTCTACACAGTCAAAGGCAGAGGTTAAGTCACATAAGGTAAGGGACAGGCATTGTTTATTTTCATAAGCATCTATTATTTGTTTTACTACTGATTTACTCCAGCTGCTAGTTCAGTAGATTTTCCACGGCGGAAGCCATACTGAGAAGAAGTTCTGACCCTCAAAATGTTTTAACATTTGACCGAAGGCAATGTTTTCAATTATTTTGGCAATGGCTGAGATATTGGTGATAGCAGGTCTATAGCTTAGTGGCAAAGTTTTATCCCCTCTTTTAAATACTGGAACAACCTTGGAGAATTTGAGTTCTTCTGGAAAGTAGCCAGATCAAAAGCAGGGCATTGATCAATATAGAGAGAGGATGAGAACTACAGTGTGTAACTGACTTAATCACAACATTTGAGAGGCCGATGATATCACAGCTTTTCAAATTTTTGAATTTTTTAACAACTTGGATTACTTCCCTTGATGTAACCCAGTCCCACTGAAATCTAGTTGGAGCAATAGGACGGTTGTTGATAAGAGTCTCAGCATTAGTTGCTGGACATTTAATATTTGCATGCAATTTGTCAATATTATTTACAAAATGAAAGCTAAATCTTGAAAATCAAATTAAAGCTGGGTCAATAGGGATCCTGCTATAATTATTTGATGTATTTGTTTCACTTTTGATAAGAGTCCAAGCAGTCTTACTTTTATTGGGGCACTATTTACAAAATCTGAGTTAGCCTTACGCCTAGCTTACACGAGAGCATAGTGGTAATCCTTTTTAAGTTTTTATAAACATTTTTTTAAGATCTTCAGTTTGTTTTTGTCGGTAATCATGATGAGCGCTTGTCACCTGCATCTTAAGATTTTCAACCACAGAATTGAAATAGGTTTCACGTGCTTTTTTATTTTGCTGTAACTGAATTAACCTTCTTGGAAAAGATTTATTGAAGAAGCTAATCAAAACATTAAAAAACTCAGAGAAATTGGACTGCACATTTGCATGAGAGAGTACATCAGTCCAATTAGTGGAAGCAAGCAGTGGCGCCGACTCCATTGGGCCTGAGGGGGCCCCTCAAAATTGGTTATGGGTGTGAGGAAAAAATGAGTCAGGCTTGCCGATTTTCCACGGATTGTCCAGATATCGAGATTCGAGTTACCAGGGTTCTAATGATGATCATTTGACTCTTATAAAATGCTTAAAAAACTAAAAACTCACTACTTATAAAATTCCCCGGGGCAAGATCCCCGGTTTGGGCCCCCCCAATATTTTTTGTAAGTTGGCATCCCTGGAAGCGAGTGAACATTTAAAATTTTCAATACCGAAGTTGGTAATTGGCCTTATGTACATGGTTTTTAGCTTCATATGAGGCTTGAAATTATTTATCTTCAGCTGGAATTGGATATGCCATATGATCAGATAAAAAAGGATCAATGACACTGATTGTTATGTAAACGCATGAAAATTAAAGAACCTAGATAGCGTAGTGGTCTGTGCAGTGGCCCGGAAAGCCAAAGGTCCATGGTTCGATTCCCTGTCCAGGGGAATTTTTTCTCACGGGAATTCTTGTATATTTCACCACCATTCACGCGGCAGGGTTAGAAATATTACAAATACTGCTTTGTGCGGCTTTAACACATTCCATGCGGCCAAAAAAATCTTGGGTGTTCCGGGTGACGGAATTTTTTTATTTTAATTTCCAATAGATTTCGGTTTAAAATGATTACCTTGATATCTAAAGTTGCCGATAACATACGGGAAATATTTATTTTTAAACTTTTTTTTCGTGACATCTTAAGATGTCGTCCGCCATGGCGAAACAATGAACGTATGCAACCGGCAATACACCAATACCTGCAAATTCTATTTTTGAAATTGCAACAAACCCCTTCTAATTCTAAAGTTCATTTCAATTTTAGTTGCTAACATTAAATAATAATAAGTACTGGATATAATTTTGACAGTAAAACTGCAATATTTTGTGAAGTATTTTTAGCTTCCTGCATATCGAAAACAAAACAAATGATTAGAAACTCTGCAATGGTCCGGGCAATGGTCTATTGGGTTCTCTACAGCAAACTTACATTTTTTCCGCACATTTGGCAATTCACAGTATAGAACCCGATTGGCTAGGTCCTTCCAAAGTAATACGCCGAGGAAGCCTTAGCTAGGAAGCAATATAAGTCGATGAAGAAGAATACACATTTTTCTTCATTTTTTTTATTCCAAAAATTTGCTGTAAGCTTTCTCTGCATGACTAATACAATGCTTTTTTTGAAAGTAAACCATTACTATTATACATATTTAATGTTTTATTTTAGTTTAAAGTAAAATACATTGTTGTAAAAATAAATATAGCACTTATCAAAAAATAGTATACAAAATAAAGAGTTACTTTTTCATTACACTTAAAAATACATATTCAATATTTCTCTGGCATCTTCCCATGATATTCAATGAAACAGGGACGGAGACATAATCCGGGCTCATCCGGACAATCTGGGCAGAAAGTGGTGACGGTCTTCCTGACTCCTTTGGTGTGACAAACGCGGCATCGCTTTTGTTTCCGTCTATTCCCCCCGTCGGCAGGAAAGAAATCGGGAAAATGAGATTCGGGGGGCTTGGGTGTGGATGGACGTGAGGTAGGGCCTGTTTGTGCTCCTACCAGGGATCGTATTAGCTCTATGCGGAACTCGTACAGCGTTTTTTTGTGTCCACTGTATTTTTGATACAATAAGTAACTATTTATAATGATCAACTGAAAGATGTGTATTCCTAATTTCTTATACCACTTGACCGATTTATGCTCACAGGGGTAATATGCTAGCATTTGGTCGCCGTGATCAATGCCTCTCATAAATTTGTTATACATAACTATCGCCTCCGGTTTTAATTTCAATATTCCTTTTCTGTTCGGGACCTCAAGCAACTGGCTCCCATACTCGGAGGTGATGACCAAAACGTCTCGTTTGTCCCTCCATTTCAAGACGCAGATGCCATCATGACTCCACTGCTTTACTATTTCACCCTTCTTAATTTTTTGGGACACAATTTCCTTCCCAAGGAGGAAGAAAAGTCAAAATGACATCACTTTGACCTCAAAATGACCCACAAAAAGTCACTATTCAGTCAGGACTGTGAAGGTGACTTTTTGCGGGTCATTCTGATGTCAAAGTGACGTCATTTTGACTTTCAATTCATATGTACAAGTTTTCACTAAAAGTGAGAATCTATAAAAAAAAATTGTCAAATATTCTCTACGATACTCACTCTCCCCGCATTCCAACCTGAAGGTTGGTTTGGGAAGGTGAGGGTAGAGCTCACCCCTGACACAACCACGCATGCGAATACCACACCTTAAGGAGGGGGGGCCAGTTCCTTTCCCTGGGCTAGTTCTACAGATAATTATTAATTTTGGGGAGCACAAAGTTTCACCCCAGGTTTAAACTCCTGGGACCTATCTGCCTATAGTCAGTGGCTACATCCAATAGGTCACTCAGTGGCATAGCCAGGTTTTAGGCCTAAATTTAAAAGGCGGCGCCCCTTAAGGCGCCTCCCCTCCTTCCCTTCTCCTATTGATACCCCAAGACGTGACTGGGCCACTTGCCCTGGGCGATATATATCGTGAAATATCGCGATAATTAATTATATCGGGAATACTAATTTGAGTTTTGTACATTATCGATAAATGATTGTCCGATAAATAGGGCCCAATACAAGTATCGGGACCGATAGAATATTGGAACCGATAAAATATCACGATATATCATCCAATAAAAATATCGGGTGCGATAAATTAACTGAGCCAATAAAAAATATCGGAATCGTTAAAAATAGTCTTCCGATAAAATACTACGGAACTACTATTATAAGGTAGAAATATCCTTTCGATAAAATATAAAGATATATCATCCGCTATAACAAATATTGGACCTGATAAAAATCGTCATTTGATAAAATACTACGCTAGAATATCCGATAAAAAAATCGGCACTGCTTAAATATCACGAAATATCATCCAATAAAAATTGCTGCTTGAATAAAATATCGCGATTCATTGTTTCATAAAAGCCGCAGCCGCGATAAAACATCGTGATTTATCACCCGATTGCGTCGTTGCGCACGATAAATTATCATGATTTGGCATCGGGAAATTAGTTTCGGAAAATGTTTATGGCTGGAATATGTATAGGGTTGGCCTTCGTTTATGCTAGACCATAAATCGGTGCGTTAAAAACTTACTAATGTATGGTACATCGCGATATTAAATAGGAGGTATTTTTTCATCGAATTATATAACGTGATATATTGTATCTGAAGGCAAATTTTTATCGGGCAGGAGATTTTTTTATGAAATGATACATCGTGGTATCTTATCGGTAGGCGATTTTTATGGGCCCCGATATTTGTATCGGATGATATATATCGTGATATTTTAATGGATACCGGATGATATTTATCGTGATTTATTTTGTTCTCGATATTTTTATCGATTTTCGTCCGAGATTTAATGACGTTATATGATAATTGTTCCTTTAAAATGGTCTATTATTCGCTTTTACCGCAAAGAAGTCCCCGGGAACTAACCTATTTCGCCAAAATATTTGGAAGGAAATCCGTGACGCGCCATATCTTAACTAGAATGCGCCGCGGTTTTTAAATAACTCATCGTCGCTGATTGCTGCATTTGCGTAAGAAATAATTAAGCCTCTGCCCGTTTTCAATAATATTTTCGGTGAGAGCTCGTACGTGCGTTACTAGGGGAATAATGGCCAATAATAAATATCGGTCTTCATTTCAAATCAACAATGGAGCGTTTGTTTCACTGTAATATGCCATTTCTCGGATTATTTACGCTTGTTTTTACAAACGAGACAAGAGATTGTAACCTTACAGGAGAGGAAAAGGAAATGAAAATTTGCTTTATATTGCTCCAGAAGATGAGATGTTTGAAGCAGCTAATATGCCAAAACTTCTCTGGATGACGAGAAGAATTTAAACAACTTTGAAGAGCTCCTAAAAACCTCATCTCTCTTCAAATCATTGTGAGTAAATTGACTGTTATCCGCTCTACATCATCCATCAAATTAATCCTTCTATTTTCCGTTCTTGTGCCATATGTTAAACTTAAAATTTATTTTGGTTTCCTTTCTCACAGGTTTAACATCGTAGACAAATTGCAGTTGATCATACTGATGGAGTTTTCAGCCCATGTGACCAGAAATATGAATTTGCTCGCTGCATCAATTGGGATGGAGAGCTTGGAAAAATTATGTTCAACAAACCCTGCATCAATAAGGCTATTTGCAGTTAGTATCAATTTTTCTATTTTATGTATCATCAAAATTAGAAACTTTCAGCTTCTTGATGTTATTTTTTCCTTTGTTTGCAGTCCCACGATAGAAGAATTTCCCTCAGGGTATAGTAATTAAGAAGAAGGCAAAGATCAACAAAATTGCTTAAGCAACTAGAGGCAACTGAAGGGAAAGGAAATGCTACAGAATCAACTGTAATGGCCAATGTAGATAATTTTTCTCGATTTGTATTTGAAGAGGGAGAAAAGGAACATTAAAAGGAAAATTAAAAACAAATCCTGAGGGTTTTCTTCTTGTAAAATCTATCTGTTTTTTGTTGCAATAAATCCTAATAAAGGCTGAGTTTCATATCTGAAGTGTTTAATTTATCCCTAAATGATAATCTAAATACAGAAATTATAGCATGAATTGTCATTAGAAGAACAAATAGGTTTGGTCACAAATAGTCAAAGTGAGGTCAAAATGAGGTCAAAATGATAGGTAGTCATTTAAGGTCATATTGACATCATCATGAGTCACGAGGGATGTCATTTCAAGGGACCATTTTGAGGTCACCGTGACTACCAAGCCATGACTTGAAAATGACGTCAAGATGATGTCATAATGACTTTTCATTCCTCCTTGGGTTGGGATTCCCTGCTCTGTTTACCCGCAATGTGCCTGTGCAATATATTTCCTTTCCCAGAAGTTCTCTAGACAATTGCACACTGTTGTAGTAATTATCTAAATAAACAGAATGGCCAAAACCCTCTCGGCCCTGAAGTAGTTTATGTACTACATTTCTTACGTGCCCCTGCCCTCCTACTTCCTTGTCTGCAGACCCAGTGTATACCAGCATTCGAATTACTATTCCGGATGATTCCGCTAACAAATACATTTTAATGCCATATTTATGACGTTTTCCTTTCATGTACTGTCGAAAAATCAGACGGCCTCTCCATAAAACCATTGATTCATCCAACGATAAATCTTTAGCGGGTGAATAAATGGCATGCATTCTACCTTGAAAATGATTCATCAATGGCCTGATTTTGAACAATTTGTCTTCTGGTAGAGGCTCATTTTCCGTAGGATTTGCAGCGAAATGAAGCGTTTGCAAAATGCCAAGAAACCTATCCCGAGGCATGTACCGTGAAAAGCACGTTAAATTGAATAAATCGTCCTTTTTCCAATAATCCTGGATTCTATTAAGCCTAATTGTTCCCATGTGGAACAATAACCCAAGGAACTTTTGAAATTCGTCTCTCGACATATGTTTCCAGTCGGCTATTCTGGCATGTGGCGATACATTTGCCGATTGAAGGGTCTCAGCCTGCCTGTTGGTTTCTGAAACCAAGAGGTCGTAAAATGCCTCATTGGCTATGAGGTCAAAATAATTGCGTGGGTGATTGCCAGCAGGGGATTCCTTCAACCCGGGACAACCAGCAAATGGCATCCGTGTGATAGCAGGCTGCTCATTTTTCCACATTTCACAAAATCTATCGGTACCTGAGGGGTTTGGTGCCATGGTTTCAATGATGGTATCAGTTGCAGAAATATTGGTCCTGTCACGCTCAGAATCTCCAAGGTCCTCGTCCTCGCTCTCATCTTCGCTGTCCTGATTTCAGGGTGGAAGTCTTCCGCGCTTTCCTCCCATAAATCCTCATCTTCTCCCGAAGAATCTGTCTCAGATAGTAGCCTCCTCAAGTCGTCTTCGGTCAATCTCTTTGTTAGGGCTCGCGAAGGATCATTCTTTGAACATCCTAGTTATTGATTACAAAAATTATTTAATTATTGCAAAAAATAAAAAGATGTTTAAAATTGAATAAATTTTCCAAACTGCACTCGCAGATACTGAAACTCACCGGAGACAGATGGTCCTGTTTCTGCTTCAGTTTTCTTGCCATTTTCATCTTCTTCCAACTTTCTCTTTCTCCTATTTCCTGCTCCTTATTATACGAATATAAATACATTATTAAGATATTTATCCTACTGAACATGAAAGAATGAGTGTTGAACACTTACCAGAATTGAGTACTGTTGTGGTGGTATCTTCTGAATGGGAGATATATTTCTTCCTATGCATTTCGAACGCCTACAGTCGAAAACGCAATATATCTCACGGCAGCACGTATGTAAGCTGAACTCTTGAGCTGAGGTGCAGAATCAGAATGCCGTGTGGTAGGACAGAGCACCATTCGCGACTAACATTTGAAGGAAGCATGCGTGGAGTGACGGTAGTAATGAAACAATGTTTCAACCTCCAGGAGTAAGCCCCTGAACAGAGAATTTTCCAGACAATTTGTAAAATGGACTCTTCATTCGAATGGACGGAAGGGGACAGGTGAGCGAGGTATAAGAAACAATGTAAGACCTCCTGCGTAGGAAGCTCAAATTATCATGTGCTGCTAGCGTTTTATAAACACCGGGTCGGTAATTGTGTGCTGCATTGGAGCGGAGGAGCGAGGATATGTAGCAATTTTGGAGCGAGGAAAAAAACTCACCATGAAACTTATATTGACCAAGTGAAACACCTATGAGTTCCTCCCTGCCCGTCGTTATATCAATACACAAATTTTACGCAATGATAACAAAGAAATAAGAAAAAAATATATGAGGTGACGAAGAGCATGATCCAAAATTTTGAAAAATTGCGAAAAAAAAAACAAAGATAAGATGTAGTGGATATATAAGAATTCAGAAACGGACAATACCATTGAAAAGAAGGAATCTTAATTTACTTAATTGCGTCGAAAAAAGACATTCTGGAATAAAACCGGGCGCGAAAAAAAATAATGAAACGATGTACTACTGATGACATCTTATGATGTCACCCGCCACCCAGTGAAGACATTCGTGACATCTTATGATGCCACCCGCATGGAACGTGTTAATGCAGGTTTGAGGCTCTCAACCAGTTGCGGCTTCTTGGAAGTCCTTTCTCCCTCACGTTGCCATCCTTGATGGACCGCGAGGGCCTAACACCTAGTACCATGAGCCTCGGTATAATTGCCATGGGAATTAAAGAACCTGGGTAGCGTATTGGTCTGCACAGTGGCCCGGAAAGCCAAAGGTCCGTGGTTCGATTCCCAGTCCAAGGGAATTTTTTCTCAAGGCAATTCTTGTATACTTGTATTATGCTTTGTATCTTCACTAGCCGGTCGCTTGCAGTTATTAATTTATTTCTATTTACGGGAAAATCTGTAATCAGTTGTTAAGCCCATATAAAGACTCGCTTAATTGAACAGCATACTACACGAATTTAAGTATACCGGGACTAGCCACGGTGATAACTTTTACGGGAGTCACCCGAAATGCACAATTGTGCGAAAAATCCACAGAGAAAAAATCATTCGCCTTGACCGGGATTCGAACCCGGATCCCTCGATTTCCGGCCGAGTGCTTTAGCCAGTTAAGCTACCGAGGCGTCATTCTTCCCTGTGGAAATTTTACATACACATACTATACTACCACACACATACTATACATATACTACACATGCTACGCAGCTCATCCCGACATGAATTTTACGGCTGCCGATGAAATCAGAATCTTAGTGGCACGGAGTGAACAATTATCATTTTCACACATATCAACTCACCCAATGATACAGAAATTTCTTCCCTTCTTCTTATAACATGCAACTTTGAAGCCTTCATTAGACTCTTCTTCATGCTGCTCATTCACAATCATGGGGGATTAAGCTGGAACACTTTGTTTTGTCGAAGCACCAGCAGCTCGATTCTGTAAATGTCATACCTGTGCTTCGCGTGGTTCGAACCACAGTGGAGTTCTCACGCCTCTCACCGTGAAAGACGTTCAAGCGATCCTGTAAGCCTGTGTCGTGAGATGTTTGACGGATTGCGAACGATCACTTCAGTTTCTTATGTTGGTAGCTGTGCGGACGCGAGGAACGAATCAGAATCTCCGACACAAACTTACTTCAGCGGCCAACTGCAACTTCAGTTACCATAGAGAAACATATACAATGCCGTGGAATATTCACTCCCAAAGTAAATAATACTTCTTTACTCAATTTTGAGTGAGGTCTTTTCTTTTAAAAGTGCCTATTAATGATAAGTTACGGTTGCTTAATTAGTTAATAGCTATAAACTGTATATTACCTCTTTTATATGTTGTCAAGTGCTGCGTATCAAAGTCAGTTATCACGTAGCGGGCTCGTAATTGCACAATTAGCTCTAATTTCCTCATGATATGGAGCTAATGCTTACGCGGAATGAGAACAAGTGTTATTTTATTATTTAATAATGGTTCACTCTCGTATGTGTTTGAGCTGTTCTCATCATTTCAGTACATAATTTTAAATGCGCTGTGGTGCGTAATCATATATGTCTGATTGTGCAAGCACATGCCACTATTCACGATTTATACTGATGAAAATGTTTCTGGCGCGAATACGAGTAGATTATTAACAGTTTCTGCTAGAGGACGAGATGTTTACATGTCTTAGTATTTCTATTATGTCGACAGAAAAACGAATCATGTTGGTCGTGTTACTGAACGGCAGCAATAATGCATGGAAGAGATGGAATAGATGATCAATGTTTATCTTAACGTACTAAAGTATGCCCCGGCAAGCCATCTAAACGTCTACGAATTAATCGTGGTGTGAACTCAGTGATCCATCGCCAATATCGCGTCTCGAAGGGAATGTTGATATCGCGTATCTGCCGTCGAAGAATGTGCATCTATTGCCTCCGTCGACATTGATGCTCATGCAAAAGTAGCGGAGGTATGTAAAGAGCCTCCATTCTCGTTAATAAAAACAAATCGAAGGCTTGAACTTACGAAATAAATATTAAATAAATCTGTTAACATTCAATACCGCACAATACTTTTACCGTTGGTTCTACTCCAAATTATTATGAAAATTAAGTTGTCAGTATTTTAATTGTACATTCTAGAAGATGCACAAATATAAGATAATTGTCAAACCCTCAGCGCAAGGTTTAACTTCCCACCAACTTCAATCGCAATGAACGCCAATCAATTTAAATAGGACGCGAATGTAAATTTAACTTTATGCATTTCTTTTATTTGTTTTTAATACATATTACTTATGCGAAGTGACAATATGAAATAGCCACCATCGTAATTAATGAATAATGTGCTATTAATTATCAATCACAGCGTAAATTCATAATGAAAAATTAGAGCGCATTGCCGCGACGAAGCTACCACTGCTACCACGGGCCCTCTTGGGCGTGAATACTTTCACGGACGCGGCTGTGAGAGTGACGTCACTAAAAAGTTTCAGAATCGCTCCAGCGTCAAAGCCGTGAATACATTGACGAAATCCGCTTGTGACGGCCATATCACATTTACAGAATCGAGCTGCAGATTTCACCACATTATGACTCAGGTTTGAATTGAAATTGGGTATCAAGTCGGGTTCTTTCACAATTTCAACTTGGCATAAATGAATATGTGACGACTGACGACGCAAGTTATTCTTTCGCAAAATGCAACCATCACTTCTTCTCAGTTTGTCTCTAGACAAAATAAGTCAACCGCTGATGCACTGTATGAGTTTCTTAATGATACTTTAAACAGTATTGATGACAAAAATCAAACTTTGGGACTCTACATAGACCTGACAAAAGCTTTTGATACAGTAAAACATGATTTGCTGCTTGAACGATTAACAAAATATGGCATAACTGGACTAGCACACAATTGGATAAAAACATATCTAACTGACAGAAAGCAAATGACTCAAATTTCTCACTATGATGCCCATACCAACTCTATTAAAATGTTGCCATCACGGGAATTCCGTGTTCCTGTTTTCCAAGCATCGTGGTGCACGATCGCGCTCCGTGATCATGGATCTGCATCCCCGGCAACATGTTCGAGACGTGGCATGGTGCCTGACAGTTAAGTTTCTGAAAACGCACAGTGCTTTTGAAGCAATCATGCAAACCACGTTCCTGAAGCTGTGATCTCGCAGCCATGGATTCACAGTATTTGGAAATTGGGTATTATCCGGAGCAGTAGGAAAACGAGTGTAATCACGTTATCGCCACTAAAAAGATCGCAGTGAGGAAAATAAAGCTACCACTGATTCTGGAAAGCAATCTAAAATAACGTAAAATGTGTGTAGATGATATAAGATTGATTGATTTACGTATATGATGAAAATTATAAGATATTGAAGTGAAAGTTTGGATTATTTGTTTTTTCCGATTATTCGCGCCGCCTCTCCCTATCATTAGCCCAGATAATTGGAAGTATGCTGTATAATGATTTTAACCGTAAATACTTCACATTCTTCTCATAGGAAGCATATAGTCACCAACAGAAATACACAAAAGCAATAATCGATAGTGAAAATACATTTCATACTGTGAATTGCACACCTAATAAACATAAGACACTACAATCCAATCCCCTACATTAGGTAAAATAAAAATTATGAAATTTATTTTGCAGGTAGCAGTGGAAGGGGGTGGGTACAGGGGGTCCAAACCCTCCCCCAAAATATAAAAACACAATTATATTCCTTCATAAAATAAAACAAAACATTGAAAAATCAAAAATTTACATATTATTTATTTAACGAATGAAGTTTTCTCTTTTATGAAAAGTGTTAAAATTAGTTTCAAACCCATTACTTGATACCCTGTTTTTTTTAAATTTTCCCCCTGGTTTTGAACCTCCCCCTCCCCCCAACGAAATTCCTGGCTATGCCACAGGCATGTAGCTTCTGGACTGGTTGCTTGGAGTTTCTAAGAGCCCCATATGATCCACTTTTAATAATTGCAGTGATCCTTCAATTATTACATCATTTGCTTCGAAAACAGTGAGGATAAGATATTCTTACCTTTTCCTCCAGATGCGTATGAGTGATGAAAAACAAGTTTTTTTTGAGTCCAACAATATTGTCATACGACAATACGGAGGAGTGATTTTCCAGAACTGGATACACAGCTGGAAATACCAAATCAGCGATGTCTGGTCTCATTCGATGCTGAATTCTCAGGGTGTCAAACCTAATTCCATTCATCAGAAGGCGCTCAAATAAAGATATTTCCAAATGATAATCCTTAGCAAGCCTGTAGACAGCAGGTGATGGACGCAACTGCTTGTGATCACCTGAGGGAAACAGATTTTTCATTATCACCATTAACACTTTGCGCACCAGGGGTATGCTAATGTCCATAATATAACTTTACCCAATCAAACGTTATGATGCATCAATTCATTATGAATAACAAACAACAACAGAAAACAACATAGCGAATACGTATTGTACGCTTTAAAATTGTTTAGGTTGACGCGCTTTTATGACGAGAATCTTCGTCATCCGTCAGTTAAATGTTCAGGAAAAAAATGACGAGAATTCTAGCCATCGGTATGCAACGTGTTATACCATTTTCCCGAACTGAAGGCGGCTGGGTGGAAAATAGATAGTAGCCAATGGGAAGCGCTGCCCCTTCCACCTCTCCGTTCCCCTCCATCCCCTTCCCTTTTCTCCTCCGCTCCCGTCCATCCGGTCGACCGGTGTTGCCAGCCTTGGGAGTAACGGTACTTTCGGGGGCAGCAGAACGAGCGCTCGGCGATCTCCAAAGATTCGGCTTGGCAACACTGCCAGCTGGAGAGCGATGTGCACTCAACGGAGTTCGGAGAGAGACTGCGGGCTCTTGCACACTTTCTCCTGGCGCTCTTCTGTGATTGGCTAGAAGAGTGGGTGGGTTGCGAGCACGCTCAAGGTCAGCCGCCTTCAGTTCGGGAAAATGGTATAAGTCATCAGGAATCACTCAAGACTTAGGAGGTCTCACCAATTAATATAAGGTGTTCACACTGAGCAGACAGGCACACAACAACATGAGATTCCATGGCTTCTGCTGCTTCCTCCACAATCACTGCAAGTAACACAACAAGAGATTTCTCTTAAACTTAAAGAATACAAACCAAATATCACAGTCAGCTTGTTCAAATTTTTTTTATTGCCGACTGTGATAGTTTAAAAATTTGAGGGACCCATATTTTTTTCATTTTTCAATCCATGGTTTACTTGATGAGCTATTGACAGAAAAAAAACTGATGGTCTACATCATTTAGTAGATAAATTGAAGGTGTCACAAAATGAAAGAATATAGCAACAAAAGAAGGAAAGTATTTTAATGCTTTCAGACAAGGAGTTAATAACCGTAACAGCAAAATATTATGAAAAAATATTTTAACATACATTGCAAAAACATTTTGAAAACAATAAATTATTTTGAAAACATATTAGCTCTCCGTTTCAATTTTTTTTCATTATTTGAAAATGATTTTAACATAAACCTCAAATACGTCTAAATCTTGAAGGAGCTACGTATTATTATTTTAAAATATACTGCAATTATTTCAGCCTACTTTTAAAATGATAAATCATTATGCTAACATGTTTCATACACATTTCAACTTACATTCTAAAGCAGTAAACACTACGAAAAGGGTGTCACACTCGTAAATCAACACGAATACCATAAAAGTAGTTGTAAAAACATGAGAATCAAGAGCAATGAGCTTTCAATTCCAGCATCTCAACCTCACCGTGGACTTTTTTTGTTGCAATATATATTAGTAGTTTTTGTCTCGGGGTTAGGCATTTTAAATTAAATTTTTTTAAATTTTGCCTGTAGAAAATGTACATTTTTTTAATTGATCCTTAAATTGGGACAAAATACAGTTCGTGAAAGGTTCCCTAATAGTTTACGAACACTTATACAACAGGTTCTGAACACAAAGTTAAATGCTTCCTGTACAGTTAAGAGAACGCTTCATGAACAACTGAACACCTCATGAACAGATAGGAAACTCCTAATGAACAGCTTATTTGAATGGTTCGTAACACTTCGATGAGCTAAAATAGAGTCCGTGAATGGTTCCCTAATAGCTCATGAACACTTGGTGTCACACTTCTGGAACGGTTTGTGATCAACGTATTTTCACCAGGACATCTACGAAGCCAAGCCTTTACTTTTAGGGAATATTTCTCTGAACCTGACGATAGACGGCTCTCTGCAATGCTGTGTGCTGTGCCGTGAACAGCAGCCAGGAGAAAATCGTTTTGTCTGACAGTGGAATAATGCGTGCACACAGCAGTGCCCGCACAGTGGACGTTAGAGCTGTGTCGTTCATGAATGAATCGTTCATTTTGAACGGTTCATTGGCATGAACCGAATGAATCGAAATACGCTCCTCGTTAAAAGGGTTCATAAAGAATCGTGTGGTTCATGAAGAATCGAAGAATCATTTAGAATCGAAGAATCATTTAGAATCGAAGAATCATTTAAGAATCGCAGATTCGTTTAAGAACCGAAGAATCATAAGAATTGAAGAATCATGTAAGAATCGAAGAATCATTTGAACAATCGTCGGAGTAGTAGAAATATAAAGGTCTTGAATTACTTCGCGGGCCGCGGATGACAGTAGGTCTTTCTAGTCATTTAAGAGCAGTGGGGGATCCAGAGAGCCTCTAAATATTACCATTATATCTTGAGTTTTTTAATGCACCATTATATTTAGAGTTAAAGAAAATAATAATTTTGTTCAGTTGTCGGGGAAGGTTTACTCCCAATCCCCCCCACGTTGCCTACGTTACCCCAGGTACCTAGCCCCCTTCTTGTCACAATCTTGAATCCACCTGCACTGGTTGAGAGTGAATATTCCATGAATTTCTCGCTTATTATATGGAACCTATGAAACATTTATTTTATTTTCTATGTCACTATGGTTTCATTTACTAATTTTTTGTAGCATAATTGATTTCATTGCGGTAGCATCATGATCATTCTCTTTTGATGCTAAAAGGTTAAAAGCCCTCTGAGAGACTGACGCATAATGCCAGGTGGCTCGGCTTTAATTCTTTCTTTGAGTAGCTTAAGGTTCGTCGCTGAACTTTTCATAAAATCACACTTTTCCTAGAGGTAATATCGTTAATATGACAAATGTTATGCCGTTTTACCCGTATGTTGTAGGGGTCGCGTGCGCCATGATGCCTAACAATATTGCTAACACCGCTGTCAGAGGTGTTGCGTGAGTTACCCGGAATAATTTCATGACCACTTTGCTCCCGATAAGTCTGTCTGTTTTAAGGGAAAATTTCTTTATGGTGTAACGCCAATTAATAGAATCTAATTTAATAATGAATCACCGAATACGAAGGAAACATGTTTAGTCGTATATCTCGATTATTACCTTAAAATTTTATATGCATACAGGGGCGGATCCAGGATTTTTTTCTGGGAGGGGCACAAGCAAGGCCGTATTCAGGATTTTGTTCTGGGTGGGGCACAAGGATACCCCGTAATACAAAACGAATGCAATGATAATGGGAACGTATTAAAAATCTTGCTTATTTTTTATTTTTACGTGCCCCCGTGCCCCCCCCCCTGGATCCGCCTATGTATGCATATATTCATGAAGATATTCTTACTAATAATTACATACATAATTATGTAAGTTCATGCGTACAGCCTTAAATTGTTTTCGGTGAACTCTGGATTATTTCGCTTCATTGCAATCATTTGATTCACATTGTTCGTTTAGCTCGCAGAGTTCCTTTAGTTCACGTTGTTCATTTAGTTCGCAGAATTCATTTAGTTCACGTTGTTCATTTAGTTCGCAGAGTTCATTTAGTTCACGTTGTTCATTCGGTTCATGTGATTCTTTATGAACGACATGAAAGAACAGTTCATTCACATGAATAGAACCGAATGAATCGAATCACGGAAATGAACCGAAAATCCCACCTCTAGTGGACGTATTGTACTATCTCTATGTTGGTAGCACTGCAAATAAGTGAGTAGTACGGTGCGCACTGTAAAATGTAAGAGTGTAAAAGTAACATTGGTTAATAAACAGTTATTAAGTACCATGTGACCATGTCTGAACATAACAGTGGCGACGAGGATGGGATACACAACGATTCATTAACTGTAATGGCTAATCAAAAGTTTTCCATCAACATTAAGCCTTTTAATGAATCTGAAGTGTCATGGTCAACTTATGTTACGGTACTAAAACATCAGTTTCGCGCGCAAAATGTTCCTCCAGAGAAGCAAGTGGATTTATTCCTTGGACATGTAGGATTTAACACTGTGGAGTCGCTGATAAATATTTTACATCCAGTAGAACCAGGTACGAGAACATTTGACGAGTTATGTCGTGAGTTGGGGCGCAGATTGGAACCCGAACCATCGTCAATTCGCTCTCGAACGGTGTTTGGTCAGAGGATGCAGCAACAGGGGGAAACAGTAATGGAATACATAAGCGCTTTAAAAGTGTTGACCAAGCATTGTAAGTTCAATGAAACTTTAGAAGATCGCCTCAGAGATCAGTTGGTGGTAGGTTTGAAGTCAGAACGTATCAGGCAGAGATTGTTTGAAGAAGGTGATAATTTGAGCTGGGCCAGGGCTTCTGAGATAGCACTTTCCGTGGAAGCAGCAGTGAGATATGCTTCTGAAGTGAATCAGAACCAAAGTGTGAATAAAGTTCAATTTAAACCTAAGTCAGCCGCTCGACGGCAAGATGGAGTGGTACGTGAGAAGGCTTCAACTATGATCAATCAACTGACGTGTTATTGTTGTGGTGAAAAGGGGCATACCAGACCTAGATGTCCCAAGAGGAAATCTACCTGTGAAAAATGTGGGAAAAAAGGTCACATTTCTAAGGTGTGCTATGATCGCAACGATACCCGGAACAATAAGGCGATAGTGAACTCCCTGGAGGAACAAGGAAGTTCGGATTCAGAAGAAGATGACAAGGACAGCTTATTTTGTGATTATGTGGTGGTAGCTAATTCTGGTAATAAGAAAACCACTTCAAAAGGAAACCACGTGAAAGGTATTTCTAATTGCTGTAAAGCTTCCAAGGTTGGTCTTGTTTCTGAAAGTAAGGTAAATCCAAACATTCGAAATCGATATAAACGGAGAATTAAACAAAAGGATGCGTGGTATCTAACCATAATTGTTGAGGGAAAGCATGTTCCATTTGAAATTGATACTGGTTCCGCAGTTACCCTAATGTCAAACTCTCAGTTTTATGAAACATTTCCTGACAAACTCTTGAAACACAGTAATGTGCATCTGAAAACCTACACAGGAGAAAGAATAATTCTTGTGGGGGAATGTCTGGTAGATGTTAGAGTTAAAAATATCAAGAAAACCCTAATGCTATATGTTGTAGAAAATGATTGTAAACCCATTGTGGGTAGAGATTGGTTAAAAGAAATTCCTGTGGAATGGGAAATAGTGCAAGGAAGGGTAAAGAAAATTGAGAGGGTTGGAAACAATCTGGCTTCATTGCTGGAAGAGTATGAAACATTGTTTGACATTAAACCAGGGGTTTTAAAAGGTATTGAGGGGAAACTCTGGCTAAAAGAGGATGCCAAACCAAAAGCAATGAAGTTCAGACATCCACCCTATGCGTACAAACCCCTCATTGAAAAAGAAATAGATCTAATGGTAAAACAGAACATCTTAGTGAAAGTAGATAACAGTGAATGGGCTACCCCAATTGTTCCAAGACCTAAGGGAGTGGATAGAGTAAGAATATGTGGGGATTTTAAGGTAACTGTTAACCCAAATTTAGTGGTTCCCCAATATCCATTACCAAGAATAGAGGACATTTTCAGTCATCTTGAGGGTGGGAAGAAGTTTACCAAGTTAGATCTAAACTCAGCATATCATCATCTAAAGATGAACAAGGATTCACAAGAAATTCTAACAATCGCAACCCACAAAGGACTGTATCAGTATACAAGGCTAGCGTTTGGTATTGCTTCTGCTCCTGCCATATGGCAACAATGTATGGATCAGATACTTACAGGGATACCGAATTGTTTCTGTTTTCAAGATGATATATTAATAACTGGTAGTTCCGATTCTGAGCACTTGAAAAATTTAGAGTTACTCTTTCAAAGACTACTAGAAAAGGGATTGACCATAAACAGAAACAAATGTATTTTTATGGCTGAGTCTGTAGAATACTGTGGACACATTATCGATGCCAAGGGGATACACAAAACAAATAAAAGAATCAAATCAGTAACAGATTGTCCTCGACCACAGAATGTATCAGAGGTAAAAGCATTTTGTGGTTTTGTTAACTACTACAATAGATTTCTGCCTAAAATTGCAGAGGTTTTGACTCCCATGTATAAACTCTTAAAAAAAGGAACCAAATGGCATTGGTCTCATGAATGTGATAAGGCTTTTAAGAAGGCAAAACAATTGGTGGCATCTGACAAAGTTTTAGTACACTACAACCCAAATTTAAATGTAGAATTAGCATGTGATGCCTCAAGTTATGGCATTTCAGGGACATTATCGCATGTATTTGATTCAGGGGACGATAAACCCATCTCTTTTGCATCAAGGTTACTAAGTGACAGTGAAAAAAAATATGCCCACATTCATAAGGAGGCTTTGGCCATCATATGGGCGATAAAAAAATATGATCGCTACCTCAGAGGTAGGCACTTTACAATTGTAACAGATAGCAAACCGCTTGCTTCTATGTTTAATCCTGCTAAAGCTGCTTCTACCATTGCGGCAGACAGGCTGCAGAGGTGGGCATTGTTTTTAGCCAACTATGATTACAGTGTGAAATACAAACCAACACACAAACACGCCAATGCAGATGGGCCATCGAGGTTACCAGCAATGGATGAGGAGGATGATATTAATTGTGATGTTGAGGACATGTGTAAAGTAAATCTGTTGGAAATGGATTTAAGTCCTGTAACCTGTGAGGAAATTAATAGGGAAACTAAGAAAGACAGGGTATTGTCCAAAATATTCCATTATGTTATTTCAGGATGGCCTGAGACCATTTCAGAGGAAACTAAACCTTATGCCAGGAATAAGCATAATTACTCAATAATAGATGGTTGAATTACAATGCATGGAAAAACTGTAATTCCAAAAGTATTACAGGGCAAAATTTTGAATGAATTACATGAGGGGCATATGGGGGTAGTGAAAATGAAAGCGGCAGCAAGAGATTTTGTATGGTGGCCTGAGCTTAGAAAAGACTTAGAGAATATTACAAAAACATGCACAGGTTGTCAAATCACGCAAAATTCTCCGAGTTACTAAAAAAAACATCACTGGGAATGGCCAGAATATCCTGGAATAAGATGGCATTTGGATTTTGCAGGTCCTTTCCAGGGTAGTATGTATTTAATTGTCATTGATGCGCATTCCAAGTGGCCTGAAGTGTTTAAGATGAAAAATATAAGAACAGATAGCACAATAGATGTACTGCACACACTCATTGCTAGGTGGGGCATTCCAAAAACTATTGTCACTGATAATGGGCCTCAGCTAACTTCCAGTGAATTTAAGAAATTTTGTCATGAAAATGGTATTCGTCATTTATTTACAGCACCTTATAATCCATCCTCCAATGGATTGGCTGAAAGAGGGGTGCAAACTTTCAAAAAGGCTCTCACTGCAGCAACTAATGATAAAGGGTCAAATAATCAGAAGCTGCAGAGATGGCTTCTCAAGTATCGTTCTACCCCACACTGTTTCACTGGGAAACCACCTGCAGAATTGCAAGTGGGGAGACAACTTTGAACAAAATTAACTATGTTGAAACAAAGTTTCTCTGAGGTATTGAGTAATAAGAAACACACAGATGTATGTACTTATAAAGTATATCATCCTGGTGATTTAGTGAACATCTTAAACTATGGAAAAGGGGACAAATGGATAAATGGAGTGGTTGTGAAACCCATTGGTAATAAGATGTATGTAATATGTACTAGTGAAGATGTATATTGTGTTAGGAATTTAAAACAGATCCTCTCCAGAGAGGAAGGTGACGGTAGAACCCCTATGAAGAACTTAATAGACTCAAAGACTGCTCATACTAGTGGAAGTCAGGTTTCAGATCATGAGAACTATCTAAAAGGGGATGGAGTTATAGATTTAGGTTGTGAACATCTACTCAAATCGGCTGTGAGTCCACAGCCATCAGCTGGTGATAGTGGTTTCAAGGAATGCATGGATACATCAATAACACAGGCTGATTCATGTATGGATTCTGAATGTAAGAGCTCCCAAAGTGATCTAGTGACCCCTAAAACTCCTGAAGGTGGGACTACCCAAATTTCACTCAGACGTAGTCAAAGAGTGAAGAAACCCAAGATAGTGTTTGATTTGTGACTTTAATTTTTGTTTATGCTGGTATTTGTAACCAAATTTTGTTTGAAGGTATGACATTAATGTTTTTCTTTTTTTTTGCAAGGAGGGAGGTGTACTATCTCTATGTTGGTAGCACTGCAAATAAGTGAGTAGTACGGTGCGCACTGTAAAATGTAAGAGTGTAAAAGTAACATTGGTTAATAAACAGTTATTAAGTACCATGTGACCATGTCTGAACATAACACGTATCTAACGCACAGACTTAGCCATAGCTGCTCAGTTCATCCATGGTTTTACTGTACCGGCATGTTGACCAGTTTAGTGTTGAGCTTATAACAACTGTGACAGTGAGGAATGTAAATTAATTGTCAATTCAAGTAATAATTCAAGCTACATCACAGAATTTATCTTGAACTGACTCACAAATTACAACAAACTAACAAATGATGTCGTCTGAAGTTGGGGGAGTTTCACAATTGATTCTGGTGCTATGTTAATTATCTATGAAGTATGTAAACTATGCTCCAAGCTGTACTGTACAAACAGCACAATTTTCAAAGAAACGAGCATAGCATTAACCACTCAAACAAGTAGAGACGGACTGGAAATGCCAACTGCATATATCATGTAGCTTACCCAACTCCACTTTGAGGGCAACGATGTCACAAAATAGCAAGATCTGACATGTTCGTCCTTGACTCCCTCATTTGTGGTCTCGTTGGTTGAAAGACGTAGAGATCACACTCCTTCCCCTCCACCTCTCCTTTACACACTGCTGCTACCCACCCCTTCCTCTCGAGATCGCTTAGTGGTCTTCTCGTTCTGTTGCCGCACCTCGTCCCACGTTAAGTCAATGTTGTTCTAAACATTGTCAATTATGTCACATATTGTGCTGTTGTAATTTAATTCGATGATTTATTGGTAAAAATCTATTTCATTGTGAGGAAACATTTTTATCGAGATAGGGAGAGCTCAACCTAAGCCATGTGCGTGCACTGTGGTGTGAAACTATCAAAAGGAAGTGCAAAATCCACCTCACCACAACTGAAGCATTTGCATGGGGCACAAAAAATAGCATGCAATGAGAAAGCGACAAAATTCAGGGGAAACGTACGTGAGGAAAATTTGAATACTGCCAGATAACTTGAAAGCTTACAAAAATAATTTTTAATCAATTAAAATATTAAAATGTGTATGAAAATCTAAAAAGCATTTCTTTGGTCACCTGTACCGCAAAGAAATTTGAATAATTACTTTTTTTTATAGCAGGCAATTAAAAATTCATTTGGATCCAAAAATATCCAAAGATCCGACACCTGAAATCAAATATCTGATCCAAATCCAGATCCAAAAAAATCCTGGATCCATACATTTTACCCAATATATTTCAGCCCAAAACTCCCATATGCTAGCTGGGGAGTGCAGTAGAAATTGTATGTATTTGTACACAGTTTTATATAACTATAATCAAAATGTAAACAATGAATACATCCTGAACAAAAATTTTACAAAAAATTTTCATTGGGGATTGATAGAATGCCTTCCGCTAAGCTCTAAGCTTCCGCTAAGTGGACTATATATTTTGGACAAAAGGCAAATTATTCTTTTTTACATCCATTAACTGATTTAAATAAACTAGAAGAACATAGTCATAAAAGCTACATCTAAATTTAAAATAGCAAACATATAGGGATGTGATGCCAATAAATTATGGGTCAATTTATACCATATGCAGGATATACTGTCTCACCTATCTTAGGACCGACTCTCTGCAACAGATTCTGATGTCTTGCAGCTGCAGTGGTAGTCATTCCAACAACATCACTCCCTGATATGACATACTCCCCAGACGGCACAGAACCCTCCGTATCTAATTCGTATGTACATAGTACCCATTGACTAAGGGGATACTATGCCGCTTCGTCGCTTTTCGTCAATGGATAATTTCCGTTCGCGGCCTGTCGACGAAGCGCGTACGCAGCATGTGAATGTCCGCTACTAAGCACGTACGATTGGATACGAAGCGCGCAGGAACACGGCACTCAGGCTAATCTCAATCGATTAGGTCGACATTAGATATATCGTAACTCGCACGATCGAAAAATGTATCGAACGCAACACAATCGATAGCTACCGACCGTAGCGAGAACCTTGATACGAATCATTATGAATTGTAAGTTCTCAATAGGTAAATAACACCATATCATGAATTCTAATTACCATGAAAGACTCACGACCGACAAAGTTTTGTCGGTTGTGAGTTTTTCATGGTAATTAGAATTCATGATATAGTATTATTTACCCATTGAGAACTTACAAAACTTACTCGGCCACTTAAATAACTCTGCGAAAAATGAGATTCTCATGGCTAATTCACGCACCCCCAGCATCCAGCATTGTTAAGTGGCTCGTACTTACTTGGAAACCTTGAGATGTTAATGAGAGTAAATTCTTATTAATTTTGACACCAAATAAGACATCACATAGCCCACGAGCATTAAAAAGCTTACCCTAAAGCCTGACGAAATAAAATTTTTAAATAAAAATTGCCGATGAAACAGGATTGCTGACACATCTGCTATTAGTATGATCGAATTCATCAAAATGCAAGCAAAAATTAACGTATAGTTCAGTCTCAGCTACTAAAACTTACCCATATCAGGCGCTAAAGTATTTGAAAAATTATTTGGGATGAGTAAAAGTCCCTAGGTCACTGCAGTAAATGTATCACCCTATTAAAAATATGAAAGTCCTGCCAAATCACCAGCATAAACACTTGTAAAATAAAACATGTTATCTCTTAGATCACACCTCCGATTTTATACTTACTTTGCATGAAGTCACCACCGCAAGAAATTTTAAAGAGGCAGGAAAGAAAAAACCCACAGAAATACAATACATATATTATGTATTTTCTATTGTCAACCACAATAATATTTCCAATTTTCTCTTCTATCCCACATCTAATTTAGCGAAACAATTACTCTTATTCTCTTTCGAATAGAAAATTATTTAAAAGAGGACTGGTCGATACATACAAACTATCGTCAATACTTTCTCCGATGAACGTCCACTATCACTGCACCAACTTGCACAAATCAAATCCACATCCACAAATATGTCACTTCTGCCACAATGTCTGTCTTCTTGGCGACAGGTAACAGTGAAGCAATGGTACCTTCCTCCAATCTGGGCACCTCCAATTCAGCAAGAATTTTCTCCTCGTCTTCTCGTCCAAGGCCACAGATTATTTTCTGATATCACAAGGTGCGATGTGAAGCTCAGACACCTAAAATTAATAAATAATAAAATACCATGTAACTTATTAGGTCAAATCATTTCCAATTTTTGGTATTTCTGCATGAGAAATCAAATTACTAGGCTCGTAAATATAGTAAATATTTTTATGCCTGATATTTTTATTGTTTTAAACTATAGCATAAGATAATTTGAAATGATGAAAGCCGACGTGTAATACACCATAGGGCAAGCTAAGAAGCAATATTCGAACCTATAAACTTGGCAGCTTATTCCTAGTTTCTCCTTTAACCACACGTTTACCGAATGAATTAATACAAAAAAGACAACTAAAATGCAAGAATTTTCAAAAGAATTGCTGCTACAATATTTTGAATCACCATTTTCAGTACTGAATAGTACTATAGTACTTCAGTACTGAATAGTTCGGGATGTTGATGCATCAACATCCCGAAGCCACTTCTAACTTAAAATTACATCCAAATAATTACAGCGAGAAAGAGTACATACCTCACAGCTTTTCGTAGGGGTGAAATGTTTTCTTCTTATCGCCCAAATGCACTTCTTCTTCAACTCAGGATCTTTTGGAAAGCTAAAACCTTGAACCATGTCCCGGAGTTTCCATTACGTCATCCCGACAATAAACACACGAAAGGCATTTTTAACAAAAATACCTCACAAACACGTTTCTGAAGCCCAGTGAAAGAAATTAAAGAATAAGGGAAACTTCACTATTACCAGACACTCTATTTTTCACTAACTTAACCACAAAAATCCCTGAAATGTGGTAAGACGTTACGTAAACGACGCGATCTCCAACGCCTTGTGCTAGCTTGTGAAGACATGTGATCTTTCTAGGAGGATATGGCACGATGGCACCACCCGCGTAAGAAAATAGTCCCAGACCGAATACAGTTTTATCGATGAGATACAATTTTATCGATGCATATGAATTTGCCAGTCCTCTTGCATCTTCATTCGTCATTAAAGGAAATAAAGAAACAAAACCTTCTAAGTAACTTCCTAAGCGCGATTTTTGTATCTTGATTGTCCACCCTCGTATTTAGGTACGAAAACTTCCTGTGCCGTCTGGGTCATTTTCTCTTTCCATTAATTTGAATTTCTGTTCACTCAGTCTTTTAAAGTATCCACGATATCTGACTAAATCGCTATCATATTTCTGAACTAATTTCAATACCCAATATCTATACAACATCCACCTATGGTCAGAGTGCAGGAAATTCAAATTCTGCAATTTGGTCAGTCTTTGAATTAAATCCATGTTTGGTTCAAAAGGCTCTGACAGCTTCCTTTTCATGTACCCTAATCTAGACACCCACATAATAATTTCATTTCTACTGTCTTCCAGTTCATAGCCTTCAGCTCTGGATTCTTCAAATTTTAACTCATTTATAATATTCTTAATATCAAACAGAGAGCATGAGTAAAACCCATTATGATTGATAGGCTTTATATCATTCAAGTCCACCCCAGACTTCATTGAATTTTGAAAATACAACCCAGCAAATAGCCACTCCTGAAATTGTAGGTCACCCTGGCTATTAAAACCAAAATGAATAACCATGTGACATTCCATAACTCTAATTAAATACTCAAGATATATGATTCCTTCACTTTTCATGCACATTTTTAGGCGCTCATTACATTCATTAATAGTCTTAGTGCATTCATTCATTTCTTTAATTACATCCCCAAGGCCAAATTCATGTAATCCTTTATTTTTCCTAACAACTCTCAAGTTATAATCATCCAGTTTCTCATTTTTGGATTGACTACCAATTCTAACAATATTTCTGGTGAATGATAAAATTCCTTCAAGAAATTGATCAAGAGCATGGTTTGTGTAACAAACAACCAAAATTGGACCTCCCTGCCACTTACGAGTATTTTCTAGCAATACTTCAGCAATTTTGAGGCCAAGGTAGGTCTTTCCTGTGCCTGGAGGACCCTGAATTACAGCGCACTTCTTTGTCAATGCTGACTGTAGTGCCTTATACTGCGACTCATTCAATTCCATCTTCTCCTTTGATGGCCATGAATCTTTATTTAAAACATTAAATTCTATTCTTTTAGACCTGTAAATTGTGCCAGGGATTCGCTCCAGGTAAGTCGGATAGTGTGCATCAGGAGACACATCAATCAAGTATTCCTTCAATGGAAAGTTTTCTTCAGTAAACTTCTGCATTGCTTTCAAAACATGTTGATATGCATCAAAATACACTTCACTCTCTGCCATGATGAATTCTTTTTCAAATAATTCTCCGTCGTTCACATCTCCCACTAACTCACACCGTAAAATTCCTTTCTCAAGGAGTTCTACCCGTCTGTCCACCACCAGCCCCAAAATTATCGAACTAAACAGGTCACTGCTGAAACATAGTAAGGTCCCAAATAGGAACCTTTTAGACCTAGACCAGTTGTGTCTACTTCCCACACAGCACACTCAAAATTTATACCGTATAAAAGTTGCATAAATGGATAGGTATAATATGCAAATAATATTCCGTCGATTATGCACATATTATGCGAATAATATGCACATAATATTTAAATATTATGCCGCCGTAAACTATTACTATAATATTGACATAATATGTATATTATTACATTGTTAGTAACATCCCATCGTTAATTATGATTCATATAAGAATCATAAATCAACAGCCACCCAGCAAACTCAAAAATCCTATTCAGTATAAAAGTTGCATAAATGGATAGGCATAATATGCAAATAATATTCCGTCGATTATGCACATAATATGCGAATAATATGCACATTATATTTAAATATTATGCCGCCGTAAACTATTAATAATATTGACATTGTATGTATATTATTTCGTTGTTAGTAACATTTTATCATTAATTATGATTCTTATAAGAATCATTAATTAACGGCCACCCAGCAAACTCAAAAATCCTATTCAGTATAAAAGTTGCATAAATGGATAGGCATAATATGCAAATAATATTCCGTCGATTATGCACATAATATGCGAATAATATGCACATTATATTTAAATATTATGCCGCCGTAAACTATTAATAATATTGACATTGTATGTATATTATTTCGTTGTTAGTAACATTTTATCATTAATTATGATTCATATAAGAATCATAAATCAACGGCCACCCAGCAAACTCAAAAATCCTATTCAGTATAAAAGTTGCATAAATGGATAGGCATAATATGCAAATAATATTCCGTCGATTATGCACATAATATGCACATTATATTTAAATATTATGCCGCCGTAAACTGTGATTGTATCCGTAAAAATCGATGATCATACATCCTCTGTATCAAAAAATGTGAAAACTTATGTTTTAATATATCACTAACAATTTCATATCGTTCGCAGAATACTCCACAATTATTATTATTTTTTTATTTTACACACCGGCATATTCCGGTCTGGCGAGGTACGCAGCTTGGTAGCCATATTGCCGTTGTCCATGGCCGTTGCGCCGTTGTGTTGTTGTTCATTGTTGTTAGTTGTTGCCGTAGCCATATTGCCGTAGTTGGGAGAATTGAACGTCTATTGAAAAATCTAATATTAAAGAGGAAAAGATGGGTTTACGGAACTAATTTATGTCACAGTACTATTCTGGTAACGCATATACGATAAGGAATAATAAGCTTCATGGTATGAAGAACAGGACTTTATTTAAAATCAAAGTAAGTACACGTACGTGAGTCCCCAGCTAGCACATTATAAGTCATTGAGATAAGGTGAAAGGAAGAAATAAGGAAGTCGCTTCTCAAGTAAGCTTGTTATGGGTTTCTTACGGCCAGGGCGACAAACATCCAGAGTAATGGCAAAATGGATGCCAAACTTTCAGCACTTCCGTAGATGCTGTTATTATCCCATCGTTACAGAGTGTTAATTAAGGCCTTTATGCATTAAAACAATGTTTTTATTATTGGCGCTTCTATATTATGAGGAGAAATAACATCATACCGCCATAATTTGAAAATCATTCACATTTATGAACTGATAGCTTAACGAAGGTCGTAAGAAAAACACAATTTCACAAGAATACCAACGTAGAATAATATAAAAATGCCGGAAGGAACATCTAATATACGTATTGTAGTCATCGGGTTATCAAACCATAATTTAAAATTCATAAATGTTAAAATGTATGGACCTTGAATAAATTCAGTTTTTCATGCACATGCCAAACAAGTTTTTTTTACATAATTGGATATTTAATTAGTAACTACGCCACTTCTTCTCAACAACTGCCGCGGTGTAGTGGTAAGCGTGTAGTACTTCGAATCCGAGGGTCGTACGTTCGGATCCTCCCTAATGTAATTTTTTTTTCTTTCCGCCGCATGGATAGAGTACTTGTACTATGCTTTATATCTTCACTAGCCGGTTGCTTGCAGTTATTAATTTTTTTCTATTTACGGGAAAATCTGTTATCAGTTGTTCAGCCCTTATAAAAACTCGCTGAATTTCCCCAATAGCCTTTAAATTCATGTCAAAATGAGCCGCGTAGCATGTGTAGTACGCTGTTCAGCCGCCTTTGGCGCTCCAACAGAAGTGACTTACATTGCCTGAGGATATTTGACGGCATTCCTTACCTAAACGTCCCTAACGTCTTACCCGTGCCTTATATAAGTCCCTTAGCTTACGATAAGCTGCTTATCAATTTTTTCCGTAAGAAAACCATAAGAAACGGTTAACTCACTTACTTTGTGCTATCTGGGTCGTTGTCGTTTGTCATAGGGTAGAAAGCAAATCTGAAATTATCAGCTCCTAATTTTGAGTGTTATTCCCAGTACTTTAATTAATTTTTTTAATTACCTAAATGTATATCTTATGACGGTACTTTTTCAGTCAGAGTCCCAGCTTGAAAAGTGAAGGGAGGCTATTCCAAGGAAAGACGAAGTTTTGGCACTTAAGTACTGAACCAGGTTGTGAGCTGCACTTTCGCCCTGAAGATATCACGTACTTGATCATATATGCATATAATTATTTTAGTTTGTGATTATTAATGACAATATTATCTTTATTGTTTCGGAGTGCATTTTCAAGAACGGCTTGCTTACATCGTTTGCGTGATTGCTCGCCACAACTCTATGACTAACACAGAGATAATTATACGATTAGAAGACCTCTTTGTGGCTTGGAATCACATTTTGGACCATTTTTAATACATTCGCTAAGAAAAGACCGTAGATGTTCAACCATGCGGATGTCATGGAAGGAATCATCGCGAGTGTTGTGATTGTGAATTCGTGTGACATACTTTGTACTTTCTAATCGCAATTTCATGAGTAACGATTATGGAAGGGCGAATGTTTGTCATTAGATGTCATTCACATGATATTTAAACCAAATTTGCGATGATATAGGACTCCTAACTGAATATTTGTATATTTGTGATACAACGATGAAGGATTGTGCCTTGTTTTAGTGCAATGTACCTATGCTGTGTCTACATGAATGATTCATTAAATTTCTCCTCGTTTCCAGAAATCAATTTTTATTCATGTAATTTTCGAATATTATGCAACTGCATGTTATCACGCATCAACGGTATAAAATATGCATAAAAGGTTCGTAGATATGGTATAAAATGTGCATAACATGTACCTAAAGGTGCATACTAATGGTATATATGGGTATAATATGTGCGTATATTTAGCCACATCAATGGTATAAATCGTGCCTAAAAGGAGCATATAAATGGTATAATATGCGCATATATTTTTTAGGCCACATCCATGGTATAAATTGTGCATAATATGTACATAAAAGGTGCATATATATATGGGTATAATATGTGCATATATATAGCCACATCAATGGTATAAATCGTGCATAATATGTACATAAAAGGAGCATATAAATGGTATATATGGGCATAATATGCGCATATATTTTAGGCCACATCCATGGTATAAATTGTGCATAATATGTACATAAAAGGTGCATATAAATGGCATATGTGGGTATAATATGTGCATATATATAGCCACATCAATGGTATAACTTGTGCATATTATGTACATAATATGTGCATATAAATGGCATAATGTCCTCATAAATTGCGATATTATGCGCATAATATGCGGAATATATGCACTGATGGAATGGCATAATGTTTGCATATATACGGAATATATGAGGACATTATACCATTTATATGCACCTTTTATGTACATAAAAGGTGCATATATTCCGTATATATGCAAATATTATGCCATTCCATCACTGCATATATTCCGCATATTATGCGCATAATACCGCAATTTATGAGGACATTATACCATTTATATGCACATATTATGTACATAATATGCGCGTTTTATACCATTGTGGTGGCATAATATTCGCATAATATTTGAATATTATGTGCATATTATGCCATTCCATCACTGCATATATTCCGCATATTATGCGCATAATACCGCAATTTATGAGGACATTATACCATTTATATGCACATATTATGTACATAATATGCGCGTTTTATACCATTGTGGTGGCATAATATTCGCATAATATTTGAATATTATGTGCATATTATTCACTTTGTGCTGTGTGGGTTGACTTGGCTCGAGGATTGAAAAGTACTTCAGTGACCAAAGAATCACCTTCACAAAAATGGTTCAAAAACCTTACACCCTGATAGAATCTCACATTCTCAATGCGCTTGTACTTGTTAGATTTTGAAGACTGATGATCTATAAAGTTCATTATTCCTTCTCTCAATGGAATGAGGAAATCCTCCCTCATGAGATTGAATTGCACATCCAAGTAGTGCTCAACACTCTTGTAAGGCCCATCAATCACCGCTGGACACAAATTAACTTTCATCTTCAATGAAAGATCTTGTGGCAGAGGGATGACACTCAACTCTCGAAAATCAATACCTGGCTGCCACTCCCTTTTCACCTTTTCCCTGCATCTTTTTTGAGCGACTGACTCATGTAATTCATTAAGAGACTCCACATGATCCATGAGGCTTCTATAATCCTCCTCTAGCTTGGGTGCCACGGGCAATTTCCTCATTACCTTTAAATTTTGCAAGGCCATCACAGCCCTAGTGCAATGATCACTCAGAATTTCACTCGCTTTTGCTGGTATCATTTGAACAAAAGTGTTGTACAAAATGTAGAGGTTTTCAAAATAATTTGTAAACTCCTCAGCACTGAATTCCATGTTCTGGGCTATAATATTGAATGAAAACGTAGAAAACTGTTCCAAAACACTGGAATGAATAGAGTGAGCAAGAAGAGATGCCTGTAACTGCTTGTTGCTGGTGGTTGTGATTTTGGCAAGAATTTCTACCACCAGCATGATCATACTTGGACTAAGTTTCCGCTTCAAAAGGGTAGTGAAACCCTCTAATTTAGTCTGCAAATACACTAACAATTCTGATGGATCCATTTTTAACTTTTCCCTCATTTCTTCTTCTTGGAATCCTGCAGTACATTCATCTATGGGATGAGATACAATTTCCATCTTCATCCATTGCTGTGCACCAACATTGATACCTCTGCATCCATCTGTTTTTGGACTGAGCTCACCTGACTCGACGCAACCATCTGAACTCTGCTGATTTCTATCCATTTGTTCATAATATAGGTTACCATTGGGTCTAAGATTGCTCCTACCCCTCATATTGTCTGAGGGTGAAGCATTATTATCATTCAAATAACTCCTTTGTCTCAGCTCATTTTGAAATTTTTTTGTTGAAAAATGCTGACCATCACCAGGAGCATCTGCACTCATATATCTCCAGGACAAATTAGCTTCCTTTTCCTCTTTATCTTTTCCTGCCTCCTCTTTCTGCCTGCCCTCCTCAATCTCCTTGAACAGCAGGCCACTAAGATTTGAAGCCATACCGTTCAATCTGTGCAGAGTAGAAAAGAAAAGCCCATTACCTTTTGTGCATGAAATGAAGATATAATACCAAGGTGTAATTAAATTCTTAATGTAAATAAAAACTGGGAAAATACCAGGAGAAGTTTAACACAATTATTTGAGCAGAAGTATCTAAGGCAACCTTAAAAATACCACCAAGGTATACAATTAACCATTGTAAATGAAACAACATTGCACTTTTCACACAGATTTATAACTACACCGATCAATTCCAATAGTAATCGTCCTTTTTAAGTTAAGTAAAGGTTGGCATCCCCTTTCAAATGAAGCTTGGTCATTGAAATTGATTGGGGTGCTAGTAAAGCTGCATAAGTACAATTTTTTTCATTTACCATGTTTAACCTGTAGACTTCGGGAACATTTTTGTAAACTCTCGATTAACGACGCATCATATAGCGAAATTTTCGATTATACGTAGTAAAATTGTGGTCCCGGCGAAAAGCCTATCGTAAATACACGGCGCTATTCGAAAAAAGAAAGTTTCAAAAATATGAAATGTGAAATTACAATCATCGGGCTCAGTAAATAGGAATCATTTATGCGAGCAACGGTGAAAAAATTGTCAACAAAACATAGTTATTCCGGCGAAAGTAGCAAAACAAATCAGTGCTTCTGGTGCGCTTGTGGTGCATCAAAGTATGAAATCGTAAATGATAGATAGTACAACTGTATAGGGAAAGAGTTCACCTAAAAACTTACGGTAGGAATCGAGGGGCGAAGTAGGAGTTCAGTAAAAATATCGTGGCTGATACAATTCCCCAATTTACGTGCCTAATCGAAAACATCGCGTTGACAATACTTCGTAGTTTCATATGTGAAGAAGGTCAGGCAAGGTTTTTCTTACACTCCTACTTAAACCCTACGTGATTGAATCATACCAAGAAAATGGTGCAAGTCCATTAAATTTCTCAAATTTCAACGCTCTTGCCGGTTTTTAAGCGACCTCGTTACAACACTTTTCAAATCAACAGTTGTAAATATAAGAAAGGAAGAGAATTTAGTCACTCAATGATGGCGAGGTCATATTTTTCATTCCAAAGTTTTATTTTACGGACAACGTTACATTTCAGATGGAGGGAATGTTGGGAGAAATACTACGATTGTCAACGACAAGAAGGGGGGAGTAAGGTAGTAAGGATATCATAGTTTATACTAGGGATGGGTCGAATAGTAGATTTCTCGATTTCGAATATCGAATTCGAATATCAAATCATTGTTCGAATATTCGAATACTAAACTATGAATGCGAGAATGTTTGACTAGGTCGCCTATGCAGCAGGAAACCCAAGATTTTGGCGAGTAATTGTGATTGCCTTTAAAGGATTCAAACAGGAATTTAGCTGATTAATGGAATATTTTAATTTTATGTAAACAGTAGGGTAGTTTCCTTCATTAAAGAAAACGAAAGGCATTGATTGTGATTCGTTACCTACCATTGGTGAATCATAATATACAAATTATTTGGTTCTAGAAATACCGGTCTAGACCAATGGCAATGGTCAATTTTATCCTCATTTGAATAAGGCCAGATTGGCACCCATGTGATGCCACTCCACTTGACATCACAGGGACCTAGTTTCTACACGAGAGGACAGGAGTTTTACATCGTCTGAGGTTACTAATGCATGCATGAGGCACAGAGCTCAGGGAAACATGTCTTAGTAATCACTTATTAAAACTGGCTAAGGTCGGAAAGTTTTCTTCGTTTGATAAGGTAAGGTTTGGTAAGGTATCAGCGATCTGAGCCTCGCCCAAGGTCACCTCACAAGGCGAGAGGGGGAACCAGAAATGCGTCACACGGACTTTTCCCCGTCATTCCCACTAACGCGTCGCGTTTTCGCGCGCTTGAAATTTTTCACTTTTAATTTAATCGCGAAAAATAAATATCGTCCAATAAAAGTCTAAAAGCGTTAAATACGTACTCCAGGAGTATTAATATTTCGATTTAGACGATAAAAAATAATAGGAAAGCACCCTACTTGAGCATTACGCCAAATGCTAAGCCCCCGTCGTATTTCTTCGTCTTTCTTGCATTTATTTTCCTGCGTAAAATGCTTAAATAAAGTCATAAATATGTCGTGTTTGGTCTTATTCTTTCTTAAATTACGCGCATATTACTAATATTTCAATCCGATAAAAGTGTAATAATAAATGCCGAAAGTCATTGTTAGACACCTTCCGGGCTGGTAGATGACTCATGCAGCAGTTGACCTCCAGAAAGGGGGAAATTCGAAGCAGGTTGGTAGAAAAAGGTCAGAGGGTGAGAAAAGGGGGTGGGTGCCAGACACGTTTTTATTTTTCTCGCGTAACTTGATATTTTTTCCGAAGCTAAGGTCTTCGTAATACGATCCCTGCGCGAGGTCGGATCATTTTTTTTTATATCGGAGAAGAGGAAATCGTCAGAGTGGGTGAGGCGAATGCTGAAGGGAGGGGGATAGCAGATCGTGGGAAATGCGCCAATGTCACTATCCCACGGCACTGAGTCACTCCCTGAGGTAGTTTCATCTCCTGGGGAAGATTCAAAATAAGTGCCTGTCGTTATTAGCCACAAAGGACACATGGTAAACACCTCGTCTTATTTTTATCGAAAGATGAATGCGGGAAATTGGTCAGTGGGGGAGAAAGAGTGAAGGTTGAAACGCGATTCTATTATTTTCTGGTAACTTGATATTTTTTCGAGGCTAAAGTCTTCGTAATACGATCCCTGCATGAGCTGGGACCTTTTGTTTGATTTCGGAGAAGAGGAAATCGTCAAATTGGGTGGGGTGAATGCTGAATGGAGGGAATAGCGGATCGTGGGAAATGCGCCTATGTTGCTATCCCACGACACTGAGTTACTCCTGACGGAAGACACCTGGGATTCTCGGATTTTTTCACCATATCAATTTCGGTTCACCATGTCGAACTCTTTTCACCGCTCTAAACCGCGAATTTGATATAGTTCGTCAGCTTGCCTAAAACGGCGCTGCATGCATTAAGCGACTGAGTTCTCATTTTTCTGAGTCAACTACCAATGACGTGCGAGCGAAAGCGTATGACTGCGAAATTCAAAGTATTCGAGGTATTCGAGACGGTACCTTTGGCATAACTATTTGAGATCTCGAATATCAAATACTTTCTGGTATTCGAGGTATTCGAGTATTCGCGGATACTATTCGCACATCTCTATTTTATACACGAGTCCACGTTGAGGGCGAAATGGCTCCTCCATTGCCAATTTGAACGGGGATTTGTTGATTCTATGCATGAAGTTTTCGCGTAAGCACCTCGCTATCTATCCATGAGGGAAGCGGCGTCTGGCTATCTTCCCTCCTGGAAACGCTGAATCGTACGGTATGGGCTTCAACAAAATTCTTAGGAGAGTGAGCGAAGGGCTTCAGTCGGTACCTATCGAGTGACCAAGCAAAAAACAGTTGAGAAGAGGCAAAGGCTGTGACCAGTCATGACAGCAATGACTACGAAGATGAAAGCGACGACATAATAATTCCACCACATAAAAATGAAGTTTACGCAGCCCTCCAAACATTAAGAAATTTTGATCTTGAGAACGATCTGAACTCCCAATTTAGTTCTCATTGATGCAAGTTGGACGCCACGATTGAGAAAAGCGAAAAGAAAAAAATCAAAGTTTTTTATTAAATAATAAAGCTAACATCTTTTCATATACGTCGTAGATTTTCCAGAATAAACAAGTTAAATATAATAAGCATTGGGATCTATTTACCACCGAATTATTTTTCAGGCTACTCATAACGTAGAGGCACTTCCAACTCGAACCATGAACTTCCTTTTACCCCTCTTTCCCGTTCCCCATTCCGAGAGATCTTTCTTTCCGAAACCGTTGTTTACTCTCCCCTACCGCCTTTTGTTGATACTCCTGACATCAAACTTACGCATCCCAAACCCCCCCGCCCCTAGCATTTCCCACCCTCCCTGGTGGCTGAGCTTGGGTGCGTCGTAAAAAACACGGCCTATTGCTAGGCTGACGGCCCCTAACCCACCCCTCTTCCTCCCGCCGTCAACACTACTCATTACCCTGCCCCCACTCCTCGACCAGGCAATACCCATCCCACTCTTACATACCCCAACCACTTTGAACGTTTTGCGGGTGTGGTGAAGGACATGGTTCTATGGTTTATCTCTCCCGCAACAGGGACAAGTTTCCAACTGGAAAGAGGCAGGAGATGTATTTTCCGTCATATGGGAAATGAATGGGAAAATGTTGTAATCCACTTTAATTTATTGGCTACGACTCTCGTTGTGTCAATTGTCTTCATGTTTTTTTGTCTGTCCTAGATCCCGTGATACTTGGGGGATTAGCATCCCTTCCCACTCGGTTCACACAAAGACACGGCTGCCTGCCTCGCTAATCCCGCAATTGACCCTAATCATGTAGCCAAGTTAGAAAGCGCGAGTTTTTTTTCGATTATGAAAAGTGTTACAATTAGTTTAAAATCCTATGAGTACTTAGTGCCATGTTTTTCAAAATTTTTAACCCCCCCCTAATGAAATTCCTGGTTACCCCACTGGCTCTAGCTTATTAATCGAACGTTAATTAAGTTTCTGCCCCATTCATTCAGTCGGTTATTGAATGGGGCAAAAATTTGTAACATGAGGGTGTATACCTGAATATTTATGAAGTGACAGTAAATTGAATACCGAGTATATACGGTCACCACAAGTGTGCGTAGTTAATAATGCGTTGCTTTTCTCTACTTTTAGAGTTCCTGGCTGAACAGACAAAGTTCCATAGATCTATCAGCGGATTTAGAGGAGGGGCGCGGGGGCACGTGCCTCCCCCCCCACCAGGATGCTACAATAACCGAAAAGATTTTTCATACGGTTATTATTACGATCGTTTTGTTTATTACGGAGCCTCGATAATTTCATTTATATTGAAATAACGAGAATATTTCGTACAGTACTTTGAATGTTGTTTTTAATCTAAAATATGAGAAGACCGTTTGCCTGTCAAACCCTTCATCCCCACCCCCCACTAGAAATAAATCCTGCATACGCACTTTCATACATCCACTAAATAAAAGCAATGGATTGTTAATTTGAAACAAGTGATCAACCTTGACGTTGGTTTGACATGGTGTGGCACAGATTCAACAGGGAACATAATTATAACATATGTTCACTTCATAGTACATGATCCATAGCAATAACCTCTCGATTTACCTAATATCTGTTGGTATATACGAATGCAATTTCAATGTTGTTTTCTGTGTTACTAAGTGCATTATTGTTTTTGTTGATTTTCTAAGATAAGAGTTTCAGTGTGTGTTAATTTTAACAAGAGAGAATACATGTTCTTTTAACCTTGAAGTTATAAATTAATTTCCATCCGGCCTGATTATCTATCCGCTACAACAGTATCCTCCAATCGATTAGCCTCTTATCTTTAAAAAATCTTCTTTAAGGATCCTTCATAATCGGAGCAGGCGTGAAAAGCAGCAAGTGTGATAAATGTATTTACACCTTATTGGCGCTTGGACGGAGCGTGCATGTCTGCTAAGGACGTGAATTCGACCACAGTTCATCACAGCGTGATCCAAAAAATAAAACTTTTCTTTTATGTCATTGAAATTTTTGTTGCCGAGACAGACGACAAAGGTTTAAAACCAAAATGATGGCAAACTGGATGCGGATAATAGGGTAGTTTCCTTCATCAAAGAAAACGAAAGGCATTGATTGCGATTCGCTGCCCACCATTTAGTTTCCTTCATCAAAGAAAACGAAAGGCATTGATTGCGATTCGCTGCCCACCATTAGTGTCTTCATAATATACAAATTATTTCGTTTTAGAAATACCGGTTTAGACGAATGGCAATGGTCAATTTTTATCCTCATTTGAAAAGGGCCTGATTGGCGCCAATGCGATGCCACTCCACGTGACGTCACAGGGATCTAGTTTCTATAGGAGAAGATAGTAGTTATAAATCGTCTGAGGTTACCAATGCATGCACGAGGCGCAGAGCTCAGAGAAACATGTCGTAATAATCACCTATTAAAACCGGCTAAGGTCGGAAAGTTTTCCTTGTTTGATAAGGTATTAATAATCCTTATTTAAGCCAAGCGCTACCAGCCAGCAGGGTACTCAGCTACCCGCTAGCAGCCTGCGTCGTATCAGCGCTAAGCCTCGCCTCAAGGTCACCTCACAGGGCGGCAGCGGGTACCAGAAATACGTCGTACGGAGAGATTTCCCGGCATTCATACTTACGCGTCGCGTTTTCGCGCGCTTGAAAATTTTCACTTTTCATTTAATCGTGAAAAATAGCTATCGTCATTTAAAAATCTAAAAGCGTGAAATACGTACTCCAGGAGTAATAATCTTTCGATTTAGGCAATAAAAAATGATAGGAAACCACCCTATTCGGTCATCATATTGTTGCGGTAATGATTTTTTCATCTATTTTATCCCACCGTATCGCAACTAATTCATTTGAATTATATACCATTCGTTTTTTACAATCACAAAAATCAGAGTGTTGGCATGCTTTAAAGTTTTTAACAATTGGTCAGCAATACCCAAAATTTTCGATTGCTTTGGCGGCAACTAAAATAGGTACCTGTATAAATATGGCGATTTTTAACCCCTACGTCTTGGTTATATGGAGCAGAAAGCCCATTATTTATGGACCACAGCCCATTTTCAGGAGTATATGTAAAACATTTTCATGAAATTAAAATGACTCAAGCCTCGCAACTAATTTCTTACACCACATGTTCCCTTATCAATGATTTATCACAATTTCAAGTGAATAAATAAAGATTAAGATTACCACGGAGAGTATCTAAAAATTTGATTTCGCCACCTTCAGACCACAGCTGCATGGAATACTCGTATGAAACGCTGATAACCGCGGCTTTCTATCTTATTCACGATAGTTTATCGGCGGTTTCATGAGAATTCATATAGCCTGGTATTTACCTACTTAGCGTCGCTGATATTTTCATTCTTATCGTCTCGCACCGCGATGAAGATAAAAATGATCCTTCCTCATACGATACCCCTATTTTCTGCAAGCCGGTTTACATTACAAAAAGAAATTGGCAAGAAATTATCCGTAGACCCTCTCCCCCCTTGGTCCAAACTTGGATCCGCCACGGCGAACCCATACACCATCGGCAGCGATCATACATAAAAACTAGCGTGGTTCCTAGCGAAAATAAGCATTGGGTTTGGTCACTTTTGAGTCAATCGGAACATTAGCGTGAAATTTTAGGGAACGCGCACTAACATGGTCATTTGTTTTCACAGGATCAAGCGATTCTCGCATGTGTCAGGATATTTTCATAACTTGTATAATTTATTGTAAAGAAGCCTGTAATTTTGTTCGATGTTTCCATGAATTTCACCGAAATTTTCATTTTTGTGTGCGGATTTAATTTTATTTTACTGCAATGCGGCGTCATGTTTTCCCATTTTTTCGCACGTACTAAGCCCACTTTCAATTATGTTATTTCCGTGTCGGAACACGAAACGTACTATAAATAGTCGACTTTTGACTTGCAATTAGAGTCGGAATCTTCTACCGCTTCTACAATACAAACACGGTCAAAAAGGAATAAAATCTGTATTTAAAAATATTCCATCTCTTCCATTTATCCACATCTACGGCAATGGAAAAATTAAGTTATGTTGAACGATCGAGCCCACTTCAAATGGAATTTAGCGTATTTCTCTTCTCCACGTTCAACAGTTGATGCCGCGAAAGCATGCAAACATAGAGTGTTACATTGGAGCCGCATTCAGGTTAGACGACTCTGGATTTGACGGCGTCGCGACGCGTCGTGCCGTGAACGCGGCGGCCGGCGGAAAGTCTTCTTGTCTGACAGCGGCCTTACAATTAGCACACGAACCCAGCACGCTTCATCGAGCAATAAAGGGTAGTTTCCTTCATCAAAGAAAGCGAAAGGCATTGATTGCGATTCGTTACCCACCATTAGTGTATTCATAATATACAAATTATTTGGTTTTAGAAATACCGGGTAAGACGAATGGAAAGGGTCAATTTTATCCTCATTTGAAAAAGGCCAGATTGGCGCCCATGCGATGCCACTCCACGTGACGTCACAGGGACCTAGTTTCTATACGAGTAGATAGGAGTTTACATCGTCTGAGGTTACCAATGCATGCATGAGGCACAGAGCTCAGGAAAACATGTCTTAATTATCACCTATTAAAAATGGCTGAGGTCGGAAAGTTTTCTTCGTTTGATAAGGTATTAATAATCCTTATTTAAGCCAAGCTTTACCTGCTAGCATGGTACTCTGATACCTGCTAGCATCCTGCGTCGTATCAGCGCTCAAAGCCTCGCCCCAAGGTCACCTCAGTAGCGGCAGCGGGAACCAGAACGACGTCACACGGACTTTTTCCCGGCATTCTTACCTACCCGTCGCGTTTTCGCGCGCTTGAAATTTTTCACTTTTCATTTAACCGCGAAAAATAGATATCGTCATTTAAAAATCTAAAAGCGTGAATTACGTATTCCAGGAGTAATAATCTTTCGATTCAAGCAATAAAAAAATAATAGGAAACTACCCTATTCGATCATGTTTCAAGGCTGAGTCACGTGCAGAAAATGTCCACGCATTTATCTGCGCACGTGTTTTCGAAGCGCAACTATTAATTGGTCCGTGTGCCATGAGAGCACAATGACCTTAAGTCCGTGTTTGGAAGACATTAACCCTGGCAAAAAAATCAGGCCCTTCTTTACTTCCCTGCCATTGTGCTCCCTCTATTTTCCCACTCACAGCCTATTCCTGGGAATAACCGCGACGCAGTAGACAGCTTTATTGGATAGCTTGTTGCAGGAAAATCTTGTGAGTGGGCCTAAGGTGCGTTTACGCTGTTTTCAGGGGTGCCGACTTACAAATAATATTGGGGGGGCCCGATCCGGGGACCTTGCCCCGATAAATTTTATAAGTAGTGAATTTTGAGTTTTTTAAGCATTTTAGAAGAGTCATATGACCAACATTAGATCCCTAATAACTCGAATCTCGATATCTGGACACTCCGGGGAAAATCGACAAGCCTGACACATTTCTTCCTCACATCTATAACGAATTTTTGGGTGGGCTCGGGCCCCCTCAGGCCCCATGGAGTCGGCGCCACTGGCTGTTTTTAACCATGTTATGCAAACAAGTTACACATAACATGTTTTACGAAAAAGTTACAAATCCGTGTAACAAGTTACATGTAACATTGTGTTCCAAAAGGCCGGCCTCGGTGGCGGTGGGGTAATGTACTCGCCTGCCAAACCGTAGGTCGTAGGTTCGAATCCCGCCTGGGTAGGTGATCCCTATCCAGGGCATGGATGTTTGTGTTGTACTTTGTTCATATTGGAAACCTTCGTTGTAAAAGGCCGTTATGTGCTGTTTACAGGGGATGTGATAAATAAATAAATAAATAAAAATTTGTGTTACTGAGGAGGATTCCGCGGTGAGTTGATTGGTGATTGTTTTTCCGGGTTCATTCCGCGTTGACTCATATTTTGCGGAGGACAGTTTCGGGCGCGTTCCAGCTCTCGTCTTCGTGTCCGCAAAGTATGAGTCAACGCGGATTGAACCCGAAAAACAATCACCAAAAATTCGTGTTATTTAATAAGTTTTAGGCTTCCCGCACGAAGTGTGAAAATGTGTAACATGCTACAGAGAGGAGGTTAGGCGCATGGTGGCAGGAGTGCCGACTTATAAAAAATATTGAGGGGGCCCAATCCGGGGGCCTTTCTCGGGAAACTTTATAAAGAGTGGGTTTTAAAGTTTTTTAAAGCATTTTCGATGCCATCTGATAAACATTAGAAACCTGAAAACTCGACTCTCTATAACTGGACACTCCGGGGATTATCGAAAAGCCTAACACATTTTTGCTTCACCCCCCATGACGAATTTGGGGGGGGGGGGGTCGGGCCCCCTCAAGCCCCATGGAGTCGGCGCCACTGCATGGTGGGGATAGTCAGTTGATGGGTGGTCTAGGACTGAATCTGTAACATATTACTTGTGCATTTTTGGATCCGCTGGACTCTTGTTACAAAACAAATGTTACATAAAACAAATGTTACAAGTAACTAGTTATACATAACATGTTTATGCAACATGTTACACAGTGTAAACGCGCGTTAATGTAACAATTTTGTAGACTTAAACACGGCAGCTGGAAGCGCAAGCATTTGGGGGAAGAGGGGGAGGAACAGAAAGGATAGGAGGTGAGGGGGTGCTACTTATTAGCGGACGGATCGTCGGGTATTCGGCGCTACACTTAGCTCCAATGGAGGAAAAGGAGAAGACAGAAGCCAGAGAATGATGAAATCCTCTCCATGATTGCATTTTACTGTTATTTTAATTCAATTTGGCAGTAGCCTGGATCCATAGTATTTCTTTCCGTGTTTTGGCAATTGAATAAGTCTAACTTCGGTTTTTTACTTATATTAAAAACCTGCCCAGGGCAAGCTTTTGTTTGAAATGAAAGACTTCACTGGAAAGGATTTTTCTCTTCAAATAGGTCTAAATTATTACGATGAAATTGAAAACGAAATTGTACTAAATGTTATGAAAAACGCAGTGGCGAAGAACATGCTTTGGGGAGGGGGAGGGGATGGGATGCCCTGGGGTTTCGACCCCCTCCCCCAGGAAAAGAGTCAGGGAAAATTTTTGAAAATTTTCATGACAAGAAATACATTTTATATCATTTTGTCACTAAAAAGTTAGCTTTAAACAGATGCAGTTTAGTTTTTTACGTCAAAACTAGGCAATAGTTTTAAATATTTTTATTTCTCTGAGTCTTTCGGGAGAGATCTATCCCCTCAACGTCCCCCATAATTACGCCACTAGTAAAATGCTGAACAAAGGTATGAGCATTCACAAAATGTGTGCCAAAAATAATAAAATGCTTAGGAATGTGCAAAAATTGTAACTTTGTTACAACACCGCCAGGACTTTCTATAATAAGGAAAGTTAGAAGTCTCATTAGTCCAGGAAATGCGTCAAACTCCTCCTGAATGCTTGGCATGTTACCGTCGAAGAAAACGTTTCAGCCTACAGAGGAAAATATTTAATTTCTTTCGGCAATGAAACGGCTGCTCATTATATTGTTGAGGAGAATATTGTTCGCGAAATACAGATAGACCAGCGAAGACTTGTACGACATTTTTATTCAATTCTGATTGATTTTTTGTTTTATGAAAAATTCAAAATTGTAGACACGCCGGTGACTTCGTGAATGACTCCGCGCACCGTAAAATTAGCCGTTTTATCAAGTTCATGAACTTTGTAACTCAACCTAGGGAAACTTACTACGTCTACAGCATTCGTCATCCACAATAAGTTGCAGACATCGATTTAGAGTACTAAAATGGCTTTTGCAAATTTTTCGAACGAATATTTATTTGATAATTAACGAAAATTGCCTGCCTCGGTGGCGTTGAGGTAAAAACCTCGCCTGCCAAACCGTAGGTCGTGGGTTCGAATCCCACCTGGGTAGGTGGTCCTATCCAGGGAATGGATGTTAATGTTGTATATTGTTTATCCTACGTTGTAAAGGCCCTAAAGTGCTGATTACGGGGAAATTATAAATAAATAAAAAGTTTAAAACATTATCTAGTCCTCCAGTTTAACTCGAAAAAGACTAGTATTAACACTGCATAATTTATTTGTAATTTTTCTATGATCCGTAATCTATAAAAATTAGAGATGTGCGAATAGTATCCGCGAAAACTCGAATACCTCGAATACTAGAAAGTATTCGATATTCGAGATCTCGAATAGTTATGCCAAAGGTACCGTCTCGAATACCTCGAATACTTTGAATTTCGCGTCATACACTGTCGCTCGCACGTCGTTGGTAGTTGGCTCGGAAAAATGGAGAGAACTCTGTTCTTTAAGTGCATGCAGCGCTGTTTTAGGCAAGTTGACGAACTACATCAAATTCGCGGCTTAGAGCAGTGAAAAGATTTCGACGTGGGGAACCGAAATCGATCGGGTGAAAAAATCCGAAAATCCCAGGTGTCCCCCATCAGTAGAACCTCAGTGCCTTGGGCCGTGGGATAGCAACATTGGCGTATTTCCCACGATCCGCTATCCCCCTCCATTCAGCACTAGCCTCCCTCACTCTGACGATTTCCCCTTCTTCGAAAGCAATCAAAAGGTTCCAGCTCGTGCAGGGATAGTATTACGAAGCATTAGCTTCGAAAAAATTATCAAGTTACGCGAGAAAAATAAAATTGGTCTCGCGCCCACCCCCTTTTCTCACCCACTGACCTTTTTCTACCTACCTGCTTCGAATTTCCCCCTTGCAGGAGGTCAACTGCTGCATGAGTCATCTACTAGCCCGAAAGGTGTCTAACAATGACTTTCGGCAATTATTATTACACCTTCATTGGATTGAAATATTAGTAATTTGCGCGTAATTTAAAAAAGAATAAGACCAAACACGACGTATTTCTGACTTTATTTAAGCATTTTACTCAAGAAAATAAATGTCGGAAAGACGAAGAAATACGACGGAGACTTAAGGTAGTTTGAGCGAAAAATCAATCATTATAGAATTCTGAGATTTCTATCTCAATGCAAAGAAAAAGTCTTGCTCTTTCCAATGATATCATAATATACACCCCTTACCGGGCTAAATTCAGAGATATTTGTGAGTAAAGAGAAGCTGATTTACATGGCATAGATGGGAGGCATGCGCTTCGACGGCAGAATTTATTTAAATAGAATTATTTCTCGTACATAGAAATCGACAAAAAACTAACTGAGTGTAGTTAACTTCATTTATGAATTTTTGGTCACATTAAATTCATAGGTCACCGGTAGTATAATTAAAATATTTGAAAAAAACTTTTCGTCGAACAGGCATTTCCTGCAGACGACCGGATGCCGAAAGATTCGGTTTGGCAACGCCGCATAAGATTAAATGTAAGCAAACATGATCGCAGACGACAGCATACCAGAAATAAACATAAATGGAGATAATTGATTGCGTACGAGTTTAGTTTACTGATTTTCCATATTGTCGCAGTAAATTCCATGTACAAAAACTACTTCGTGGTGGACATTTGGAAGTGAATCATGAGATTCGCGATTCCTGATACTATTTGGGTTGCTGTAAACTTCGAGTGAAGAGATTTCTTATGTGTATATAAATATGATTTGGTGGAAGGATGTAACCGATTTGACGCACACTTCAGTTTTCTGCGTATTTAATTGTCAAAGTAAGATTCTCCATCCGCATTAATGAACTTGCCATCTGTGACGAAAGCGAGTGGTTCAAACCATCTTACAGGTATGAGCCGTGCGGGAAACCTATTGAACACCGTGAGCAGGTTGTTATCTTCAGGTAATTTTCATATATTTAAGCCAACGCAGTCCGAACCTTACATGAAAATGAACGGACATAATTATTAGCGAGATACGAATGTAGTCATGCGTTTACACGCAAGTTAAACAACAGCACATTACGTATACGGAAAAATGTTTTTGAATCATCTCCCCCAGGGAAATCAGAATTCATCTTACAATGCATAAAACCTACTAAACTTGTTGCCTTAACCGAAATTGAGGAACCTTTCTAAAAAATTAATGTATAACCAGCCCTCCGAAATGTTAGCATTGCTTGGCATCGACTTTAAATAACTTTCCTTCCACGTAGTGCAAAATTACAAGACTTGCCCCGATGGGAAGTTCTTGCTCCAATAACTGTAGACTTTCACGTCATGAATGCTGAATTCACTACCAACAATTCAATGAATCCAATCTTTAGATAACGCATAACCGACGTATAAATTAATCTACCATTAATAGTATTATGGGGTCTCAAAGGATGTTCATCTTGCAATTTCCTTACAACAATCCCTTAGGAACAAGAACTTCACACCAAATATACTTTTGCTTACATCATTACAAAAATACTAAGTCAAAGCTAAAATATCCACCATGATCATAAAACTATTCTAAATTAAGCTTGCCATTCATCTCTATGCCTATTGTAGTGCCCCCTTACCTTTAGTTAAACTGGATACGATTTCAACGTTCTGCTTTTCATCTCAAGGCCCTATTTTGGAAATGTATGCACTTAGTTACCAATTTTGGGTGCGTAGGAAGGAAGTAGACAGAAAGTGAAATATGACTACACTCTTGGTATACATATTCATTATTATTACATAACAAAAATTACAAAATATTTTTTAGAAAACCACTCTACATACAATGTCACATAAATTTAGCAATATACATTTCATTTTCACAAAGTGTTGGCCAAGAACATAAGATAGGATAGCCAGGGCTCACAAGATACATTAAATTGGCTACTACATACTTTGCTTCTCTCCATGAGATATTTTTCAACAATTTTATTATTCAAGCTAGCATGTGATTAATAATGAAATATGATTTTTCCTGGAGTATAGGTCATTTATACAAAAGTTAGCAGCCAACAACGTTTCGATTTATTTTCTTAAATCATCTTCAGGGCTATGTTAGAAAAATTGTGAAACAGTATAAAATACAGAGAATAAGTCTTATTAGTCTTACTCTCTGTATTTTATACTGTTTCACAATTTTTCTAACATAGCCCTGAAGATGATTTAAGAAAATAAATCGAAATGTTGGCTGCTAACTTTTGTATATATGACCTATACTCCAGGAAAAACCATATTATATATTAAATAAGGTCAAGAAACAGAAAAAAATAATATTTAATAATGAAAGATACTTTGTTTCTTCAACAGGCTAATAAAAATCTTTTTTCTATTTTATTACCGGTTTCAGCTACTACACCATTAGTATTTGATAATGATATTATAGATGAAACTGGTAATAAAATAGAAAAAAATTTAACCTGTGGAAGAAACTAAGTGTCTTTCATTATTAATATGGAGTCCTCCCACCACGTATGTGCTCCAAGTTTCAATCTAGTTTGTGATGACTGTTTCCTCAGAATTCCAGCCTAGTGGGATTTTGTCCATTAATTCAGTTACAAAAATTCTGTTCAGGGTGACACAGTACATTCTGCAGAAATGGGCAGAGGTTAATAAGACAAAGAATAATTTCTTTGTTAGTATTCAGCCCTACCTATGCCATGTGTAGACAGAAGCAAAAAAGGGCCATCCTGGCTGTCAAAAACATTGGAGTGGCAGCTCAAAAGCTATGGAGCCACATACTGCAGCAAAATTAATATCCTGCGATGAAGATTTTTTGAGTGACAGCTCTCACAGGAGGGGACCTCATCGCAGGTACAAACAAAATACTGTGTTGGTATGCTGGAATGGGAAGATTCTCAGCAGTGACCAAACCCCAGCCTCTCCACCGGAAACCCTTCACAATCACTCGCTCAACTCTGAAGGAACCTTTGTAAGGGTTTGGGGGCCTAACTAAGGCTGCTTCTGTTGAGTAAACAAACACACAACCACTCATTGTAATAACAACACACAATCACTCATAGTAATAACAACACACATCACTCACCCACACAATCACTCAAACACACAATCACTCACAAAACTTACTCCGTGGGCTAAACTCCGGGAGAAATGCTCAAAATTGAGCAATAGTAATGTCAGGGTACCATGAATTACCAATGAAATCCTTGCTACCCTTGTAACAATGGAATAGCATAATTTTCTTGCCCATCAAAGTGTGCAAAGACATTGATCAGACCTATGGACAAAATCCCACTAACAATTCAGGAGGAAATATCTAGAGTCAATCTTACCCAAAGGCGTTGATGCATTAACCAGAATAAAAGAGAATCACCCAAAAGAAATACATGGATAGATTGCCCAATGTTATATCAGGCAAACCTTAATACCCATACAGTAAACCTGAAGATACTGGTTTAAACACTGGGGAGACATCTGTCATCACAAACCAGACGATGTGGGGGGAATCTGAAAAAAGTTTTTAAAAATCTCTATTAGACTTTATGTTACAACCATTTCTACCATATACATTTAAATTATGCTACACATTAAGCATAAGATAATGCCAGTCTTACCCTTTTTATTCAAGCTTTCTCAACTCCTCTAGGTGTTCACTAATAGCCTGAATTATTCTCCTTCTGGTCGTAACTCGTGGCTTCCCATTGATACTCTCACCTAAGAGTAATCTAATTCCCTCAGTACCAGATATATTGAATATTTCCACCAGCTTCTCCAAATCAATACCAGCTGTGGCCATTTTGGAAATCATTGAGCTTGAAATAACTCTCCCTAGGGTTTGTAATGTTGCCACCTTCTGCGCCTTCCTTACAGCTTGCAATTTCCTGTTATTCAGTTCCTGTAAAGATAAAGAATTAGTAAGCAGTACTTCATTACTTATCTCAAAATGTCTTATGAGTCCATCTAGTAATTGGCAATCAATCATTGCATTATGGGTTCCACTCTTTATTCGTTGCCATTCCTCCCCTTGCAGGTATACTGATGCAAGCTCTTCAAGTTTTCTGCAACTACCCTGACTAATGAGCTTCAATGAGTCAGTAACCCCATACACACTTTTCAAAAGATCGTCGCTCAGGTCCAACTTCTGCAGCCATGATAAAATGCGAGGAGCATCAAATCGGACAATGTTGTGCCCAACTAACACCACCCTTGACTCAAAACTGGATAAGAAACTGATGAATTTCTCACCAACAACCCTTGGAGGGGTTGTTTCAACTCTCTGGTTGTATAGGAAAAGTTCTCCATTAACAACCCTTAACCCTGTCTTCTCTGCTGCAATTGGATGAAATGTTTTGCTGGGCATCATGTAATAATTAAATTCACATTGCCCACTTTTACATGCAAGCTGCACAATATCTGCAGTGGAGGCAAATCCAGTGGTCTCAATGTCCACAATTACAAATGTCACCTCATTTAGAGGTGGTGGCAATTCTCTTGTCGTCTCCTCTAATAAAGCACAGCCTAGATCAGCTTCCATAGCAGATTGGTAACATATTCCCTCTCTACTTTCATGTGATGATATCTTTTGCTTCTGCAATGATTTCAGAAACAACCTACGTCGCTTCACAGGGACTGTTACTTGCCTCCTTACTTTGGCCTTTATTTTCTCTTCCATTCTGCTGGAATAGGACTTAGTGAGACTACCAGGGGAGAGGTCCAGCTTCCTGTTTATGCCAATAACATGTTTGGGGCCTAAATTCTTCTGGCAGGCAGCAGCAGCCACTCTTATATTCAAGGCAGCAGATGAACCATAGTGGCGGTTCTTAGGAGCCCTTATTGCTACCATTTGGTTGAAAGACTCATTTGCCTGTGAAGAACCACCAGGAGCAATTTTACTAGATTCTGCTGCAAAGCTTTCCAATATCTTTTCTAGGGCTGATTTAAGGGCACGCCCTTCAAGTGGTTTCCCACGGGGCAAACTTTTGTGAGAGTAATTGTCAGTGTCCCCTTTACACCACTCTCCACACCCTTGGTGATCCCCAAAAGCATGATTGGCAATATTAATGATTGCCCTTCTTGTTCCCTCTTCATCTCCCCTGTTTTGGTCCACAGCATATGAGAAACATCTCTTCAAATATGGTATAACATTTCTGCCCAAGAGCTGCCGATGACTTGCAGAAGCTCGATATAGCCAAGAAGAGAAACGCTTCTTAGTATGGTTGATATCAGCCCATTTCTGTACAGAGTGCTGCGACTCCCTTTGTACAGCTGCCAGCGTTGAGGAGTCACCATCTCCTATGAGAGTTGTCACTCGAACACCAGCAGTCAAAAAATCTTCATTGCAGGATATTAATTTTGCTGCAGTATATGGCTCCATAGCTTTGGAGCTGCCACTCCAATTTTTTCGGCAGTCGTGATCGTTCTTGTCATGCCCCTGACTACACATTGCACAGGTAGTGGTACACACGTCAAATGCAAGAACTTTTTTTCCCAGCTGTTGGAGGAGTCAGTTAATGCCTTTAAGTAATCAAGAAAGTTTTTGATCCGCTAAAAGCATTGAAAGTCTTGAATGAATAAGTATTACATAGAACAATAGTTGAGACACTGAGCATGAGCATTAGAGGAAACTAACCTAGGTTTCCAGTTGAAAGTACCCAATGTTCCATACCAGTAAATTGGCTGTGCTGATTACTTTGACCTCTTTAACGAACAATGACTAAGGAATAATAAGCAGGAAGAAATTAGTTTGTCTTTAATTGCTGAAATGCTTAAGACATGGATACTATAATTGAAAATGTATGTTATATAGACTTCTAACCAAATCACCTGATAGCATATCACCATGATCAATCAAGCAGTGGCACTTGTAAGTTATGCCAGAATGTGCATGAATGCATTTTATTTAAAATTAAAGATTTACCACGATTTCATTAACCATGGTTCCTTTGTATTCAGCAGGTATGTATTTCTTTATTTATTACCCTGAGGCCTGACCCTGCATTGTTCAAAGGTTAATAACTTTATAATGGTTCAGTTCAGATCTTAGAAAGTGATCATTTTTCATCATAAGGATACTGCTTTCACACACATAACTTTTAGGAAAATCAGTGATGGTCACCTGACATGATTTTTGCACTATCTGCCTGATTTGAGATGAAAAGCCCCTCCAGTCAACAGCCACTTATTCAACTATGGCCTCATCCTTAGTAACCGATAACAAGTAATACCGAAGGACAGTGATAATAATAATGTGAAGCAAAGGTAAAATTACACTTGAACATAGTAATCATAAAAGAAGCCACTGAAGTTCCTCAATTGTAGTTCATATATTGGACGTGACCACTACTGGTAATGTTCTTGGAAGGTAATGTACATTGAAATAAAAATCACACCGCCGAAATATTCCCAAGTACTATGACAGAACCAAATGAGACCACAAGAGGCACATTTTTGAAAAATGAACATTCTATTTTGGTTTCGCTGGACTAAAAACACTAATATGAACAGCATAATCATAAATAAACTGATACGATGAAACTTACGGTGTTGAGGTCAAAGTGAGAAGCTTCTCCTCCTCCACAGCCTTCTGGCACGACTCTCGCGCCGTCTCTTCAACCGCAGGCCCCACAGATCGCTCGTACCTTTTCCAAGTGGAATTAGCGACAGGCGGAATATTTAGGGTTGCCAAAACCCTATTCATTTGCTCGTGCCCAACACCTGACACGACGCAAGCTGAAAATGGAACAAAAATATATTTTCAGCTAATCAACTTCTTCTATTCCCAAATATGAATTAAGGTATTTACTCGAGCACTTACCTATGGCGGCCTTACAATTCACTGCGTACTGAGCGTACGAGGACTTTGCACAATGCACTGCCGTAGATGTAGCAACTTTTTTCAATTGCTCACAAAAAGAGCAGCGCACCGTCCAAATGGAAGCTAATCCACGCCGCAACTCGCCTTCAATATTTGCAAAGGAAAGAGGTTTTAGGCAGGAATCGCAGTTCATCTGCTTAGCCAACAGATTTACGTCCACGATTCGCCGACCCTCCAACGTGAAACGTGGATTCGCTTCAATTTTGGGCGACGATTCCCTCTTCACCTTCGCCCGGGAAGAAGCTTTCTGCCTCTTCTCAAACTCCTTCTTCCGCACAAACCTTCCGTCTTTACTCCTGGATGGCTTCATCGTAAAAGCAGAGAAGGCTGAAATACTTGCGTATCTCACTAAAAAATTAGAGAAATACTCGACTCTCAAAAATATTTCAACACCGAAATCTCTGCACCCTTCCTACGATTCAAGCTACTTCCAGCTAGTCACGTGTTTTTCTGAATTCCCGGGTTCCCAGGCTAGTTGAAAGTGTCACTGGTGTCACCAACCTAAGAAATTTCACGTTGTTGCCAAGTCGAGCGTCTCTTGGGCATATGTAATTTCTTTCGATAAAATGCTTCGAAATTGTTTTCTAATATGAGTAATCATTACATCTTTATGTTTTAACATTTAAAATTCCAGTAATCCGTACCCCAAGTCGGAGTTAAGGCAAAACTATACTAGGAAAACTTAGTAAGATATTACTAAATTTACCGTTGGTACCTTTGAAAATAAGTCAAGATTAAGTTTAAATTACGTAAAGTTCGTTCATAACTGAGAAAAATAAGTAACGCAAACGAATATTTTCCGCATAAAATATTGTGAAATTGTGTCAAACGCCTTAATAACTGTTTATAATTGTAAATTTTATTAAAATTTAATCGCTTTTTTGACTTCGGAACTATCTCGCTCAAACCACCTTAAGGCTCCCGGGTACATCGGCCACTTTCGAGTTGTGGATCTTTCCCCCCACCCCTCAAAAACTCGGCCTAGTGGCTAGCGAGCCTAGCCGACTAGCAAGTGACCTTGGTCTCGAGGCAGGGAACATAGGGGGGCAGTGCTTAGGGAAGGGAGGGGAGGCGATGTGGAGGGGATGGGGTTTAGATGACTGAAATTTTGGGAACCTTCTCGCTCGGGTTTGCGACTGTTGAACAGCCGAGTGTCACCGTGCTCAGCCTCTGCGCCGCATGGAAGTAGACGAATCTCAAGGCAACACGGTGGTCTTCGAGATTGGGAAATGGATATTATTTACGGAAGTGTAGAGCACAGAGATCCTTGTCCATCTAATTTTTTTCTTAAATCCACGTGGAGTACAAAAGAAAAATATACAATGCGTTTATATATTATTTCGTATATTTCGTGGAGTATTCTGTTTCCCCTGGATTTCAAAGAAACTTTTGATCTTCGCTTCAGATAAATATTTCCTTATCGGATTTCACAGTAATCATCAAGTGTAGAATCTCGGGAGGAAATTTCTTCTTCCTGAAGGCTGCAACTGGACGTTAGGGATGACGAAGGCGCATGCTATGGTATTTTAGGCACTTATAAAAATTTCATAAATATAATCCGTACAAAAATGTGTCCAAATTTATATATAATTACTAAAGTAACCTACCGATTAAGGTAGGTTTGTAATGAGTATTTACTAAACATTCTGGCTGTACTTCCTCCTATCATGGATTTCCTCTTCAATTCACTATGAAATTCCTTTCCATCAAATCTCTTATTTCCTTTCTATCTCTCACTTACCCAACATTCTTTCCTGTAACACAGTTTTCTCGCCTCCCTTGCTATGTCCTACACTTCGTCGTTCTTCTTCGTCTCCGTCCGCTTCACTTTCTCCGTTCTTGTCCATTTACTTTTATCTTGTGTCTCAATCGTAGCTCGTGAATCTTTACGAACCGCATAAATAATAAATTGACCAATTTATTTTTATTTATCCGTGGAATTATCATTAAAAGCACATTTCAAATAAATTAGGATGAAGTAGGAATCCCATTTAGGTCTTGCCTGTAGGATACCTCAAGACAAATGACAATACGAATTGAAAAAATTAGTAAGCTGAGATCAGATACGAAACATAATAAATGCTCGAAAAAATAGCAATTTTTGTTAAATCTCAGCCTGCCGTGCAAAAAAAAAATATATTGAGCATTAAACGCACTATCAACAAATTAATTTATTTGGATTTTCTACAATAAGTTACCACTTATTTAATCTTTAAAAAATATGTTAAACTATTTGATCCTCTTATAATTTCTGACCATCAAGAAAACAATTTCGTCTTACATAGATAAATGAGCGTTTGAACGGAAAAATTACGCGTCGGCAAAATATAAATTTTTGTAGATTTAAATTTAATGCATTGGTTTCAGCTTCTTCTTTAGGTTTATATCCTCGTATGGGGTAGAAAATTTTGAATACTTAGAAAAGGTAATGATGACGTAAAGGGAGAACTGTAAATCTACAAATATAGGGAAGGACGGTTCAAATTATATTTTATAGCAATCAATCTATTGCTTTTTGGAGAATCAGCACCCATTTGCTCGAACTTTAATACCCCTCCCCAGAAGGTTATCAAGTAGTTTAATTATGATTGTACTAACACATTATTAATTGTTTTAATAAATTTTGGGTAACATCATAGAGTAAGTATATATTCTTACTCTATGGTAACATTTACTTCGGAGGGAGTAAAGCGTTGCGTGGATAATTTTATATTTCCTGGAAATTTGGTTAACTTAATTATGACTTTAGTCTTCTTGTGAGTAATCCTCATGCCATATTCATCGCATTTCTTGAGTAATGCATCCACTATACTCTTCAGCCCTCTCGCTGACTGGCTAATCAACGCCTGATCGTCCGTGAACCTTACTGATTTTACATCATTCCTCCCACTTTTACCAAGGGGGCGACATACCCATAAGGATAATGCGTATAGGTTTTGATACATCAGTGCCATCTATGCCAGTGGTCCAATGCTGCCGCGAAGTTTGAATGCACATCTCGGCGCGTGTTTCAATTTTTTTTACGCGTCACGATAGAGCGTGCTATTCAGGCCTAATAATGTTACTGCAATTGCGAGAAACTTAAAAGCAGTGAATGTAGGAAAATCTTCCTGAAGAACTTCCCCAGGTTACTAAAGCAGTAACCATAATACAAGATTAATGTACAAAGTCAACTGGCGATCTGGTGGTTGGTAAGAATAATGATCTCGGAAACTTACTTCAGTGGACATTAGTATTTATTGATACAATAACTGGCAAAAGAAATACAACAATAACAATTTCAATATGACATACTAGAGATGAAATCTGAGGAAGTTAACCATTCTACAAGCACATGAGATGCACAAGCAACAAATATCAATGACAACATGAGATGAGCAGCCTTTGCGTAATAGGAGAAAGATTCCATTACTTAAGTAAACACTCCAAAGACAAAGAGGGTGACCCAATTTTCCTTGGGGTAGATGTATCTTGCAATAGCTCTGGTACAGGGAAAATAATGCTAATCCTGAAACCATAGACCATAACAATACTTCACTAGAAATAAGCATGCAAGTTTGGATATCATTTCATGGAAGATAATTATTTAATTATGAAAGGAGGACATTATTTCGTAGGAAGTTGTTCATGATGAGTACCCATTAAGATATACAACATATCTTGGCAGAGGAGTCTTAAAATGAAAGGTTCTTGTAAGTTAATATCCATCACTTATACGAAAGAAAGTATTCCAAAAGTAGAAAACGAGAAAAGTGAAGAATATTTTATACCAATGTAGTAGAAATTAAGTTCTTACTTCAAAATGAAAGAGATTAAAGTTTTAAGAAATGTAAACATCTTAGAACACTTAATGAATAATGCTCAATTAATGACAATTAAACAGTTGAAAGGACAGAGTTGAAATAGCAAATTACATACATAACCAACAAAATGATTAGCATTAAACAAACGAAAGCATAGCACTAGCGATAAATGAGTAGTTTGAACACTAGAAAAACTGCAAGTACAATGAAAAACATATTGAAATATAAGGAATACAAGACACCATAAAATTTTGAAAACATGAGAAAAGGTTAGCTAATCACAGGTTGAAATCAAAATGGAATAATGAAGGAAACAGAATTACTCACATTTTTATCACCAAATACATTTCATACCCACGCAATTTAGCAATAACCAAGATCATTGAGACTCGTATCCTTCATCGAGCACATTCCAAAATCGTAAGGGACACTGTAAGCAATAAAAAAAAGTCTGCAGTTAACACTAATGACTATCAATAAGCCTCAATATCACGTTTGTTTACATCGAGATTCAATATGGCAGCCCCCAGTTCATTACTGCTCAGAAAAACAGGCTACACCAGCGCCTCTATGTTGGGTAGGCCGTTGGACCACTGGGGCTCCGGAAAAATCGAATCGAAAGAGGTTTTCTATACGATATATCGCAGTTCTGTCGCCCCCTTGCTTTTACTTCAGTTCCCACCTCATCCCACGCTTCTCTTGCCACCACCTCAGCATATACTCCAGAAAACAATGGAGATAGTGAACAGTCTTGCCTAGTAAGGCAAGACTGTTCACTATCTACAAGGCTACTCGGGCAAAGCTTGCCCTCCCAGTTTCTCCGTCCGCTATCTTCACTTGCGCAGTATTGGCCAAATGAAGATTACAAATGAGTCGCCTATCCCTCCAATTGACGCCTATTTTCTTGAGAATATCCATAATTTTGTCCAGTCCACTCTATGAAATACTTTTTCAAAATCCACGAATAAGGCAAACACAACCTGATTATAGCTTAGGTTCCTCTTCACGAGCGATCTCATAACCGCAATAGCATCTTTACATACCGAAGAAAGATCTGAGGTTTTCCCGGCGTATGATGTTGTTGAAGTTTATTCGGGATTGCCACCGGATAAGGTTCTCCATCTCTGCCGACGTTTCGATGGCCGAGTCGTCCATCGTCATCAGGGCTTGATGACGATGGACGACCCGGCCATCGAAACGTCGGCAGAGATGGAGAACCTTATCCGGTGGCAATCCCGAATAAATTTCAACAACATCTTTACTTACCTTTTCTGAATACAAACTGATCTTCGCCCAAGTAATCGATAGTCCTTTTCTCTATTCTTCTCTTTAATATTCTCATTACCACTTTGCCTTATTTTCCATTGTCGCGAAATCAGGGAGACGAAGGTCATATCAGGGAGAGCTCCCTTGATTTCCATGTCTTAGAAGCGGCCTCTTCCTTGGCTCAAGATTATGCCACACCACTGCTTCTTCTACATGTTAAATCTTTCCTGCCTGTTTCCGATGCCATGCAGATCCTCCTCTTTCCCCATCCATCTACTCTGAACTTCGATTTGCTCAGTTAGCATTCTTCCATTTTTAGCATTAATTTTTGACATGGCTTGTCCTCTTTTGCCGCCAGATAGCGACTTCACCTTGACGTACAACGCGTTTACCTCTCGTTACTTCTGAATCTTTTCCATTTCCTCGCAGTGTCTCTCCTTGTTTTCCACCAATTCTTTCTCCCTTCTTAGTTTCTCACCGTAATAGATGATTATTTTTACTTAGAATTTTCCCTGTACTGTGTCTACGTTCTTCCACTTCCTTATCACCACCATTTCTTTTTTAATTTCCTTCGTTATCCAAGTTTTCTTTGTCATACGAATCTCCAGAGATTTCTAGTAATCTATCCTCACATTCCCATTAAAGTTTCAACGTTCTATTTCCTCACCTTTATTATTTTACGAGTCTTTTGAATATTAGGTTTCGTTTCGTTCACCTTAGGGAGAATGCGATATATTTTTCGCCATTCCTTTACATCTGTTATACTATTATGTGGTCTTTCTGATGTATCTCCGTATCCCTTGGACTCTTCCTGGTGGACTTTTGCACTTTAGGATAATTGGACTAGGTCTTTGTGACGAATAACTTGTTTCTCCTACAATATTTTTTTGATTTCTCTTCCCACTCGTTTCGCGTTTCCTAACCCAAAATCTCCTATTTCCCAGCCCTTCCTCCCTCCCCGACTGAGGCGTTATACTTCCCCATCATTACTTGGTTTTTTTAAACCAGGCATTTCACTTATTATTACCTCGTCTACTTCTATCTCCATACGAATGATAGCGGACTTGTAGACTTGAACTGCTACTAAGTCGGTGGGTCGTTCCTCAAACTCTACAACCAGAATCCATACCGCTTACCGGATTTACCGTTGTCTTACTCAGCTTCCCAATTAATACTGAAGCTACTTTTGAAGTTAAATTTTCTCTCTACCATAACATATATCCACCACAATATTTATGTTGGATGGGAGGTGGCATAAATTCTACCAGCACCATATGGGCAATTTCTGCGTCAGATTTTGTTTTGTTGGTTTGCGGAGTATCTTCTAGATCTGTATTTGTAGCATCTCTGGAGTCACTGTTAATATTATCAATTTGTTCATTACCATATATTACAATGATGCTCGCTGTGAGATATATAAAAATGTTGAGTTATCAGTGCCAGCAATAAAATAAGTTTCGGACAAGGGTGCTATACCACTTCACCAATGCTTTCTTCATGAAAAAAATATGCTTTCTTTTCTTTGCTTTTCACTTTTATATCATATTTTTTCATATGTTAATGCAATTTGCATGGCGCTACTCTGTAAAGAAAACTTTTAAATCCCTTTTCAAATGCAATTCCCGGCAGAAGTCTTTCTGGTAAAAACTAACGAAGCATAACATATCTATCGCAAAAAATTAATTTTATAATTTTTTTTACTATTTTACTTTTATAAAATGCTACAGATAAATTGACTAATAAGTATCGATGCACGACGGACTCAATCATTTTGGCTACTTTCAGGCGGTGTATCGTTGGAGGACGTTGTTGCCAATGTTAGAATGGGCGTGAATGTTCACATAATCTATTCACGCATGAAAAGTAAATTGATAAAATTGTTAAAAAGTTATTTTATTGGTGAATATGTTCCTTTGTTCTTCGGGAGATTCTGGAGACGATTACTTATTCAACCAAAGCTTTCAGTTCGAGACGTGAGTAAAAAAAATATAGCGTTAAAAAAGATGCTTTTTGCGGCGTATTTACTGCAAATATTGGCTTCGCAGGTAAATCGACGAAATTGTGTATGGGAAGGTGCACATGTTTTATTAATAATAATAGCGTATAAATAAAATTCTAGAGTAAGGAAGGGCTGCCAGAGGTGGAAGACCAAGTGGCAACATCAATGAACACACAAACATCAAGTCAGTCTTCCGCCGCCTACGACCTAAGGCCCAGTGATGTGAACGAGCGGTTCAATAGTTTCCAATAGTAGTAATAACCAAGGGTCTAAGGATTGACGAGAGACGAATAGGACAGTGGGAAGATGAGAATCAAATTATCTCATTTTTATGCTGCAAAATATCAAAATATGCGGTGTTGCGTGGATTGCGATGACGCGAGTGCGGAATCCTTTCCTCATTCGTGCATCCTGTTACCTCTTTGAAAAATTATGGATCCCTGAATCAATTAAATAGTGTGCGATATGATATTCTGTTTAAGTTTAAAATGATGAGAGACCCAAAACTAGTCCTAAAATATTTTATCTATTTTTAAGTTTCCAAAAAACGACACTCATTCCACAGAAAAATTAGACCATTACCCTGTATGTAGGAATTACGAATTCGAAAATGCTGCCATATCTTTTGCATTATAACTTACTCATCTAAGTTTCCGTCTCAATTGATCAAATAGACAAAAAAGAAGCAAAGAAAAATTCTATTTTAGGGACCGTAGAGTGCAAGCGTGGGTTGTAAGAGACCGATGTCTTACATATTTTCCTGGCAATTGACAAATGCATGCACCGCAGAATTAGCATTTTTTATTACAATTGCCAATTTAGAATTAGCAAGTTTTTTATGAATTAAGCAAACATGTTTCCATGCATCATGCATAGTACAAGTTGTCCATGAGTTCTTGACTTGCACGTTATAAAAAACTTCAATTACAAAAAATTGAAAATTTCGGTGATAGAACACACGGATGTAAATCTGCACGCTGGTACACGATGCGTAATCTATGACGTGACTCGAGCTATCAAGAATTATATTTGTTACATAATTTTAGGCATTTAAACTAATGAATTTCTTAAAAATAAACATTCGAGACTCATAAATATAAAGCTAATCTTTCATTTTTAGCAGAATTAATGTAATTGATCTTATTTTTCGTATAAAATTATGGCAAGGAAGATTGCACCGATGAGAGGAAACTTTTAATCTCGAAATGAACTGATGTATCAGGGTAAAATGCAGTACTGAAGCGGATATAAACTGACCAGGGTCATTTGTAGCAATCCTCCTCGCTGAGAATAAACCGGCATTACCGATAGCAAATGTACGAAGTATATCTCCTCGCATGCAATGTGGGAAATGCATCTTGGTTGTATTGATATGTTTTTTTTGTAATTACATCGGAACAAAAGATTCACGGAAAAATCATCATGGTAAGACAGTATTTTGGCAATAAGGTCATGTACTGTTAAATAGTACGTGGCGTTCTGCGCTCCTACCGTGAAACAATTCATGTCCTTGAGCGTGTTGTTGGACAAGATTAACATTCGGCTCCGAAGATCGCATCACACATACAAGAGCGACCCTCACGCGGCAAAGAGCAATGACACAGCATTCTCTCCCGCCATACCCGGCAGCTCGGCGGCTGCCGGCGAACTGAAGGCAAGAGACTCCATGCAAGCGTTGTCCCCTTCCACTGCCACGATGAGACTCGCTCAGTGGCTGAGGGCGATGTGAACGGGAGAATGTCGCCGCCGTGGAGAGCGCAAAAATAGCGTGCAAAGGTTCGCATAGATTGATTTATTGCCGCTTCTATGAGGACTGCATTAAAATGGTATGGATTAATATGAAGATAAAGGATTAAAGTTTATAAAGACTGTAAAAAATTTTGGGTTCCGTCATTATACACGCCGTAGCAGGTAGCCAATTTTACCGAATTTCGTGTTTTTCCGTGGTCAATATTGCAGCGTGAAAAACGAGAAATGAAAAATTACGATAATCTTTTCAAATATCGACCTTTCTTCTTCGTAAATATGCATTCAAATGTTATGTGCATAGAATAACAGAGGCGTCAGACGAATCTGCCCAGACGTCTGCAGCGTAGTTTTTGGACTAGGTATCCGGGAGCCTTAATATTTTGGCGAAACTCGATATCCTCGCAGCTGAGCTTCTCGGAAGTTGATGCGGTATAGATGAGTCACAGACAAAGAGATATTTTCTCAGGATATTTGGTTTCTCCGTGCTAGCAATTCGAATTCATCTGCTTATCTCGTGAGAACTTCCTAAGATAGACAGAAAATAATGGACGCCTCGGATTGTCCTCTAGCACTTGACAGTAGGAGTGGGGGTAAAGCGAGATACCTGTTGGAAATAGGGAGTTGGATGAAGCCGAGTATCAGATGGGCGTGCCGCTGAAATGGCGTTTCGTAAATAAGAATGTATACATTAGACAGAAATCAATCGTAGCAGTGTAAATGCCGAGACGGCATGCAATCATTTTTTTGAGAGGTGGTGTGTCCCCTTAGAATATTTGAAAGAGATGTTAGTTGAATCAACTATATGCACAAATTGTTTCCATGAAATTAAAATATTCCATTAATCAGCTAAATTCCTGTTTGAATCCTTTAAAGGAAATCTCAATTACGCGTAAAAATCCTGGGTTTCCTGCTGTATAGGCAACCTTTTCGAACATTTCCGCATTCATCGTTTTTTTCGTCCCCCCTGAGAACGATAGATCGAGGTTCCAACTTTTTATTAATACATCCATCAAGGGAAATAGAAGAAAAAATCGTACGTTTAATATGCTTTGTGCAATTCTAGTATTCGAGGTATATATTCGAGCAATGATTTAATATTCGAATTCGATATTCGAGTTTGAGAAATCTGCTATTCGACCCATCTCTAATAAAAATATTGATATTTGTGAATGTTAATCAATTCTACTAATCCCATGTTGCCAAACGAGGTCGCGTCGGTCCACTGCCAGTTCCCGGGAAGCGCTAGACGCGGCAACGCGGCATTAGTTCACTCCGGAGTACATGCTAAAAAATCACGTATTATCGAATCATAGAAAAATTACAAATAATTCCTTTCGGAATCACAAACCTACGACTATCCCTCACTCATCTATACATGGTGTACGTAGCAGCGGGTAATGGAGTGCGGCGATGCTGGCAACTATTTTATATGCTTGCTGGAATTGTGAATGAGTAATTATTGACGTTCTTTTGCTTTTTTTTATTAATACTAGCTGCCATTCATACGAAACGCAAATGTTGGGGACACTTTCAGTGAAAAGAACGCGTAACGTAAATGCAAATGCTAACGGTAGACATTCTTTCTCGCTATTCTTTATTTCGTTCGCTAAATGTTTCAGGTCATACGCTGACATTTTCCGGTATGCGTGTTCTTTCCATTCCAGGGACCACAAAGGTGGCAGAATTCTGGAGGGAAGGGGGAAAGAGCTGACGCATGGAAATGGGAATCTGTGTGATGCGCAGTTCCCACGCTGGGAACCTTTGGTGGTGGGGGAAGGGTTCCCCCCACCACCACCCAGCGAGAAAGAGAACGGCAGCCAGTGACGCAGGGGACTGTTCCTAACGATCAAAACTTTCGAAATGAGGAGACGAAATTTCATTGGCCGATCCATGATGCTACGACGCATTGGAAAAGAACTGTGTTTATTCCAACGCTGGACCATATTACGACTGATATGAAAGAACGTTTTGCTGAAGAAAACATTTATCATTTAAAATTTAACATACTTTTGCCCTCGTAACTACTGAAACATACCGGTAATGATCTGATATACAAATTGAATCAGTGCTTAACTGATCTACCGTTTTTTGAAAAAGAATCACCCTATGTGATTAAAAAGAGACTAATGGGAGAGATTATTCAGTACAAGCAAACGAGCATAAACGCCTTAAATGACCTTGATTCTGTTGTGCAAGCGTTGTCTGTTTGTCCTACATCGGATTATCCCACTTTGCACACGCTGTACAAAATATTTGCGTGCCTACCTGTGTCTATCTCTACAGTAGAGAGAAGTTTTTCTGCTTTGCGGCGTACGAAGACATGGCGTAGGACGACAATGAAGGAGGATCGACTCAATGGTTTAGCTCTGATGAACACTCACCCTGACATCGATTGTCCTATTGACGATGTGATTACCGAATTTGCCAGGAAGAATAGGCGCAGAGACTTCATTATTTAAGGTAGGTGTAGAACCACAATTGTAACTTTTCATAACCATTAATTGGCATAGTGTACGTGGATTATGAGTTAAAATTAAGCTTTCTTAAACTCTAAATTTCACTTGATTTCCATTTTTTATTACGTTGAAAGTAAAAGTTGGTCTAGATATCTTTAGCGCCCCCCCCCCTTGAGTTTTTTTCTGTATCCGCCCCTGTCTCCGACAGGCTTCAAACGGACAGCGAAAAGGCATTATTGTTACAGAAATGGAAAGGGTAATTTATCCGGAAAACTTAAATAGTATTTAGTCCGGGAAAATTACGAAACCTGCGCATTCAAGTACAACGAAAGGCTATAATTTTAACAAACCCCCGGTATTGCTTAGCCCCTAAAGCGCCGACAGAATGCTCCCCCAAAATGAAATTCTAAACTCCGCCCACGTCTTTAGAAAAATCTTCTCGGGATACCGCCGGTTAGATTATTTAAGAGCGCCGACGTTTCCGCCCACGTCGTCTGCGGCACATAAAACAGTCACTGTATGATCGGTGAAACATTCATCAATATAATTTCAGCATGCCTCTTCAACTACTGTAAGTATTACGGATATAAAATTCCTCTCATTCACTTATAAATACTCATAGATATCTGCCACTTACTTGCTCAGTGGAGTTTTCAATTTCACGGTCGCTGCATCGCACCGGTTAATTCGCCGATTCCTTCGATGGCAAGTCGCAAAGTGATTGAAACAGAACGACAATGTTTCAATTACTCGAGACGCACTCCACTTCAAATGTTTCTTCACAATATGAACGATGCATGGAAGGGGAAAGTTAACTTATTAATTGGTGAACTTAAATACTCAGAAGACCTGACCTGTCATGACCACTTCACACGGCTTGCCCCACAACCTGCCACCAGAGCCACCTCTCTGCGACAAGACTCCAGGGAGCGCGCGAAAGTCGCCAGATAAGATGGCTTTGTTTCTCGAGGAGGTATGGATTCTGGCCTGTAGTTAGAGCAAGCAGTATAAAGACGAAATAGACAATATAGACCTTGGAAGAAAAAGAAACTGCCGCCAGTTTGGTGATGGGCTTAGTCGGTCATTCTCGTGATCCCAATCACGGTCACCATTCATTTGAGTGACTCTGTCATGATCGCCAGGTCGTGAATGAATGGGCGTAGGCTACGGAATGGGTCATGTTTGTGGAAACTGGACGGTAATCACGACCGAGTAGGCAATCACAGCCGCGTAGGCAATCACGACGGCGCAGACAAACACAACCGAGGAGGCAATAACTACCCTGTTGTCAATCATGAGCCGGCGATCGTTCTCGTCTTCATGACAATTCCCATGTCGCGCGTTAAAAAACGAAACAATCATGAACGACTGACTATCGCGATGGATGGAGAACATGGAGAACGTCCACGGTCATGAACGACCGACGCGACGACGACATTCAGATGACCGAGAGGAAATGATCCTCTCGGTCATCTGAATGATCCCATTCATTGATCAATCCCAGAGATGACCCATCATTACGCTATTATGAATCATTTCAATCGGAACAATGCAGTAGTGTCATGGTGCCGGAACGCCGGCGTTCCGGCTATGGTAATTTTCGGCGTGAAATATAGACAATATTGTAGCCCCTTTCAGACGAAACGACTCTCTCGCAATGCCGTGCGTGAACGGCGGCCGGCGGAAAATTGTTTCCTCTGAAAGTCAGTGGCGTTTTGGTTCCGGAATGCCATTCCGTCTCTGGTTAACTAAAAGTCGACATGGTCAAATAACACTTTTATCAATTTTGGTGCCTCAAAATTACCAATTTATACATTCATAACCGAAAGAAAAAAGTAATAAAATCTAAACGATAATTTGTATAAAAAAGAGACTGAGTTGAGGAAAGTGCGTTCAGGCACTGCTAATTTTGCCATGACGTCTTTGAGCATTAGAAAACCCTCACTCCTTCGGAAATAGAAGAGGCCCCTTCCCTTTTATCTGTTCTCGGTACCTCTCGGTTCTTCTCTTGCTCAGGAATGACCATTGTCCGACTGCTTTGTGGAGAGACTGCACCCGACAGGACCCCGAAACATTAAAACTCCTTTTCGACCGGCCTTCACCCTTGCAGAGCCTATAGGGTAGTTTTCTACTAGTATTTCATTGAGTTCAGCATTCTTTCGGGCTGCATCCGCGTCCGTTGTCGAAAAACCACAACAGTTTCGCCAGCTCTCCTGCCAGCGTCCTCAGGTGAAGGAGTCCTTCCTTCACCTGAGAACGCTGGCAGGAGAGCTGGCGAAACTGTTGTGGTTCTTCGACAACGGACGCGGATGCAGCCCGAAAGAATGCTGAACTAAAGTAATCACCGCGGAAACCTGCGTACGAGTATTTCATTGCCTAAATCGACAGATTATTACTCCTGGAGGACGCATTTCACGCTTTTAGATTTTTTAATGACGATATCTATTTTTCGCGATGAAATGAGAGGTGAAAATTTTCGACCGCGCGAAAACGCGACGGTTAAGTATGAATGCTGGTAAAGCCCGTGTGACGTCATTCCGGTTCCCGCTGCCGCCGTGTGAGGCTACATCGGTGCGAGGCAATGGGAGCCTCTACGATACAGGCTGCTGGCAGTGGAGTACCCAGCTAGCAGGCAGCGCTTGGCTTAAATAAGGAATATTAATACCCTATCTAACGAAGGAAACTTTCCGACCATAGGCAATTTTAATAAGCGATTATTAAGAGATGTTTCCCTGAGCTCTGCGCCTCATACATGCATTGGTAATCTCAGACGATGTAAAGCTTCTATCTACTCGTGCAGAAACTAGGTCCCTGTGACGTCACGTGGAGTGGCATCGCATGGGCGCCAATCTGGCCTTTTTCGAATGCGGTGAAAATTGGCCATTAACATTCGTCTAAGCCGGGATTTCTAATACCAAATAATTTGCATATTATAAATACAATAATGGTGGGAAACGAATCGCAATCAATGCATTCCATTTTATTTGATAAAGGAAACTACCCTATTGGCTCCATGCTTATTGTCAGCGATTTTAAGGGTTTACGTGCTGGACGCAGCAGAGGATTCAGAAAAAACTCAAGGGTGTGGGGGCACCAAATTTATCTTGAGCTACCTTTACTTTTATCGTAATTAAAAATACGTCGCATGCAAATTTTTAGAAAGTATTATTTGAACTGACTATAAACATACACCAGACAATGCCATCTTATGAAAAAATAAAAGTTACAATTGTAATCACTTATGCAATGATAAGGTGCGTTTACACAGTTTAACATGTTACATAAAAAAATTACATATAATATGTTTTAAGAGAAAGCCACAAATCCGATCCACATACATATACAAATTATTTGGTTTTAGGAAACCCAGTTTACACGAATGTTAATGGTCAATTATAACCTCATTTGAAAAAGGCCAGATTGGCGCCCTTGCCATGTCACTCCACGTGACGTCACAGTGACCTAGATGCTATACGAGTAGTCAGGAGTTCTACATCATCTTAGATTACCAATGCATGCATGACGCACAGTGATCAGGGAAACATCTCTTAATAACCGCCTATTAAAACTGCTTAAGGTCGGAAAATTTCCTTCTTTTGATAAGGTATTAAATATCCTGCTAGCAGCCTGCATCGCGGCGGAGCACATATCCTCGCCCCAAGGTCTCCTCAATCGGCGGAAGCCGGAACCAAAATGACGTCACACGGGCTTTTCCCAGCATTCATACTCTGCCGTCGCGTTTTCGTGCGCTTGAATATTTTCACTTTTTATTTAATCGCGAAAAATAGATATCGTCCTTTAAAAATGTAAATGTGTACTCCAGGAGTAATAATCTTTAGATTAAGGTAAGAAAAAAATAATAGGAAACCACCCTATTTCGTTCGGACCCCCGCTACTGCGGAGAGGATACACTCTCCATGCCGCTGCATGCTCTCGAAGTCGAGAAAGGAAATGCTTTGTTGCAGTATTCTTGGCCTCCCTGCCCACCCCAGCCCCAGAGTTGAGGGGAGATTACTGCTACGTGCCATATCAGCTCCTCTCTGTTGGCCAACTGCGCATCCGAAGCCGTTTTTGGTGCTGTGGGCGCGCGCATGGCGGGCGCATGCATTATCCTAAATTGTTTTCCTTCCTTGGGCTATCAGTCGTGCGCTTTACTCCCCAGAAATACGGCGGTCACAGTCAGGGCCGCATGTAGATGACAAGAAGCCCTAGGCTATTCCATCGTCAAAGGAGACATCGCCAAAGTGATGTTCAGGATCTGGATGCGGATGTTATTTTCTAAAACTATATAGGTAAGGTAGAAAAAGTGTCACGGCTTTCTTCAACATAGGCCCGGGTTCGAGAGATATTCGCTTGTAAAGATTTCGCGCAGCATGAGATCCATTGAGTAATCTCCGTCTTTCAAATATGGCCATGGTGGTGTGGTTTAGGGCGCTAGTCCTATGACCTGTAGTAAATGTCCCGGAATCAAATCTCAGTGTCGGGAATAGTTTTTCTATATTCTAATTTTTGAAATTGCTGTTGCATTATATCCCCATTCGTTTTATTTAATTACTTCGCGATTGTTCGAATTAAATATCAATTTTTGGATTTTAAACAAAACTCCGAATTGTGCCTTACCACGCGAATTAGAGGGCGAATATCTCTCGAACCCGGGCCTATGTGGAAGAAAGCCGTGACACTCTTTCTACCTTACCTATATAGTTTCAGAAGATAACATCCGCATGTAGATCCCGAACATCACTTTGGCGATGTCTCCTTGTCAGTGGCGCAGCGAGGAGGGGAGTTTGGGGGAATAAACCCCCCCCCCCCTCTCCCCAGAGCTCAGAGAAATTTTTAATTTTAATCCATTTTACTTAATTGGATCGATATTACTAACAGAGTGGTGTAAGGATTATTAAAATATCTCTCAGAAAGCCGTAAAACTCACCATTTTGAACCATTTATCTTAAAATTCTGCAATTCATTAGTCTCACACATACCGCTTATCCTGGTGGGTATTTTTTTATAGTTGCAAATAACCAGAGATGGGCAAAATACACGTCAAATGTATTTTAGATACAAAATACAAATTACTTTTAAAACCTGTATTTCAAATACAAAATACAAATTACTTCTAAAAATTGTATTTTCGATACTAAATACAAATGTAATTTCAAAATACATTCTTAAAATACAAAATACATGCCTTCACCGAAGTTCTTATCTAATAAAAAATTAAAATCAATTCAAATATGAACTATTTTTAGAATGAGAGGCTCAAACATTCTTACAATGTATTTATAAGTAACTGTCATTCAGACCATTATCCAGGGCAAAATCTTTTAAATAATATGGGGAATATATGGTAAGTAATAATTTGTTTATTTCACTAGTCTCACTTACTCCTCCTTAATGCTCCTTTCCCTTCAAAAGCAATAATGTTTCAAACATAGAGACTGCTAAATTACTTCTTTTGCAATTGTGAATAAATCCTGCAAAAGAAAATAACCTTTCCACAGGAGCACTGGATGTGAGGCCAGAGTTATAACGTACAAACAACTTTTTGTTTGCACTTGCACATATCGATTTGTCACCTAGAAATAGCAATACTTCAATTTCATTCCTATTTAAAACATTGAATGAGGAATGTCCCGGGACATTTGAAAAGGTTTTTACGGAAGTAAATCAAGGGGCAATTTATTGTCCCATAGATGGCAGGCTAATACCGATTCGGTATCCCTGCCATATCGTCGCGCGCTCTTACAAATTACACCCAAAAAAATTATTTGTATTTTGATTTTGAATGTATTTTAAAAATACAAATTACTCTTTAGATGTATTTTCATTACAAAATACAAAATACTCTCAGAAAATGTATTTCCGATACAAATTACAAACTACAAATGTATCGAAAATACGTATTTCAAATACAAGTATTTTCGATACTGCCCATCTCTGCAAATAACCCCCACAGCCTTAATTCCTAGCTGCGCCGCTGATTCCACTTATGAGGCCATTTCACTTCCCATTTTTAAATTCGTAAATCACATAGCATGGGCGTACCCAGCGAAGAGCAGGAGGGAGTCTTGTACCAGATGATGGCTCAGTGAGCGGAAACGCGTTGTACGCATTAAAAATTCTTGTGGAAAAGTGCTACGATCTTTTATTTATTTAAATATGTCTAACTTCCACCAATGGAAGCCTCAATCTGTTGAACTTAAAGAAGGATATGATAGAGAAGGAATAAGCAGGTGTGAAAAGATTAACTGATGGAAGAATAGAGAGGAGAGCTGCGTCAAACCAATCGCAGTACGTATATTACTACTTATAATTTGTCTAGGATTGTTGTTGACTAGTGATAATGATGTAATTTTAATTTTGCCAACCATTTAAATGTTGGCCCTTCTTTATCTTGAGGCTGAAACCTAATCAGCTTTTGAGGAAATGCGGCCGATGCGGCCCTTGTCATAGTTCCCCCTCTACTCACTAGATGGAACCTTGGCCTTGGCAGCTTTTGCGTGCTATTTGTCACAATTGGACCATCTGATTCCGTTGGTCTCCTTTCTGCGCCGTAACTCTGCCAACAATACGTGAATCCCCCCTTGCCCCTCGCTAGGTACGCCCATGCTCATCACACTTTCATCTGAATTGATGCGAAATATTTCAGTATGTGAGTAATATGTAATGACAGTTACAGAGAGATGTGGAGCATAATCGCCGGATTCAGAATAGGGACATGGGGGGAGGCGGCTAGGAGGGTGGCCTGGGGGGTGGGGGGTGACCTCCCAGCAGTTGTAGGGGTCCAATAAAATTACCATTTCATCTAGCGTAAATTGGATATCCAAGGGGAATGCTATCAGTGGCGTAGTCAGGACTTTCGATCGGAGGGGTCCGAATTAACCAGGGTGGAAATGTTTTGAAAAACAGGATACTAAATTAAGTAGAGAGAGTACTACTTAAGTAGAGGGTTTTTAACTACTTACAACAGTTTCTCTTAACGAAAAAGCTTATTTAAAAAAAAAATCTTTTGTTAATTCATGATTTCTCAATATTTTGATTTTTTTTATGAAGGAAATAATTTTTTTAAATTATTTTTTAGGGGGGGTGGGGTCCGGACCCCCCGAAACCCCCCCGAAACCCCCCCTCGCATCGTCACTGGATGCTATAACCCCCGCCACTCACTAGCCTATTGCCATGCTGCATGCAGGTGATTGATCACCCCCTGCCAAACACCTTAGAGGTGGCTTACAGGGTTTTATGTAGACGTAGCACCTTTCTGGATCCGTCTTTATGGTGAATGATAAGTGATATACGCCACTTAATAGTCGGCCTCATGTAATATTATCTCTTTGTATGCATGTAATAATTTACAAAATAGCACGCATTTCATGATCTGGCTTTTCAAGTAATCGCTCATTTAAGTTTCAACGATTTACTACTTTCTTTTTTTTTTGCGTGATTAATGGGAATTGTGACTCGTAGTTCGAATGAACGATACCACCAGAGAATCATGATTCATCACTCTCGTTTGTCATTTTGAACGATTCATCCTAATGAGTCGCTCAAAATTAAAGATTCATTCAGAACGATAGTGTTTTTTTCTTCAGTTGTCTTCCTGCTTTCGGCACAGCTCGAGTGAGTCAACCGCTGGAGGCATCGTTGGTCGTCCGTGCGTCTGGAACGCAGGAGATCTTTTACCGTCAAATACTTCTCTGAGTAATCGGTTTTTGCTTATCTGTTGTGAGTGATGGGACCATTTGCCAGTGATAAGTATTTTGCTGTGTGAGTCGGTGTGATTCTCGCTCTTCAATTGACGGTGCGATGGAGAAGGGCCATGATTCTTCTAGCGGAGCCGCGGCGGCTGCGGATGAAAGCGCTGCCGAAGAAGGAAACGCCGCTGCAATAGTGAGTACAGCAGTTTCGTTTCATGACAATCAAATCAGTGAATTTTTACATCGTCTAAGAGGTAAATAGGGACTTAAAACTGTTAGCGGAGCGTGTGTTCGACGTAATGGCGGTTAGTCAGTCGGATCGGGTTTCGCACCGGTTTTGCGCGTTAACTTAAAACCTCCTTACTGACAGCAGAGTCTGCATCAATGACTAAGTTTTTTGAACACATCTTTAAAACTATGTGAGCCATATTTGTGTTTCACAACCTTATTTTCATCATTTAAGATAATGACCGTCGTTTGAAATAATTTTTTTAAGTACGCCATACTTGAATGATGCCATCGTGCGGCTGAAAAATTTCTTCTCTTCGTCATGAAACCATGTCTCCATGGTTTTTCTTGGTAAAGATAGCGAATGGTTGTTATGATATGCATGATCAATGGTCGTTATGGTAATGGACGGCTGAACTGTGCTTGATCATAAGCGATGATTTCCGGAATTTTATTTTGTTTCAGGAGGAATATGAAATATTTCAGGAGGTGCTTGGGGAGACATGTGTTGTCTGTATACATGAGGTAGCCACTCCTTAATTACTGCGCTACGGCAACAAGGGCGTAACGTAGTTAAAGAATAGTGGGGGCAAGCCGTGGTCGTTCAAGTTGTAACACGTAAAAGTTAACGAAACCAAACTTTTAAGGAAATTATAACAGTGCTTTGTTAGTTTTTAAATTATTTGCTCGGAAAAATATTTTTTATTTTTTATACATGTTTTATGTTAACATCACTTTCTTTTAGGATTTAAAGAAAAATTATTCGAAAATTTCGTTATGAACTATATTTACTTCTGCTTCTATAGCGGGAGGGGGGGGGGTGGTCAGCAGCCCCTTTACGCCCATACGTATGGCGCAAGGTTCTTAGCATAGAGTTTACATTACTAAGGAGGCCCCACTAGGTGGCGGTAGCAGTCATAATTTGAACACGGGTCCCGCGCATTAATTCAAACTCCAACTTTTGCCACTTGTGGCGCGACCAACACTACCATCCCCTTCATTTGGCTTGTTGTCAGTGGCGGCTTATGAGTGATCGGCTGTTATCATCCTCTGTGAGCCGAGAATTTCACCGATTTTGGTGTTTTATTTAGTATTTCTCCACCAGTAAGATATTTACGAAATATCATGGGTAAATCTCGGTGTTTTGTGCCCGGATGCAGCTCCGGCTACGATTGGGAGCTGAGGGAAAATAAGCGGTTGGGGATACAGGACCATAGCAAGAATTTTTATCATACAGACTGTCCCAAGGGTCGTGTGTCATTTTTGACCTGTAATTTTAGTAACTTTGCATGGAGCAATATTCATGAAAATTGTCACACTTATGGGGAAAGGTCCTAAGTTTTGTTGAGTGTAAGCAAAATTTTACAATTTTGACCTTTTGACCTCACAAAGTGGGTCCAAACCAAAAATTTGAATTTGCCTTATGGGGTTTCAATGTTAAAAAAATCGAGATAGACAAAAGTGTGAATTTCATTGACCAATATGTCAATTCAAATATGTCAATAAGAGGTCAAAAAATCAACAATACGGATCTACGAACAGCCTAACCGACTTTGGCACCCTTCAAAACCTATGGTTTGACCCCTTGGTTTTTATGATTGCCCGAGTTTTAACTCTATGACCTTTGACCCCCGTGGTGACCCTCGGAGGTCAATTAGTGAATAATACGGGTATTTGGACAATACCAATGACTTGGACACCCTACAAAACCCATGGATCGACACCTTTGTTGGTATGCTATTCCTTTTGCCACCCTTATGACCTTGACGGTGACCTTACTGGGTCAACGGTTGAATATTCGTAAATAAAAGTGTTATTTTCGGGTTTCTCGTGTCCGAAAACCTAAGAATTGACATATTGGTCAATGAAATTCACACTTTTGTCTATCTCGATTTTTTTAACATTGAAACCCCATAAGGCAAATTCAAATTTTTGGTTTGGACCCACTTTGTGAGGTCAAAAGGTCAAAATTGTAAAATTTTGCTTACACTCAACAAAACTTAGGACCTTTCCCCATAAGTGTGACAATTTTCATGAATATTGCTCCATGCAAAGTTACTAAAATTACAGGTCAAAAATGACACACGACCCTTGGGACAGTCTGTATGATAAAAATTCTTGCTATGGTCCTAATACCGGATCTGACCCGTCCCCAAGTGTGCCTAGGTGGTCTGGTAATGATGTCAACGAGTGCTCTTCTTTATGAGCTGCGCAGGAATCATTCTTAATTCTCTAAAACATAGGTGCCGGAAGTTTTAAGACATGGTTGATATCTATGGGCCCTCAAACTTAATTCAGGCTAGGGAAAGTTAACAGCGTTTCCTTACCCACTTATTCTTCCCTTCTCTCAACGTGAATTAGCGTACCGATTTTGTGATTACGTACATTTTCACCACCAGGAAACTACATAAACTCACGGTGATAGTTATATTTTCGTGGGCAGTTGACACAAACTTTATTTTTTAGCAATGAACGATTGAGACATGGATTCAAATTCGCCGCAAAGCGTGCCTCTCGCGGCCATATTAGGGTGCCTTCACAGCTCCGCGTTGCGTCGACGCCACGAGAGCTCCCGCTCCGCCAGCAAATTTTGCCCTTCACAGCTCTGCGTTGCGAAACGTGGATTCAAATTTGCCGCGTAGCGTGCCTCTTGTGGGCGTGTATTGCTTGGGAACAACCGGGGCTCGCTACATCAGCGCCGCTATTTGATGCGATCGGTGGGAATCACAGGAACCAAGGGAGTGGAGAATCCTGTGTAGAGTATTTATGGTTCTTAGACTGTACTCTAAGAACCTTGCGTATGGCGTACGTTCGCCCGCCATACGTACTGCCCCTTTACACCCATGGGCATGGTCCTCATATACCATTATACATATATATGGTCCTATACACTTATAGGACCATGGGTATAGGACACGCCTATGTGTGGCAACGCAACATTTTTTTAAGTGCACTTTGCAGTTACCATAAAAACGATTTTTCTTGAATTTCCAACCTTTCTGATATTTTATTCATTACTCAGTATTGTCAAGGGCATGCAATTATTTAGGTTGGGTGAAAATGTGCGATTATAATTTTCTGAATCAAGTAATCTGAGAGCTTAATTAAATGAGATCATAGCGAGTATCGACTGTACGATTGCGCAATACCACCTAATTTGAGATGAATGGTTTCAGATACATAATTGTCATCGCACATTTTCGCCGATCCTTAATTAGTCAATGTCCTTAAAAATTTAGAGTATTAGTGATATGTCGAAAAGGGTGGATGCCAAAAAAAAAACAGTTTTCATGGTATCTGCCAAGTGGATCCAAAAACTTTTTACTGTTGCTATAGCTTAGTAACTAAGGAGTTGCCTCCACATATCGATGGCTAAGTTCAGTAACACGTATCTAGAATTCCGCCAGTTTAAAACAGGTATGTTAAACATAGTGTATTAACATTAAAAAAATATGATACAAGCAAAAAACTTCTCTTTGTTTTCACATGAATGCCTCTTTTTCAGTTTTATGAGCTTATGGTTTTTAATTTCAGTGCACAAGAAAAAAATGTTTTTTTTTTGCTCTCCTGAAAATTTGCTATTTTTTAGATTCGTGTTGTTGGAAATTAGCCATCTATATGTTTACGGACAAAAAAAATGATTGAAATTATTTCCCATACATCCTCCTGTTTATCGCAGATTCCTTCTGAAACACCCTGTGTTTATCAGACGGTACACGATAGCTGACATTACGAAAAATGCTAATTGTTCGTCATTTAGGTATCCGAAGTTTACAAGTTTGAACGTATCTTTATTGCTAATTTTTTTTCTTTAAACCGGACAGCCGACTAATTCCGCGTTTGATTCATATTCCTTTTCTTCTCGCTCAGTTCTCCTTGTCTCTTACCTAATTAAAACTGATAAGCTCTTGGCGTCTGGGTGATACGCAATCTGGGGACGTGCTCCTTGTCAGTGATGCTGGGAGGGAAGCGTCCCCAGGTCACAGCCAGTGCGTTCATCGGGAGCCAACTGCCCAATCAGGGCACAGAGCGACCTTATCACACCTCATCCCTTCCATCTCGACTGTGGATAAAGGGGAAAGGATTTTACAAGCCGTCTTCTAGTATTCGATGTTCGACATCTCGAATAATTATGCTGAAGGTACAACCTCTAATACTTTGAATTTAGCGCCATATACTGTCGCACGCACGTCATTGTTATTTAAATCTGAAAAATGTAAAGAACTCGAGTCGTTTAGTGCACGCAGCGCCGAATTGGGTTAGTTGACGAACTACATCAAATTCGCGGATTAGAGCGGTGAAAAGAGTTCGACGTGGGGAACCGAAAATGATCGGGTGAAAAAATCGAAAATCCCCGGTTTCCCCCACCAGGAGAACCTCTGTGCCGTGGGATCTACGTTGCACAATTCCCAAAATCCGCTACCCCCTCCATCCATCAGCCCTCGGCCCCTCCTCCTCTCCGAAATCAAACATAAGGCCCCAGCTCGCGCAGGGTTCTCATTACGAAGACCATACATCAAATGAGCTTCAAAAGAAAATATCAAGTTACATGAGAATAATAGAATCGTGTTTCACCCTTCACTCTTTCTCCCCCACTGACCTTTTTCTGCCTACCTGCTTCGAAGTTACCCATGTCTGGAGGTCAACTGCCGCATGAGTCATGCATTAGCCCAATAGTTGTCTATCAGTGACTTTCGGCAATTGATATTACACCTTTATTGGATTGAAATATTAGTAATGTTTGCGCAATTTAAAAAATAATAAGACCAAAAACGACGTATTTCTGACTTCATCAAAGCATTTTACGCAAGGAAATAAATGTCAAAATACGACGGAGGCTTAGCATTCGGGCGAAATATCCTCGCAGCTGAGCTTCTCGGAAGTTGATGGGGTATTTTTTTCCGAAACCATATATCAAGTTACAATTTATTAGTTATGCTATTGTCACAGTCACACAGACGAAGGGGTATTTTCTCAGGATATTTGGTTTCTTTCCGCTAGCAATTCGAATTCATCTGCTTATCTCGTGAGAACTTCCAAAGATGGACTGAAAATAATTGAAGAAGAAAATCCGGTGAAGAAGCGCGTGTACGCCTCGGATTGTCCGCTAGCACTTGACAGTAGGAGTGGGGGGTAAAGCGAGATACCCGTTGAAAACAAGTTGTTGGATAAAGCCGAGTATCAGATGGGCGTGCCGCTGAAATGGCGTTTGGTAGATAAGAATGTGTACATCAGACAGAAATCAATCGTAGCAGTGTAAATGCCGAGACGGCATGCAATCATTTTTTCGTGAGGTGGTGTGTCCCCTTAGGATATTTGAAAGAGATGTTAGTTGAATCAACTATATGCCCAAATTGTTTCCAAGAAAATTAAAAGATTCCATTAATCAGCTAAATTCCAGTTTGAATCCTTTAAAGGAAATCTCCAAAATATTGGGTTTCCTGCTGCATAGGCAACCTAGTCAAACATTCCGCATTCATCGTTTTTTTCGTCCATCCCCTTGAAAAACGATAGATCGAGGTTCCACTGTATTTTCATTTATACATTCATCAAGTGAAATAGAAGAAGAATAGTACGTTTAATATGCTTTGCGCAATTCTAGTATTCGAGGCATTCGAATATTCGAGCTATGAATTATTATTCGAATTCGATATTCGAGCTATGATTTATTATTCGAATTCGATATTCCAGTTCGAGAAATCTACTATTCGACCCATCTCTAATATACACAGGGAATTTCCCGCACTATAGGTCCCTTCAAACCAGAAATCCCTCCGACCTTGAGGAGAGGGAAAAGAATCGAAGCAGGTGCGGTCAGTGCACACGACCGACAGACAGCAATTATCCTTGTCCCACACAGCACGCGGACACCTTTAGGACATCCGGTGACTGTCCGCCAAGTGGCCTACGGACGTCCGTAGGACGTTCGAATTCATGCCAAAGGATGTCCGCTGCAAGTCCGCATGTCAGTAAAAAAGGTGGCCTACGGACGTCCTGAAAGTGTCCGCTCCGGACACCTTCAGGACACGTTTAGGTTAGGATTGCATTTTGTTCGATACTAATAAATAATAGGTCCAGACAAGAATTTAAATGAATAAGGCATCAATTTCATGCACAATATTTATTTGGCTTCTTAAAATAATACAATGCCAGAAACTACGTACGAATTATTTAACTTTCTTCTTCCCCTGTAACCTCTTCTTGGCGTGCCTTAGCCAGTTTTGGATGGCAACCTCCACATCCTTTTCAGGGGCTGTCATGCTCTCCTGCACTGCTCCTGTAATAATGAAGTATATAAACATTTCATTGTAGCAAGAAATCGTCTCTTGTAGGTAACAAGCAGATTACATAAGACAGGATGCTACAGTCTTATTAGTCTCGTGTTTAACATTCTTAAGGTTTCAAAATTAGGAAAACTGTCCGTTTTAGGTTGCATACATTTTACGAACTTTTCTTTGAATTTTTCTTCTTCTTAAAAAAGAAAAGATTTTGAGAAAAAAGAAAAATATTAATATGTTAGTAATTTATGTATTGTAATAATGAAAAATTTTCACAGAGCAATTGTTGCACTAGATTTTAATCCCAAATATGGGAAGACTGTTTGCCTGTTAGACCCTGGTGCACAATCTAGAAAAAAATCTTTGATCCATCCTTGCCAGACAGCTAAGTAGAGGTCTCGAAAAAGAGATTGAAAAAGCATTCAAATGGAGGATAATATTTCTGAACAATTGGTCTCTGCTTGAAGATTATGACTATGTACACTAGAGTGAATTGTGGAGGTAAAGAAAAGTGTTACGTAAGCTGGGTATAAAGGAAGACTAATGCAGAAGAGCTGAATATGGTATAGGAGGAAAAGAAATTAGAAAATTTAAAGGAGGAAGTTTAAGTGGACTAGATCTCTTGGGATTAGTGTGAAAACAGCCACACTGATTTGGCACACAAACCACTTAGCTGCATTGGCCGAGATGCAACTTAAAAAAATAGAAACTTTGAAAAACTAGGAAAAACTTGCTGTAGTTTAGGCCATTCCATGATTTAGATCTCCGAATTCTTCCAATCTGAATAATTAAAATAGATCTTCTTATGTAGTCTGGTATCGAGGCAAAAGTGACAACCTAGCTCACTAGCAATATTCACATTTCGACAGGGACATAACAGGGGAATAGCAGCTAAGGCCTGCTGTGAGCTACTGAAATTTCTATACCTCCTACAATAACAGCTACTTCAAAACATCTTAGTTAGCTACAGCTACTAGAAAATAGTAGCTTCTGTAGTACTGTGCAACTACCATCCCTGTTAAATAAGTTATCCCATTCTTAAGTTCTACACGTGTTATACATCAAAATTTTATGGAGCATGAGATCCTTTTCAACCATGTTTTTTGAAATTATACCTCCCATGTGCAGAACAAAAATTGTTTTTCAAATGTTTGAATTACTTGGTAGTGGAATCTGCATCTGAAAATAATACAATACTATTTTCTCTACCTTTAGCATGGAAGGGTGAACCTTGTATTACAAGATGTTTAATAATTATTTAAATGTACTTTATATGAGCTCCCTAAACAGGAGCAACTTGCCAAAAAAGTATCCAGACCAAAATTATTCCTCCTTGCCCAAACCCATATAATAATCTAACGAATACTTACACCTCTCTCTCATGCCTTGCTTTAACATGTTCCAGCCAACTCTTTACTGTAACTTCCACACTAGAATTGGTGACTGTAGCATCCTGGTTCAGTGCAACATCTGTAAAGGATGAATACAAATAAGTATACAGACAATTATAAGAAGATAGACATTCAAACTTATAAATAGAGATAGGAACTAAATAAAAATACAGATAAGCTATTTTTATTCAACTCCACTAAATGAAAGCTATAGTCAGTAGATGCCTCCAGGTAAATATACCTGGTTAAAGATACTCTACATCAAAATGTGTACCGATGGCTGTACGAAAAGATGCACAAGTTCTATTTTCTGGGTGTAAGATTTCATACAGCAGTTTGAGCACTTAAATGAACCATGAAACATAGCCGTAAGGTTTGTTTACACAATATATCACTTACAATTAGACCTTGTTTAGATTCATCCTGAGTTTCTTACAGTCGTCCTATAGTTTCCGCTAAATTAAATGCATGGATGACTAATAGCACAGTTACTTAGTTTGTAGTTAAATTAGTTTATAGTTTAGTAGGTTAGCAAAGTTTGACAGAAAAAATATATTAAACGCTATAAAGTTACGTCGGAATTGTAATTTTTTAATCCCTAAGCCTTATCTTTACTGACATAATAGATCATTTATTTATTTAGGACCTAAAATTTTTAATTATTAACCTAGTTCCATTAAACAGATAAAGAGTATAAAAACTTTTTGTAAAAAGGCTAAACATTGGTGGTTATCCTATCATAACATTAATGTTCTTTTTTGATGCGTGCGTGAATATACATATCGAAAGAAATGACACGGCGTAGTCCGATTTCAAAAAATTAATAATTTACGTGAAACCTATTAATCATACATGCATGTTGCAAAATCTCCCGGTTACACGTACAATTCCTAGTTATATTTATTGCCAAGAACCCTACTTTATTGCACTGATTTAGGAACGGAACCAAACGGAACGTTTGGACTTCCAACAAATTCAGCCGTAGCCTACGTTATCAAAACAACAGGTTCTATTTTATACGCTAGCACTTACATTATTTCCTATACGTTCTCGCGTACAGAGACTATAGTACAAGAACTTCCACTTTAAATTATATCATGTAAACAAGGAACAAAAGCGAAAATTTCACCATGAACAACGGAAAAAGACGCTACCTTTTGTTGCCAAGTAACGGTTTTACCAAGACGGTCATGTTGTTCCAAGCAGAGCCATATTTTTCCTCGAGATATTACTGGCTGAGTTATAAGAAATATAAGGAGCATGCGGAAACACTATACTGCCGCCAGTGAACGCCAAGAAAAAATTATTTAGAAGTCACATCAAACTTACTTGGAATTCAGCTGCGTCTTTGTAACCAGCCAAACCACCATGAAACCATGCTGTCTCCGGTGTTCCGTTCCAGTTCCTCTGTTTGCTCTGTTGGAAAGGAGGAACGGAGGAATACCAGGAATACCTTCCTGTATCGCGGAGTAGCGGTAGATTCAAAATTCGTTCGCCAAATTTCAAGACCAAAAAACTAGAATTTCAATATAAAGTAAAGGTACGGCAGTACTTACCTTCTATTGCCTATCCTTAGATTGGACAATTATAATGTCTTTCCTCTTCCTCGATCGGGAGGAAGTATTCTGGCTTCACAAACAAGAGAGAGTTTTTTTTTTCTTTCTCCCTTCTCCTATACTCCCTACTCGGAGGAGGATCTCGAGACTTTCTCTCGGAATTCCTCCTTGAGGAGGTGAGTGTTTAAGGAGGAAACCAAAACTCCCAAACCCTGCTAATGGGACACTAGCTGGACGTCCGCTGGACATCCGAGATAGGACAGTGTGCGGACGGATGGCCAGGACAGCCGGCGGTTGTCCTCTGGCTGTCCTGAAAATCCGCGGACACTGAGAGTACGCGGCGGACGAGCAGCGGACGTCCTTTGGCAACGATGTGCTGTAGTAGTAGTTCTTAAAATAACACCTCTTGAGTTCTCCAGTATATTGTTCCTTCAAAATGTGGGGCTCGTGAATTTGGTGTTTGGGGATAGGTTGTTTCTTTGAAAAGACGCCGCTAGTTGTTCTACCACCGTAGCGCACGTGCATCGGTTAATGCCCTCCAAATGATCGGTTCTCTGGAACACGCTAGTGAACGAGTTAGTTGGCGATTTACAAGGCGGTTTTCCCAAAAATGCGCTCGTCCTATTGGCTTAGAAAATGTCTTGATTCTTCAGTTTTACTCATATGCGGTCAGTCTAACTTAGCTGGTGAGGGCTGAAACGTCGACGTCTTTTAGCCACAGTGACTACTGACAGAGGAGTTCTCGGTGCATCCATCGATTGGCAACCGGTTTTCGAAGCTAATCTAATACAGAGAGGTCGTACACGACGGAGGGAATATATTAATCGGCCACGGATGTGAATAACACCACTAGTTGTAGAAAGATTTATTGTCGATAAGGCAACGTTAGAAAATGTAGCTATTTTCTGTGGTTTGTAGATTTAGAAGTTATTATCTCCGACAGTGGAGAAAATGGAGAGGAGGGAAGTGACTCGAAAAGAACTGCACGACGCTATGTTCTAAGGAATGGTGCAGACGATAGAGTTGAAAAAACTATTGGCATTCAAATTTCTATACAAAAAAATTAGCATTGAAGGAAATGCAGAGATAAAGGATTTTTCGGGAAATTTGGGTTGCCTCACCTCTCTAAAAGAGGTTTGCTCTCCACTCAGCATTCACACTGCTCAGTGGCGTTGCCATGGAGGTGTCAAGGGGTCCGTAAACCCCCCCCCCCCCCCCGCAATATATAAAAACACTTATTTTCCTTCATGAAAGAAACAAAACATTGAAAAATCATAAATTTACAAAATATTTCTTTAACAAATGAAGTTTTTTCGATTATGAAAAGTTTTAAAATTAGTTTTGAACCCATTACTATTAGTACCCTGTTTTTCAAAAATTTTTCCCCCCTGGTTTTGGACCCCCGGCCCAAACAAAATTCCTGGCTAAGCTACTGGTACTGCTATTATAGATTTCTGTCAGATGTAAAAATTCTTATCCATAAAACGCCATTTCCAGTACACGTATTCACAAGAGCATTTTATGCCTAAATCAACCACTTTCGCCGGCACAGTAATTGCTTGTGAGATGGATCACGCAGGCCAAAAATAGCCTATTATTTGAAATGTTCCTGTCTAATAAACATATTTTTCATATAATTTAGGCAATGTGTAAGGCGTGAAAAATGTTTCGATAATCGTCAGCGGCACACCCACCTGATCCTAGCCTTCATCTCCCTACTTGTTTTCACCAGGTACCTCACTCTACCCCCACCCCTACCGTCATTTGCTAGCGGAAAACCCAAGGAGTTCTGCAATATTCACACGCTTCTAGCCAGGATTCTTTGCGTCATCTTCAATTATTACAGTCCAGCTTTCAAAGTTCTCACTTGTTTTTTTTTCGGAAGGGCCATGGTCCGAAGACGTATAAAAATAAAACTAATAAAAACGAAACCTGACTTTATTAAACACATCCGGAAATCAATCGCTAATTTGAAGTCAATCCATCCTGGAAAGTACGGCACCACTCGTACGAAGTGAAGTTTGGAACTGATGCTATCGCTTACAGCGTACACAGAGCATACTGCAGAGGGCGAAACATGACCATATGACTGCATCATGCAATTTTTTGTTCTTAAGATAAGGCAACTTACCCATTCTTTTCTAATTAGCGTCGCGCCAGATGAGCAGATGAATTCGGATTGTTAGTTGGGAGAAACAAAATATCCTGAGAAGATATCTTCGTCAGTAACTCTGAGAAGTGAGACTTAAAGTATGACTCGTAAAATGATAACTGATAATAACCTGAAAAAAATGCCGCATTAACTGCCGAGAAGCTCAGCTATGAGGACATCAAGTTTATCCAGAAATTGCCATCCTATTTTTCCAACTATTTCCTCTCTTAAACTGATTTTAAAAAGTTAGAAATACGTCGTGTTTGGTATCATTCATTTTTGAATTACGTGCAAATTACTAAAATTTCAGTCTAATAAAAGTACAATACCAATTGCTGAAATTCAATATCAGACACATTTTGGGCTATTAGGTGAATCATGCAGCAGTTCCCCTCCAGAAACTCGGAACTTCGAAGCAGGTAGGCTCGGTAGGATGATAAAGTCCAGTGGGCGGGAAAGGGGGTAGCGTGAAACACGTTTCTATTGTTCTCGTGTAACTTGATATTTTTTTCCGAACCTAAGGTCTTCGTAATATGATCCCTACGCGAGCTGTTGTTTGCTTTTGGAAAAGAGGAAAGTGTAAGAGGGGGGAGGCAAGTCCTGAGTGGAGGGGGATAACGGATCTTGGGAAAAGCGTTAATGTTACTTTCCCACGGCACTGAGCTTCTTCGTATGGCAGTTCTACCTCTTGGGGAAGAATCAAATTTTGTGCATTTCCTAATTAGCCATAAATTACACATGGTATATATTTCGTCTCATTTTCGTCAAACGATGGATGCGGGAGTTATGCCTCGGGACCGTGATCTTCAAAGGATCAATGCGGGAGAACGATACTTCGGGGAACGATAGATGCGGGAAAAATTACATTGTCTTTATGGCACTTTATTTGGTACCAGGAACGGCGAACGATCAATGCGGGAACAATAGATCGGGGTTCCACTGTAATGTGTTTTGTTATTACGATTACGTTTCGCAAAAATTTGAATCATATATGATGACGAAAAACGATTGATTCGTATATTAATACTTCATTATATTCATTACGGTCGTTCAAAGTCCCAAGCCGTAACTTGCAACTCTTATTTACGTAAAATAGTGATAGACTGAGCAAATTGACGGGAATTTGTTCCGCTAACTCGAAAAACGGTCAACAAGGAAGCGTAGTGTATTGTATATCTCAGCCATCAGTGAGTTTTACCGGTCAAATTGTTTTGAAGAGATGATTTTTAATATCAATAGTACGTAGATATAGCTGCTAGACATCATTTTATGTTTTTCCGATAAGATATACGACTGGTAAACAAATTTTTATTTTACAAAAATCGGGAACAAATACTTAAAACCTCGATAAAATTTTGCCAAACGCTTTTTCATACTGCATATGTAATGCTTAAAAATAAACTCCAAGACATTTTTATTAAAGTATTCTACCGCTTGGTATAAAGGTAGGTTTGCATGGAGCATTCACAAAGCATTCCATAAGTCCCCCCAGCCCTCCTGGACTTCCCTCCTGAATTCACTACTTCACCCTTTTCATTCTATCTAAAAATCCTATTCTCTTCCATTCTCTCCTTTGTTTACCCAACATTCTCTAACACTGTTTTCAACATCCACTCCCAACTCAGCACTCGCCTAATCCATACCTCCTGTCTCCTTAGAATTCTATCCAAAAGCTGCCTCTCCACACTCAACATGTCTGGCACATGTCTTTCTTTCTTCTCTCAGTCCACTTCTCTTTCTCCTTATACCCACATCTCGAACACCTCCAGTCTCTCCCATTCTCCTCCTTAAGAGGACGCAGTACACCCCTATAGTACATGCTTCTACACGTTCCGTTCTTATACCGTAGATTTTGCTTGTACAGGCATGCGGTTTTCGATATATTCAAGGAAAAGTATGTAGCTAAGTCGATATCTTATTTTTATTTTTTTCTAAATTATACAACTATGCAAGGCGGTATTGGAAATAATGGTAATTTTCGGGAATCTCTGTGGAATATTGAATCCATTAATGACGTTTATGCTTACGCATCACCTTTTAGTCAGATGTTTATGGTTAACACACCAACTCTCGTGGCCAATGCTTTTCAGATAAGTGCGTAATTAAGGAATGAAAAACGATAGTTTTGAGGGATTTCAGTCCCAAAACGGGCATCAACGACAGCGGCCGCAGTCATCTTAGTTCTCACTTCTCTCGCCCCGAGCATTCTGTCAGAAATAGAACGGATTGCGATCATACGCTATTCCCTGAGTCTAGACTTGCAAAGACCTTGAAAGAGGTCCTAGAGGGATGGGAGGGGAAATTTTCCCCTCCGTGGCCGGTGTGCATGGGGAACATAAGGAACGATTTGGTCTTCAGTGTCTGCCACCGCATTCGTGCAACAGTGCTTAAAAATCATTCAGATGCGGACTGCCAAACAACGCCAAAAAAGGGGCGAAGTGATAAAAAATTGTAATCTGTGACAGAGTTGAGAGGAAATTTATAGCAGAAAATGTTTTGCGCTTTAGAACTGCATTGACAAAAACTGTCTAGTTCCGAAAATCTCAGGATATACCCTTGCCTAAAAAAGCTCAACTACTTGAGAGGGATATCCTGAATAGTGCGAGCCACATTTTTGGAGAGCATGAGAAATGTAAAGAAATCGGGTATTTTTGCGATGGTAAAAACAAAAGTGATAAAAAAAACTACATTCCAGAATTGAAAAGAAGTGGGGTGTATGAAAAATTGATGTGTATTGTAAAAAACATAAGTCGTCATAGTCGAAGCCTTATTTATGACGTGGATAATAATCCAGTAGAACACTACAACGCTGTTATAGCAAAATTCATTGGTGGAAAAAGAGTCAATTATGCCCTCTACCGTTCATACAAGGGAAGATGTGATGGAGCAGTTGTGAGTTTTAACTCTGGCAACCCATTGCGCACACTTTATAAAAATGTATGCGACGTAAGTCCTGGGTACCACTGCAAAAAGTCACTTCAGAGGAAAAGTGAAAAGGCGCTTTCAACTTCAATCAGAAGGAAAGGTGTGCCAAGATCGAAGAGAAGTATATTCAGTCGTCTGGGAAAAAATCGTGACCCTGATTGCGGGCCCTTTTCTGAAAGACCGGACATGCTAAACCACCATTTGAAGATGAGTGTCGGCTTTTCCTCAAATCCCTCCTAAGGAGTGAAAAAGAAATAGAGGAAATCGAAAGGCAAACAGTGGGGCAAGGAAAAAATATTCAGTGGGTCACAATGCGGCGGAAGATGCTCAGTGCTTCCAATTTTGGCCGCGTGTGTAAAATGCTTCCGCACACTGGCTGTGAAAACTTTATAAAATCAGTTATGTACAGCAATTTTGACTCTCCTCACTTGGAATATGGAAGGATAAATGAGGAAAAAGCTCACACAGCATTGGAGTTAAAGGAAGGTATTTGCATTCAACCATGCGGGCTGTACGTTTACAAAGAATTTCCTTTCCTTGGAGCTACTCCCGATGGACTTGTTGGTGATCGTGGGATAGTCGAAATAAAGTGTCCGTCATCGGCAGCAGAGATGATTGTAGAAGAGGCAGTCAACAAAGGAAAAGTAAACTTCTGGATGAAGAATGACGAAGTGAAGATTAACCAGAAGCATAATTACTTCTTCCAAATTCAGGGCCAGCTTCACATAACCCAGCGAGATTTTAGTATCTTTGCCGTATGGACCAAATGTGATTTAAAAGTGGAGAGAATCGAAAGGGATGACGATTTTTGGAGAAAATTTATGGTGGAAAAATTGAAAAAATTCTACATTGAGTGTATGCTTCCCGAAATTGTTGATCCGAGATTCTCCTGACCAATGCCGATTCGGAATCCTCCTGGAATTTTGGCAGCTCAAGAAATGAGAAATTCAGCGGGGAAACGAAAGAGGGGGAGAAAGACGGGGAAGGACAGTTGCCTAATAAAAAAGCTAAAAATAAATAATTTAAAAACTGATATTACATACTCTTTTCTTTAACTCTGGTGCAGTATCCCAACAATTACCAGGAAACTACTAACCTGTCCCCATCGGATAGCACTCCATTCGGAAAAGCAACCAGAAACTGTAAATTACCTCGAACGAAAAGACCTGCGAGTGAAACAGGATTTCATCAGGACTTTTCAAAGTCTGTAAGGGCAGCATTTTCGTTGTCATTCGTGTGGCACATCCGATACAAACAGAAATTGAAGGTGTATCTTATATTCAAGCCAACATTATTTTGTAATCCTCATTGGTATATTATTGATTTTGCTGCAATATTTACCTTGTCGCCAAGGTTTTTTCAATCACTACAGCTGATGCAACTCCACTACGAAAGCTTTTCGGATTCATAACGTCTGAATAATTAAGTACTATTAAAATACAAATTCAACAGGAAAATAGAATATTATTTTTATGCTACAAAAATGATATTTTTCGTTCCCAAGTCTCTTTTCCGCGGTTTTATTTTGGTATCTAGTATGTCAGATGCACAGCATGAGTGCGATCTGGCCCGAGGGACCAAAAAATGTGCGGGTGGGGATGAGGACCCCCGGTTACGATAAGGCGGGGACACCTTCCAGCGAATGTGGATTTATTTCCTCCGTGACTTCCGAGGAAGCGCATTGCAAAATTCTGCGTCCATACGCTCTCAGCTTTCCATGAATACAGATAAAAAAACTCAAAGTGACACCCATGCTGAAAGTAAAAGGGCTCTAATGAGAAAGGGTAAATGATCCTCGAGTATCGCTACTGTCAGGGTGCACACACACCCAAGAGTGCGAGTGAATTCCCGTTGGCGACGGCCAAGGGAGAAGCGAGAGAGAAGGAGCGAGAGCTTGCAGAAGCCTCGCCCGCCTCATTCCTTCAAAGAGGAACACACTGAAGATAATAAACCCTCGTCAAAAACGCCGACGCAAGGATGGATTGTCTGAGACGACTCTACCGGCCGACAAGAGAACTATCTCCAAACTCAGACGGCCTCGTGGGTGGAGAAAAATTTATGTCCCACGTCCTCTTAAGTGCCCATGTTCCCACGCTGTAAAGTGATATACTCCAGATCAAAATGTTACAAATTTATCAACCAATGTACTGTCTATAAGCTAAGCTAGTTAAAAAAGACACAGCTGTCTTGTTTGGTAAATCTGGGTACAGCTTATTTGATGCCAGATCTTTGCAAGTAAAAGGAGTGATGTAGCCACTGGTTTTGAAGAAAATGGCATAAGTTGTCAAGATTTGATACAGTATAATTCAGAAAGTAAAAGTAATGCAACTTGTTACGCAGGATTGACTGTGAAAGTAGTAGAGGATGATTGACTAAGTCTGTGATACAAGAGTAGCAGACTTGTGACAGAGTAACATGCAGGTTATAAAGGGGTTGTCAGTGGTGTGGATGTTCCCACTAATAATAAATTTCAGCCTTGTATAGCATATGTTGATGGCGAGTTAGCAAAGAAATGATTCGAAATAAGTGCTGTAATGGATGCAGTATGTAATAAATTAAGTCTGATCCTCTCAGAATTGTGTGGTCTGATGGTATTGTAGGTGAAAATATATGTATACTATGTATGTAAAATATATGCTCACCTTCACTGATGATTGTACAAGAAAGGATTTTTCTTTATTAATAGTAAGGAGTCTCATTTAGTCCTACAATGCTATACAATGGGGAACATGCATGAAATTTGTTCATCATGCTAGTTAGTCTCATTGAATAGAAAATTTTCTCACGAGTCCAAATATAAAAGCCAAAACTCTCCTAGTACTCCGCAAACGTCAATAAATGCTAAATAAAAATGCTCGAATATCGCTTGAAGTCACGTGACCTGAAACGCCTTCTGACGTCATCGCACGGTACACCATTCACTTCGCTAAAGAGAGTTGAGTGTTAGAGCCTTGAATGCAAGATATCGAAGTAAAAATCTTCGTCGAGCTTTATAGTAGTTCCTAAAAGGACAAATTGACTTAAGAGAGACTTAAGAAAGCAAAATACCTCAGTTTACATTAGCTCGATCTCCCTATGGCGGCTGATTTTTTTTTTCTTTCCAAATCTCCCCAAACAATCCCCTTTATTTATTTCAACAACGCCTTGGCAACCCAAAATATTCACAGTTTGCATTTTGTCGTTACAGCAGCAATTATTTTCGCAAAATTTGCATTTGAGCCCTCGTAGATCGATTTTCTATTCACCTCCTCAGTCTGTCATCAGTGGATACCGTGCAGTGACGTCACGCTCCGATGACGTCGTGTTTTCAAGCAGCCGATGAAGATCAATTTTTAAAAGACTCATAACTCAGCTGAAAAGCATTATTCATACACGAAATTTTCGGCGAGTACATTTGAGGTAGAGGCCTTCTTATTCCAGTACTTTAAAAAAATTGTGAATGTTCCCCATTGTTAAGGCCAGCATGGAGAATGAGACAGGGAAGAATATGAAATGCCTGCATACAGGTTATGGGGGTTAATATATGGGTCAGGCAATATAACAGGGGGAGTTAACCCTCCAGCTGTGGAATTATTTTATAATTTCTGATCAAAAAAAAGTTTTTTTTTTCTTTGCATATACTTAAAGATGTTAAATTAATGTCAAATTATTTCATAAGTTATTTAAAAATTAAAAAATTAATTCTGAAATTAGTTTTGAACAATTTTTTGAAAGGTCTAAAATTTGGTATGTTTGTGATGCGGGTTGCATCATTATTACATGAACTTATTTTAAATCTTCTATTGTTTAGATAAAATATTGAAATTCAGCATATTACTATACAAACTATTTATGAAGTGATTATACCGTAAAGTTTGAAGCAATGAAAATTTTATAATTGTCCTGATACAACTCAATAGCAACCAATTACCTCAACTAAAACATATTTCAACACTTCTTGAGGGCATTTACATTTTTTACATAGTTTTATACTGATTGTGGGTATGATAGTTGGCTTTATATATGTAACAAGATTTACAATGATTTAAAAAAATACCAAAAAAATTCAATATTCTCTCTTTGTATTATATATTTTGAAACATGGCTCCAGGCATAGTCCAACTTCACCCTCTTCGCACCAGATTCTTGTTTCTTTCCGTTTTCTCTTTCCATTTTCATTTCTTTTGGAGCAGCACACTGCGCACTGCCTTCTGGGTTCCTTTTTGATGGGGTTGGGAGGAATATGACTGGCAAAATGTCTGCCAGTAAGCCTTAGAGGTGATGGGGTATAGCTGGGCCTCCCTTTCGGTGACTTGAAATTGGGATCTGATATTCCTCAATAGATTGTTCAATTAGTAAAAGTCTGTATTCTAAAAAGTCTATATTTTTTGTTTTTGATGCTTTTTTAAATAAAACGAATGAATACCACACTGACTGGTCCAAAAAATATCGAAATATCTTCTTGTAATATTTTTTCTGTTGCTTTCTCGTAGTAGGATAATAAGAGAGTTCTTGATCGCAACGATCAACTCCACCCATCGTATTGTTGTAATCACAAACCACAGTAGGCTTTGGCACATCTGCGCCTCTTTTCAATCTAACAACACTCGTACCAGCATCATGGATTGTACTCATGAGACATGTGGTTTTCTTATCCTGCCATTTCAGTGCCCTAACCTTTCCCTGTTGAAAAGCCTGAATTTCGCCCTTCTTCCATTTAATTTCTTTGAACCCTATCGGGAGACCCTTTCTGGTGCTGTTCACAGTGCCAAATATATCAGTTTTATGTTTTACTAACATATCTGCAAGTTCAGGAGACATATACCAATTGTCCACCGTGACGCAGTATCCTTTGTTTAGATAGCGGTCCATTAGGTGTAGAACACTCGTGCTGCTCACTGGTAGCATATCGTACTTTTTGTTGTAAGCTGTACTTTTTCCAGTATAGAGCAGAAAATCGCATATGCATCCTGAATCTGACTCACACAGCACAAAAAATTTCAGTCCAAAACGCACTCTCCTCTTTGCATTGGACATTTTCCAACCTAGCCGACTCTCATATAGGACTAAACTCTCATCCATGCTGAGAGTCTGATCTGGAATATATGATTTATGTAAAAGTTTCCTAAAATACTTCATAACCTCATAAAACTTCCAGAGTTTTGGATTTCCCTGGTGAAAATAAAGTGCGCAGAAAACAGTGCATAAAGTGTGGGCACAGTTCTTTTCACACTTCTTGCACGCTCTTTTCACACTTCTTCACCGAACGCTGTATGCACACTTCTTGCACACTTTTCATTCACACTTTTTGCACGCTCTTTGCACACTTTTAGCATACTTCTTCACCGAACGCTTTATGCACACTTCTTGAATGCTTTTCATTCACACTTTTTGCACGCTCTTTGCACACTTCTTCACCGAATGCTTTATGCACACTTTTTGCACACTTTTCATTCACACTTTTTGCACGCTCTTTGCACACTTTTAGCACACTTCTTCACCAAACGCTTTATGCACACTTTTTGCACGCTCTTTGCACACTTTTAGCACACTTCTTCACCGAACGCTTTATGCACACTTCTTGCACGCTTTTCACTCACACTTTTTGCACGCTCTTTGCACACTTTGGGGCCTATTACGAACGAGCGGGTAGTGCGCTACCGCCGTGCGGAGTTTTCGTTCGGTATACGGTGTCATACCGTCCCTTGTGATTACGAATGGGACGGTCGGAGAGTCACCGCCAGGCGGAGAGAACGTGTCAGGGGGTTGAGAGGAGCAATGCGGCGGAAGTGACGTTTGTATGAAAAATTCTGAGCTCCTTCAACCCGAAAATGGTGTAGCCAATGGCAAGGGCATGCGGTGTTCCAATTCCGCGGCAACTGTTTATAGCAGACGAATATTTTGGCAAGAGTTTTTGGCAGTCGATAAAGACAATAGTGGTATTTATGGATTAATAAGGATGTGTCCTTCGTTAATTCACCTTAAAAGTTTAACAAATGAACGAATTTTGCTCCTTAAATCTTACTTATAGGATAAAAAGTTGAATAAAACAATAATTAGCAGTGACTTGCGGAAGATATCATCAAAAAATCACGTATGAGCAGGCGCAGGTAGTGACAAATTGCATGGCAGACCATCGAAAAATTACGATAGAAGTACTTTTAGGGCCAACCGGCAAGATGAACCACCAATTCCATTAGAGCTTTGACCGAAATGTCCATTCTTAAAAAAATATATGAAAATCCACCACGAATACTTAGCTGGAGAGCCTTAATCACAGACAATATGGCACTCAACATTTGTGAAATGGCAAAACATCTGTTGCTCTGCATTCCTTTCGTGTAAGTAACGGGGTTTGGAAACCAAATGCAAATTTAAAGAACAAGAAAGGCACTTTTAAAAATAATGAAAAATAACTTTTTGGCTGTTATCTATGAAAAGCAATGGAGAATTAAAAAACACAAGATATGCACTTCTGGTTACAAGAAAATTTTATTTCAATATAATGTGACAGAGTTTCACCATTTCTTTGGTTTATTCACGGGTACACAACCAAAGCAAAACAGTCTGCCCTCAAAAAACATGTGAGATGGCGAATCGGTTCCGCGGCAATCACACACACAAGCTACGACTTATTTCAATATTTCAGGTAAAATCCACAATCGATACAAGCTCACACCATTACAAATAATGGTAAAAGGCAAATACGATCATCAAAAACTGGAAGTCACTACCATTCTTGTATTCATCACGTAAACCTTAAAATCAAGAGCTGGCTAACTTTGAGCTTGATAGCTTGGTCGTGAAATGTAATCTCTGCGGTGAATGACGAAGGTAAAAACGCCACTGACAATTTTTACATTACTATCAGACACTTCTCGATAGCGTAATACCACTGTTTACAAACCAATCACAATGGAACACTGATAATTACAGATCTTGGCAGATATTTGTCAACCTCGTGCATTACAACCGCTGGCACTGTGATTAACGGTAGTTGTCACCCTGAAAATAACACTATTTTGAAACAAAAGACGTTCGTAAAAATCTCCAAGCAGCGAGCAAAAGTTACATTCACCTCACAATTCAAGCTGTTATAACGTTGAAAATAACACTACTTTGGCACAGAAGATGTTCGTAGAAATCTCCAAGCAGCGAGCGAAAGTAGTATTCACATTGCAATACAAGAAGTTGTCACGTTGAAAAAATAATATTTTGCCACAAAAGATGTTCGTAGAAATCTCCAAGCGGCGAACAACAACTGTATTCACCATACAATACAAGCACAGGCAGTCTTTAACAACGAATTTTCCGGTACCTATGAAGAAATGGAAGAAGTTTTCGCATATAAAAACATAGCGGACATTAAAGAACATCCAAATTGTTCTAATCAAATAAATGAATGAGGGTCAACTTACAATCAACGTATCCATCTCGTACGGCCGTGGCTCAGACTGCTACAACGTTGTTATATGGGTATTATAAATTTTTTGTTCAACTGCTCCAGTCGGCTCCAGTTTTATATTTTATACACTTACTCAGACATTAATATTATAAATAACACAAAATATGATAGCTTCCAAGTCTCTATCGTCGGATATTTAGTGTAAAAAACGCCAGCTCGACCCGAAAAAGGTAAACAAACGTCCGAAATTAGGGGTCAGTATCTCACCACCGGGGTAGCTGGCCGTGGTATCACACCGACCCCCAAGCCGTGGTGTGACACCGACCGGTGACCACTCGTAATTGCTCGGGGGCGGTGAACGCGCTTTCGGGCGGTGTGACACCGCAGGCGGAGTCTCACCGCATGCGGTGAGCCGTTCGTAATAGGCCTCTTTTAGCACACTTCTTCACTGAACACTTTATGCACACTTCTTGCACGCTCTTTGCACACTTTTAGCACACTTCTTCACCGAACGCTTTATGCACACTTGCACGCTTTTCATTCACACTTTTTGCATGCTCTTTGCACACTTTTAGCACACTTCTTCACCGAACGCTGTATGCACACTTCTTGCACGCTTTTCATTCACACTTTTTGCACGCTCTCACACTTTTTGCACGCTCTTTGCACACTTCTTCACCGAACGCTTTATGCACACTTTTACACACTTTTCATTCACACTTTTTGCGTGCTCTTTGCATTTTTTTAGCACACTTCTTCACCGAACACTTTATGCACACTTATCTTGCACGCTCTTTTCACAAATTTAGCACACTTCTTCACCAAATGATTTCTGCACACTTATGATTCAAACTTTGTACATGCTCCTTTCACACAATGAGAAATTTTTTTTTTATTCTTTCTGCACACTTTTTTTAATGTGCACCTGTCTGATTTTGTATGCACCCGTTCCTCTTATGCATGTTAACATCTTTCCTTCAACAATTAATTTATGAAATCTTCTCTTGGCATATTTCCTTTTATTTTATGTAGAGGTACTCAAATAATTTACAAATTAGATGGAATAATGCATGAATAATGATACCATTAAGAGCTTTAACACAATGAACATGGTAAGGAGAAAAATTTGTGCATATTAATCATATGCATTTGTGCAAACTGAGATTATTTCTTTTTCGAGTCATTTGATGCCCACCAGTAGTAGTTCATTCTTTGCAAAAAAAAGTAATAAAGGGAAAAATATAAGCATGCTTCAGTGAAGTTTTGATGTTTTTATAGCACATTTTTCCGGGTATGGAACGTAAATATTTAAATAGTAGACAGAGTAAATCATTTCTGAAAGTACTAATATTACCCTCATGGCTATTAAGTAGCAATGCTTAATATGGAGCAATTTGAAATCAAAATACCAGCTGAGAAACGATATCGATGGGTTTCTGCACATACCCAGTAAACACAAAATGCTGCAGCGCGTCTAGCACTCCCAAACTTCCCTTTTTTGCATGTCATAAGCGCTGCACAAGCATGTCATAAGCGCTGCACAAGCATGGCATAAGCGCTGCACAAGCATGTCATAAGCGCTGCACAAGCATGGCATAAGCGCTGTACAAGCATGTCATAAGCGCTGCAGAAGCATGCCAGGAGCACTGCGCTAATGTGCCACGATCGCTTCAAACGCATGTCCGAATCGCTGAAAATACATTCCTAACGTGCCACTACTATCGCCGCAAAAAAGGTAGAACGCTGAACTTTAGGCATTTGTATGAAATTCTGCCAAAGCTCCACAGGGTCGTTTCAGATATCGTTGTACTCGTTGTACTAATGATCCATCGTTGTAGTCAAATAAACAATGAGTTGAACGATATCTGACACGACTGTCGAGCTTCGGCAGAATTTATACAAATGCTTAAAGTTCTACCATTTTTTGCGCCGATAATAGCAATCTTCAAGTACTACTTAAGTATGTGAGGGGCAGCAAGAATTAATTGAAAACACAGGTTTGCAATAAATGATTTTATTAATGATTACTGTTTCGACTGGACCCTTTTCATCCTCGTCCCAGTTTGTCTAAACCACTCCCCCATTTTCTTTTCAATTTTTGTTGTGCTCATGTTGGTTAAAGCTGGCTTTCTTGAGAATACATCTGAAGCAAATCAAAGGAAACCAATTTCAGCAATCATATACCAATTTATAAATGGAAACATTTTTGAAACATTGACTCTTGAAAAATACACTAAGACACTCACCCATAATGACACTGCATATTTTCGTCCCCATAAACTTTTTCTTCTTCATCCCCTCAACTCCAGACTTTCCGGTGAGGCAGAAGTGCTTCGCTGCTTCGTCAGTGAATACAAAATATAAAATTTTGTATACTGAGGATTGCTCCTCATCACCACAAATGCGAGCAAGTTGAGTAACCTGTAAAGAAAAATATTATGTAATCAATGGAATTCTGGTTGAAATTATCATAAAAGAATTAGAACACAAATGATTGAGGCCTTACCAAATTATTTTGGAGAGATACATCCTCTGACAGTTCCCTCTCAAGCTCCTCCACATCATCCAAAGTTTTAAGAGGGAATTTCCGGTTGACGGGAATGCTCTCTTCATTCACTCCAGGCTTGGACTTTAGCTCTATCTTTAATTCTGTGAGCATGCTTAAAGCCATGCTCACCTTCTCATCTAATCTCCTGTATCTCTTTTCCCATATCTTCTCCTGAGCTTGCATGAACCCTAAAATTTTGAATGTAGAAAGGTTAGTTTACAAAGTGACCTTTATGTCAGTACTTATATAAATAAATACATGATAAAAATATTACCATACAACTCTTCTGCTGTTGCCGGCTGCTTAGTCTCTCTTTCTTTCCCACCAGGTGGTTGCGGATCTAGTTGTTTTCCTGATATGAGAAATGTCCATTAATTTTAACTCGTGTACTGCATGATACATTTCAATTGGACAAATTATCAAATTTTGACCCGCCAAAGCAAAGTGATTTAACTCCTTTAAAGACTAAAATCAAAAGGGAGATATTATCTACTGTTTTAAGCTAAGGAAACTGGTTGAGTTGCACAGACATCTGGTCGCATTAACCAAAGACATAATTAGCTGATTGACATAAGTCCACAAATGTAATAATCATCGATAGTAGTTTTACTTTAACTTAAAAACAAAATAGCTCGTAAGTTTACCTGACTGCGGTGAAAAGGCTACAACAGAAACACCTGAGCTATCCTGAATTTGATGCCTGACTTGATTTAGTCTTGGGGGTGGAGGGACCTTTCCAGGAGCATTATCCTCATCAGAACTGCTACTTTCTATCACGGAAAAATATAATATCAACAGGGATTAGATTGATGAGCCTATGGGATCAACTTATTGGTTTTAAAGAAATTATCTTGTCAAACATGCAACATTACCACGTGTGTGTGAACAAACAGGAAAAGGTGGCTATTCCTCATCATCGAATGCCAGAGCTTTCCGTTTCTTTCTGAGGCCTTTTCCTAATGACCGAGATGCATCCAATCCGGATGACATTTCAGCCTCCTTTTCCAGCTCCAGCGCTTTTAGATAGTTGTCTGAAAAATTCAGAAATTCATCAAGACAGTTCAATATTGAATTAACCAGCATCTTTGGTAGAAAAATTAGATTAATATTAACTAAAAATTTATGAACTCTTACTAGAAATATTTTCTACCAAGCATTTCATAATTTTTCATGGTTACATACAGGTTGACAATGTTGCAGTGAAATTATCCAGTCTGATATCAGTGACTGATCAAAATTAATTGAAGGCCTAAGAAAATAAATTTAACATCAAATTCTGAAACACCTTTACAAAAAGTAAATATTTATGGCAGAATTCATTACAATTACCCGTTTGAGATTTTTTGAAAACTCGACACACATATTCTTCCCAGCCAGACTGTGGGAATTGGCATCTTTTCAGCAAGGTCAGCATTTCCTTATATGCCGTATTATTTGGGGGGTAGAAGCATTTGGCATCACCATTGGCCCCAACAGCAACCCAGTCAATAGGGACAGCCTTGCACTCATTAGTGTCCAAAAACTCCACAACGATCCATTCCATTCTCTATGAATTCAATAAAATTTCAATATAATATTCATAAGCTTATGTAAAGTGGAAAACACCATACTGACACATAAAAAATTACAATACCTTTAAAGGTCACATATTATGCAAAAGAGTTGCCACGTAGTATTTGGAACCATTCTCTATAGGGATGCATAATGCTTTATACAAAATGTCTTTCTCATAGAGAATGGTTTCCACATCACATTGTTCACTAGCACACATTACTCCAATATCAAGAGAAGGAGAGGGGCTTTCAAAAAATGGTCTGACTCTCTGAAACTTTTTAAAAAGGTAGCAACGGTCATTTTTTCTTGAACATATGCAAGAAACTAAACCGACATCACCACCTTTAGCAACTATACAGTTGTCAGGGCTCTTGATTCCTATCCTTCCATGTTTGGTCATCACATATTTGAAGTATGGTGGACTGAAACCAACAGGCAATTCAACAGGACTTTTAATTTCACAATCCCTAATCCTCACGACTGACTTGGACAGAAACTGGCGATCTTCAATCACCCTACGAACTGCTGCTAACAATGGAAGACGAGTATTGGTAACCTTTTTTTTTAAGTGTTTGCTAGTAATTTTCATACTTGAATGCACTATAACTATCCAAAGTTCCAAACCTAGCTACATCTTCACATACATGAAGCAGGCAATGAACATTGTATGTGCAATTGTGCTGACCATAGAGAGATGGGAAAACACTGACAACATAATTCAACAAGGTCTCAGCATATGAAAAAAACTGCTTGTTCTCACAAAGGGAGGCATTAGCCAATATTCTTAGGGCATAAAAAAATGACATGAAGTGATTCCTTACAGCCTCATTCACAAAAAAAGGTGCAATGAGTGGAACAAGATACATACAAAAATATCGCAACTCTGTAGCTTTCCAGCGCATGAGTTCTGTGAGAGGGCGAGGCTTGCGCTGAAAGTCATGTGGGGTGTACCTCGCAATCCTGACCAACTCATTATTAATTTCAACACGGGTTCTTGCTCTCAGCTTCACTGCACAAGTCTCTTGAGTTAAAGAAAGGAGCATTTTCCTAGTAACTCCAAGGCAAATAAGGTGCATGTAATCAAACGGCACATCTTTCACCATATCAAAGGTAGATAGCCTTGCCAAAGGAGATACACCTATGTGATGCCCTGGATCATCACCCAACATGAACTTCTCATCAGTCCTTTTTTCACTCTCCAATTCCAAAAAAACCATTCTATTTTTCACTATTGTCCCCTTAACATGACAACGATGGCATGCACTGTAAGAATTGTGTCCTTTCGTTTGTAATACAAAAGCCCTAGCAGGAGCATCACACACGAAGGAATGAACACGGATGCTAATCCGTGTTCCACGATAGGTGAATCCATCATTTTCAAGCTGCACTAGTTCATTCAATAATGGAGTGAGATATTGCTCGCAAGACATTGGCTTTTGATGCCCCCAGTATATGGCTACCAAAAATGGTCTAGCCATTTCCGTGCGATCAACCACAGATGCCAATATGGGCCAAAACTGGCTCCCTGAACTTCTTGTGAGTGGAAGCCCATCCACATTTATTTGTAACTTAATATCCTCAAAACTAACATCATTTAAACACATTAATTCATATTTTAACGATTCTGCTACTCCGAGGTAGACAAATTCTCCTAATCCCAGTTTTTCCACTTCCAATGACCTCGGCGTTTTCCTAAGAGTTCTCACATCCACAGGAAAGTTTTTAAAACACGAATGCTTCTTCAGAATTTTCAGGAGGGAGGTGACTTTATGCCTCGGAATATTTCCAGCCCAGAGAGAAAGTTCATGATACAAATCTGCATTTGACAAGTTACCTTCCGAACAATCTGAATCGCTTGATGATGACGAACAGGCATCTGATACATCAATGTCCTCCAAATCAACAGCACCTTCTCCCGTACTAACATTTATGGAACCTTCATCTTCAGAATTAATGTCATGGCTTACCCATTGATTTTCTAACGATGAAGAATTCTCATGATCATCGTGTAACGATTCAAATTGGCTATCATGTTTATTCAGTTCCATTCGCACTCTATGCCTTCGCTGTTTTTTTGATAACAAATGAAAACTTTTGTAACTTATTTTCGGCATCCTTCAATGATATTATTGTTTTGAATGCTAGTGAAAAGTAATTGAGTATCGCCACGTGAGTGAAAACTCGACAGCCCTAGCCGTGTTGCAAGATCACAATTACCCGCTAGAATAAATTATTGATGAAATATATATTCTTAAAGAGTCCTTTGGTTCAGATTGTGAACAGTTTAATTAGTATATAAGCACAGCACACCATACACCTTTTTATATTCACCACAAACTAATCTTTTTCCTAACAACAATCAACCATAAACAAACTATTTAATAAAACATAAATAA